>NC_056512.1:25057173-25079621 GCF_014905685.2 Nematolebias whitei | reverse complement strand
ACTGTATATTTTTGTAATGTGCGTTGACAAGCTGTGAGTCTGCGAAAGTTGAACCGCAAAGTAGTGAGGGACTACTGTATGTTTGAAACTAGAATTCTTGAAGAGATGCACATTGGTCACTATCTTGAATGGCAACGTTTTAAACAAAGATCTTGTGCAGATCTAAGAGCACTCAGAGTTTGAGCTGTAGATGATTCTCAGCTACTATCACACTGTAAAACTATCTGAGATATAGCCATTTTGTGTTTGCTAAAGTCAATTAGCTGTGAATACCATCTTAAATTGGGTGACTCCAAAAGGGAATCAGTTATAGATTTATATATTTAATGATTACTTTTTGAGAGTTTCCAAAAAAAATACATACACTAGTTCACTTACAGACAAATCTTACAGACACAAGTATGTCTGACCAAATGGGCCAACAAAGTCTCCCACTTTTGGTGACATTCCTGCTAAAAAGTTGGTAATAAATATAATATTCATGGATTTGATTTTGAGTTGGACAACAACAAACGTTGCACAAACTGCACCAAACAGTATTAGAAAGAGTTGGACCTGATAAATAGCCTGATAGTGTGGATGTAACACAGCACATTTCAGTATTCAAATCAAAATCAAACCAAATGTATTTATTTAATAGAATACAAAAACTTGTTCACCTCTGTGGACCAGTCTAGATGTCAGCAAAGCTTAAAGCAAAGGATTATTTAATCTAAGGGATGTGGAGAGAGGTAGCAGGAGGTCAGACAGATATCCAGGAGCATGTCCATTCATAGGTCATCTATAAAACTTTAAACTCAATTCTAAAACAAACAATGAAAGGAAGGGTTCAAACTTTATTTTTCTTGTTAAAACACAAGACGCAGCATTTTGAACTAACTTCTTGAGAAGCTGGACTGGCTACCACCGACTTACAAAGAGTTGCAATCATTTTGTTGGGAGATAATAAAAGTCTGACTCACTTTTTCCAAACCATGAAAATATAATTTCACTTTAGATAAAAGCCTTTATTTTTGAAAGGATCTCCTTGCTAGCAAATCTACTTCTCAAGGTTAAAATTCATAACAATTGTCACCCCCAGTTGATTGATTGATTTGTTTATTGATTCATTTATTGATTGATTCATTGATTCATTCATTAATTGAGACTTTATGAACGGCTCAGAGTAACCTAGATTTATAGGAGAAGCACTGTAGTTTCCACTGAGACCAATACTAATAATTTCACTTTTATCTTCATAAAATTTTAAGAAGTTGGAAGCCATCCAAGCGTTTATCTCAGCGAGGCAGTCAATCAGTGTTTTTTGTCAAAAAGATTGATTGTGCTTCAACTGTAGGTAGATGTAAGATTTGGCTGCATACGAATGAAATGAGATGCAAAATTTGCTAAAGATGGAGTCTAAGTGGAGAGTGAAGATGGAAAATAAAATGGGTCTGAGATTAGATCCCTGGAGAACTTCATGGGGTGGTGGCTGAGGAGGTAACTGATTCTTGTAGGCTTATTAAGAAACTCCTGTCAGACAGGTAAGAAGGCTAACAAGGCTCAGTCTAAGGACCCACCCTCTTCACAATCAACATAAATAATGTAGGTCAGATCATGATATATCCTTGTATTTCTATGCCGACGACACAGTCGTTTATTGTTGAGCTAGAATGGTTGCCAAGGATTTTCATTTCTTACAGTCTGCATTCAACATCATCCAGTCAGATTTGTTCCATCTCAAACTGGTGCTAAGTGCTGATAAAACCAAAGGGATGTTGTTTTCAAACGTGAAGTTGGTACCAGCAGTCCTTCCTTCTAACTTATCTACGAATGGTGTTCCTATTGCGTTTGTCACTTATTACAAATATTTGGCAATCTTGGTCGATTTGCATCTCTCTTTTAAGCCTCATGTTGAAAACTTGGTAAAGAAATTGAAAGTTAAACTGGGTTTCTTTTTCAGAAATAGATCCTGTCTAACGCTGAACGCTAGGAAGCGCCTTGTAACTGTGACTTTCCTTCCCTCCATTGACTACGGTGACATTATTTACATGAATGCTCTTACAAGCACCCTGCAGATGGTGGACGATATCTATCATGGTGCGCTAAGATTCATAACTGGCTGTAACTACAGTACCCATCACTGCACCTTGTATTCACTGGTTAATTGGACATCATTAACTTCATGCAGACTCTCTCACTGGTACATTTTCATCTTTAAATCACTTCTTGGTCTGTTACCTTCATACATCTCCTCCTACATGTCTCTGCGTGAGTGCAGCTACAGCGTGCACTCTCCAGACATTATTACCTGCAGTGTCCCCTCAGCGCAGACCAAATTTGGCAAAAGGGCCTTCTCTTGCTCTGCATCTGTAACCTGGAACACTTTGCAAAAAGATCTGAAGTTGTCGACTTTGACCTCTCTAAAGGATTTTAAACAACTGTTAAGTTCATGGCAAGAACCAATGCAGACATGTTCCTGTTTTTAGTATTTTACATTGTTTTATAATGTAGCTTGTTTTTGTTTTATTTTCATTTCTTTAATTGATTTTTCATTTAAATGTTTTTATATGATTGTCTATTGTTGTCTGTACCTCATATGTGTTCTTTGTTTAAAACAGGTCTCTCTTGTAAATGAGTCTTTGAAGCTCAATGAGACCAACCTGTATGCATTTGAATGAATGAAAAAAAGACCTGAACCAGTCTGGTGCAGAGCATTTGTTACCACATTGCTGCAGCCAAGAAATCAGAATACTGTTGTCGACTGTGTCAAAGGCATCTGTCCGGTCTAAAAGCAAAATAACTGCTGAGTTTCCTGAAACAGTTGCTAATAAAATATCATTAAAACCTTTCAATGTGCTGTTTTTGTGCTTTGAAGGGCTTTAAAACCAGTCTGAAATACTTCAAGGACGTTGTGCGCTTTCAAAAAAGACTGTAGCTGCAAAAATACTATCCTTTCTCAAATATGTATTGTCAGCAAAAATAATAATAATAATAATTAATTAATTAATGTTTGATATTTCTCAATCAATACCTGTATATGAGAAGTTGTGTTTCTATAGAATGAAGCATTTGCAAAACAAAGATCTCTAGGTGCATAAAAATGTGCTCTCTGCTGTCATGTAATATAATACAAGGAATAAAAATCTTACAACATGGATGAGAATTTTGCTTTTGAATACATGAAGCAGGTACTGCAGATATTTTTTTGCAGTTTTTCAAATTTGTGGCTCTCCAGTAAGCTTGTGTTTCTGCCTTTATTTACAGTCTTCTCATGTTTTTGGCAAAAGGGCTGTGGTCCCCACTGAATATTGAACAATTTCCATCCATCTTTTTGGCGGTGGGTGCAGCTAATAGCCTTGTCATCTTTGCTTAGGAACTTGTCCCTGCCAACAAACTGAGGTTGAGCACTATTTCTGGCCCTTATTTGTCTATGCACCTCTGTGATAACACAGCAGAAAACCTTCTATAGCTATGCATACATTTTGAAGCAACATATATTTGACTTAATGGACTTAATGGCTGGTTTTCGGAACAAGATAAAGGAAAAACAGTAGAGGTGTACACAAAGACTTAGCTGACAAAGAAGGTGAAGAATGTGTTAATAACTTGTCAAGTGTAATACAGCTACTAACGTTGAACGCCTTTGGCAAAATCTTCCATTTTAACACCTTCAACCAACCTCTTCTCTATATTTTTACTTATCAGCATTGACGGGATCTTTAAATTTTCTGTGTGAGTGCTTTCATTACTTTCTATTTTCACAGTGGACGACCTCTCACTATTCTGTAGATTTGGTGCTTATTGAGTTTCCTGCCAGCCTCTTCGTTTCTGCTGAAATTACTCATAGTAAAGTATATCTAAGCCATTATGCAGAATAAGCTGAACTGTCAATGGCTACCATGCATGATTTCATTTTCATAGCGCACTATTTGCTGTACTCAACTGCAGAGAGAAATGGGCAAACAGCCAATGGCTAAAACAAGACATAGCCCCGCACTCATACATAAACATAGACGACTTTAGAAAATCAGATACTGGAAGAGGTAAATATATATATATATATATATATATGATGAAAAAATGATGTCATGTATAATGGTGTGTGAGCACTGAAATACCTCTCATATACTGGTAGTCACTGTGCATGTCTCACAGACAACACCTGACTTTACTGTAAATTTCAAAATGGAGGCCGGTTTGTTTGCTTGAAATAAAAAACAATAAATATTAATGATTTGTCATGCTGCTGTATTCATTCATACTCTACTCTCTGCCGACTCATGTTTGGGCTGCTGTTTAATATACCGTGTTATTTTACATTATTAGTGTTTAGCATATATCTTAGCTCATTTAAAATAATTAAAAATTTACTAATCTTCTTGGTCGACTCTGTTGGTTGGAAAATGGATTTAAAATAACTTGCAAATATAGGACTGGGACTTGAATATAGATTGACAATTCTTACGAGAGAGAAAAAGAAAACAAAAGTTAAAAATGTTAGTTTCTGAAAGTTATTCTGTAGTGTAGTTGTTGCCTAAATGGTTTTGTCTTCTGTCTTGAGGTTTTCTTGGTTTATGTTTTGTCTTCTGTTCTGAGTCCTTCCTAAGACTTCGCCTGAGATTGTTTAAAATAGTTTTTATTTCTGTTCATAGTTTTTCTTCATTCCCACTGAATTACATCTGCCAAACGTTCACATTGATGACTTGTCAAAATATGGCAAAAGGATGTTTTTAACTTGACTAAAGCGTCTCCCTAAACTTGTTGTTTGTTACCATTTACTGTTTACAGTTTCTTATCATTGATTAATCATGATGGAGTTTGTGACTCGCACTTTGGGGTTGGGTCACTTCCTGTTTCGGTGTTGCACCTGTTTCAGTTTGTAATCAGCTCACCTGTAATGAGTTTATCATTTCATTGTTTTAGTACAAATACAATGTTACAGTTGCACTTGTCAGATCATCATCCTCTCCTCCTGTTTATCAGTTGTGTTCAGATGTTCAATTATGTGTGTGTGTGTGTGTGTGTTTTTTGGAGGGGGGGTTCTTAATTTCTTAGTTAGCAGTAGATTTTTTAATAGATCCAGCATTTGCAGTACCTTTAATTTTACCTTTTGAAATAGAAAACACATGGTTTAATGCAGCTTCTCTTTCAAGTGTTCATGAAATGACGTGATAGGTGACTCTATTTATACAATAAAACTCAGAAGAACTTATACAAGAGATGAAAAAACTAAAATCTAACCTAGTTTGATGCAAAAAAACAGTTTTCCAAGCCAACAAACAAATAGGTAAACTGAAAACAACATGGGGATAAAAGAAAGCTTTTCTTAAGGACCACTTGGGGCTACTTCATTATATATTATGGTCTTCATTCATTATTCATGTCAGATAAACTTTATTGTTTTCTATAATTGGCCCATTAGAATTCTATTAGGGCTTAAAGTTATGCATTAATACGGGTGGGCCAACTTTGATGAGCCATCCAGATCCGTTTGTTGTTTCATGCTTTCCTTCAGATCCATTATTTTTCTCATAAATTTCAGCTGGTGCTTGGACAATAAAAAGACACATTGGATTTACTGTTGAATATAGGAGTGAAGGTGATTATGTACTTTACCCTGAGACAGTCATACAACGGACCAGCATCCTGTCCAGGTGAACCTTGCTTCTTGCCCAGTAAACGTTGAAGAGGCTCCATTTCTCTGCATTCCTGAATGGATTGATGTCAATTAAAAATATATGAATGTTTTTCATATTGGATGAACTTAGGACAGAAACTTTTCATTTGTTCACAGTCTGAAGTCACAGGCAGATCTTGTAACAAACAATTGTATCAGGCTCGTTCTTTCTTATCAGAGTCAGAGTCAGAGTCAGAGTCAGAGTCAGAGTCAGTCAGAGTCAGAGTTTCTTTATTGTCATTCGCACCTCATGTGGTACATGTGGTGGAGCGAAATTATGTACACGGGGTCCCAGTTACATCCAACAATAAAATGTATAAGAAAAACAGTAATAACATCTAAGATATGAACTAAGAAAAACATCAACTAAATATACACTAAGCACTCATAACATAAAACATTGAACATCAGCACAAACATGAACATGAGTCTGTGAGCAGATGTGCACGCATGAACACATCAACATTGAAACAGATCAGCAGCAACATGAAACAGATCAGCAGCAACATGATATGGTCTTTCACAGTGATTATTCTGGTTAGAGATTCATGAGTCTAACCGCCTCAGGGTAGAAGCTGTTCCTCAGTCTAGTGGTTCTACACTTAATGCTCCTTAACCTCCTTCCCGAGGGGAGTGGGGCAAAAAGTGTGTGTGCTGGGTGGGTGGGGTCCTTCATGATGCAGGTGGCCCTCTTCCTGCATCTGGAGGTGTAGATGTCTGTGATGGTGGGGAGACTGACTCCAACAGATTTCTGTGCAGCCTTCACCACTCTCTGCAAAGCTTTTCTTTCTGCAGCTGTGCAGCCTCCATGCCACACGTTGATGCTCGAGCACAGGATGCTCTCCACTGCACACCTGTAGAAGGAGGTGAGGACTGAGCTTCCCAGACCAGCTCGCCTCAGCCGTCTGAGGAAGTAGAGTCTCTGATGAGCTTTCTTGATCAGGCTGGTGGTGTTGTTGCTCCAGCTGAGGTTGTCATTCATGTGTACACCCAAGTACTTGTAGCTGGAGACCACTTCCACCGCAGATCCTCTTATGTTCAGGGGGGTGTAGGTGTTTTTGTTCCTTCTGAAGTCCACAATCATCTCCTTTGTCTTCTTCACATTGATGTGAAGGTTATTCTCTTTGCACCAGCTCTCCAGGTGTTCCACCTCCTGCCTGTAGCTGGACTCCTCATTGTTTGTGATGCATCCCACCACCGCTGTATCATCTGCAAACTTTACAATGTGACAGCCTGGATGGGTAGCTGCACAATCATATGTGAGCAGAGTAAACAGGAGGGGGCTCAACACACATCCCTGAGGAGAGCCAGTGCTGAGGGTTATGGTGGAGGAGGAGAGGTTGTGGATCCTCACTAACTGTGGTCTGTTTGTTAAAAAGTCTAGTACCCAGTTGCAAATGGAGGGGCTTAGTCCTAGTGTGGATAGTTTGTCCATCAGGGTTTGGGGGATCATGGTGTTGAAGGCGGATGTGAAGTCCACAAAGAGCATACGGACGTAAGAGTCCTTCTGCTCCAGGTGGTTGAGTGCAGTGTGGACCACAGAGGAGATTGCATCCTCTGTTGATCGGTTCTCACGGTATGCGTACTGATGAGGGTCCTCGTTGATGTTGATGGTTGTTTTGATGTGAGTCATGACCAGTTTTTCGAAGCATTTAGCGACTATCGGGGTGAGGGCCACTGGCCGATAGTCATTCAGACCAGTCACTGTAGAGCTTTTTGGGACTGGGATGATGGTGGCAGTCTTCAGGCAGGTGGGAACTGTCTCCAGGGTAAGTGAGGTGTTAAAGATGTCTGCCAGCACCTCACAGAGCTGATCAGCACATTCCTTCAACACTTTTCCGGGGATGTTGTCTGGGCCAGTTGCTTTGTGCGGATTAATCCTCCTGAAGGTACTCCTTACTTCTGCTGAGGTCACGCTGAGATGCTCTTCATCCGGTGGTGAGGTGAGTCTGGTGCTGGGTGGTCTGTTCGGGTCTTCAAAGCGTGCATAGAACTTGTTGAGGGCATCAGGCAGAGATGGGTCTTTGGGACATTGTTCACTCCTTCCTTTATAATCTGTTATGCACTTAATGCCCCTCCACATGCTCCGAGGGTCTTGTGAGATGAATTGACCCTCGATCCTCTTTGCATATGTGGCCTTGGCCCTCTTAATACCAGCAACCAGCTCTTTTCTTGTCCTACTCAGCTCCTCTGAGTTTCCAGACCTGAAGGCAGTGTTCCTGGCTTCCAGCAGGGTACGCACCTCTGCATTCAGCCAAGGTTTTCTGTTTGGGTAGCTTTTAACATATCTGATAGTGGAGACTGTGTCAGTACATGTACTAATGTAACCCAGTACTGAGGATGTGTATTGGTCAAGATCAAGCGAACCTCCATTTTCAGCAGCTTCTCTGAAAACCTGCCAGTCTGTTCGATCAAAACAATCTCTCAGTATGGGGCCACTGTCCTGGATCCAGCATTTAACTTTCTTTTGTACCGGTCTGGAGCGTCTCAGCGGGGGCATGTAAGCAGGAGCAGGAGGATTATAATGTTCTAGTAGAAAAATCATTGTTATTGAAAGAGTGTCCTCACGTTTAAACACGTGTATATTCAGTGTTTTTGGATTTATGATGATGTCATATACAAAGGGTTTTTTTGTTTTGTTTTGTTTCATACATTTCATATAATAAATTGTCTTGAAACAAGCATTCCTTGAAGGAATGCCTATCATTCAGTCTTGAGGGCCAAAGTTTTAAACAGACATGTTAGTGCTTGAAGGATGCATTGGGAATGACTCTCAACTACTACCACATCAGACTTATAACCTGTAAAACTGCACAAAGTTATAGCAAGTTTAGTGTTTGATTAGGCTGATTATCTGTGGCACGCGTCATGAATCAGGTTAATACAAAAATTAATTACTTACAGATGTACATTTAATGATTACTTTGTGAAAGTTTAATCTATTACATTATTTCCCTCTTTTAATGATGAGAGACAGTAACTACAGTAAATAAATCTATTAGGTTTGGCGTCTTGCTTATCTCAACCTTAATTAAATGTTTACTGTTGTTTTTATTTTTATTTTCAAAGACAAGGTTTGAAGTAAGAACTTGATGCCACAGAAAAATATCATGTATGAGCAGTTCTGTACGTTCCTGTATTCAGACTGATTGGTCTAGCAAAAATGTGGCGACGAATATGCAAATAAATGATACGGGCGGGAAAAAAATTCTACAGCAGGATCGCTATCAGAAGCTTAATTTACACACAAATGCACTTGAAAATGTTCTCCCTCAAAGGTTTTTAAAGCCAAACTGTGTCACTGGGACCATAAAATAAAATAAAAAATGAGTGAAAACATTAAATTAAAATGTTTCTTTTGGAAATAAACCCAAAGAAAGTGCGTTCATGCTGTGGTTCTCCAGTAGAAGAGGGAGACGCAGAAGCTCCAATTAGGGATAAGACTTTTTTGTCCTCTCTTCTGTGTGCCTCAGCAACTTTTGCAGCACTTTTTTTTTTTTCCTCGTTTCCTCTTTTTTCCCTTCATTTACTGCAGTGGCAAGCACATTCCCCGACTCGCTCTTCAGTGCCTGCAGCATTGGAGATTGCTGTAAAGCTTCCTGTCAGGGCAGAAATGCATATAACCCGCACGCTTCCATTTGTAATTTTGGCGTTTTTGGCCTGGATATGTATGCACATCCGTAACTGTGAGTTCAAACAAAAAGCCCTTTCTTCAGTCGTGTCCAATGTGTTTGCTGATGGAGGAAGAGAAAGAAAATAGGAGAAGCAGATATTGGAAAGCTGAAAATGGAGTATAAAATGGGAGAAACCGTATCAAAAGAGCATCTGAGAGAGATAGGAGGATGATCTCAAGGAAGAATCTGAAAAGTAGAGGAAGGAGATGAGGCTTGAAGAAGAGGAGATGAAAACTAAAAAGGAAAAAAGACAAGTACAAAGAAAGGGTGTCAGGTGAGGACAATGGATAAATGAGATGCAGAGATGCTATGGAAGTCTTATCTAGGAGACTATTAGCATTCACACCCTGATGCCTTCCTCTGATTCTCTCATCACCTCGCTGTCTTGTCCATCCGTTTTCATCTAAGCCTTTGGGGCAAAAGATTCAGTTATGCCAATGTGTGCTCTCTCAAAGCAATTACACATACTGACATCATGCAGTACACCTTTTCATATTTTAATAAACCTACTTACATCAGTCTTACCTTTGTCTTTGAGTTGAGATTTCTCAGCACACCATAGTATCAGGTTTCTGCTGTTTGACAGAACTCATGTGCAGGCAGAGGCAGAGAACTCGGAGGTATGATAACTTCAATAAATTTATTAAACAAAGCAAAAGGCTGAACGTGGCCGCAAAACTGACATGATCGATGGGAGACATAGAAGAAAGATAGAAACATGAGCCTCGACAGGACAAGCATTTTCTATTTCTTGGTACTAAATAAAATAGACCCTCGTTTATCGCGGGGGAAATTGCCGTTCTCTCCGTGCATGCATGGGTTTTCTCCAGGTACTTCGGTTTCCTTCCACCGACCAAAAACATGCATGTTAGGCTAATTGGTAACTCTAAATTGTCCCTAGGTGTGAGTAAGAGAGTGAATGGTTGTTTGTCTCTATGAACAGACAATGGCAAACACCTGGGGAAAAGACAAGCAGGAACAGAAGCGGCAGGAGCTGGGATAGACCACAAGGGGGAGACACACTTGGGAACACAAATCCTCACACATAAACGTTGGTAGTGACTTCTCGAGTCTGACAAAAGCTCTGTTTTTATTTAAGCACTAACATATGTTGAGTCCGTTACTTATTGCAATTGTTTTTGTTTTTAGCTTCTACGAAGTTCCTCCTGTAAAATGAAATATGCAACTCTTAGGAGCCATTAGGATACTCAAGACATGTTTCTTGTTAACGTCACTTATTCATGGTAACTTCTCAAAACTGAAATATTTATGATACCTTTCACCCAGTTCCCTTTTTGAGTCTTATTTCTATCTAATTATAAGAATTTAAACTCGAACAAAAACTGCATAATCAAAATAGATAATAAAGTTGGCAGTGCAAGCTCACTGCTGGCCCCATGTCAGTAGGTTGTGGCAAGCCCTCGGGCAACATACAGTTTGATGCAAAATAAGTCATGCAGCCGTTGTATCCTCTTTTGCAGCAGCTCAGCCCAGCTGTTGTAACAGACCTTTGATTTAGCAGATTGTTTGCTGGTTCAGAAGTCATGTTCAAGCTGATCCTACACCTATTCAAATGTGGAAAGATTAGGGACCCTGGAGGACCTCAACATTGCATAAGCGATCCATAAACACACAGGCCAAGGACAAATGTCTCATTGAAATACTGTACCGGGAGGCTATCTCAGGAGTTTTGGACTTGTAGATGCTGGATGTCACTGATGTAGAGCTGTGCCATCAGGGTCTGTGGAGACACAGCCAGATCTGAAGTCAGACCCTATGGTCTCCCACAACATTGCCACGAGCAATGCTGGAGTGTCTTTCCGAAACCCCCTCAGTGATGCCATGCAAGCACACAGTGTTCATCTGTGGTAATGATGAAAATGATGCAATGCCCTGCATCATCAGTTATAGCCTCCTGGTTACGGCACCGCTCCAATCTCAGACATCTCCACACAGTCTAAGGAATGATAAACCCTTTGTCTGGCTGATATAAGGCATTAGCCTCATTCACAGGATGCCTAGGTCCAGAACTGACACGTGTTTTGACCACTTCAGTCCGTTCAGAAGACACTTATAGAGCAACAGGGGTCCGAGAGAGCCAACCTCTGTCATGCCGCCGAGTGAGGTAGTAACATGACCCGGCTGACTAATGTTGAAAAAATAAAGAAAAAGATCAGCGGAGCTGCAGCACAGTTATGCAGTAAACTGATTAAATTAGTTGCAACCATCATATTGAGCTTCTTGAAACAACATGATGGTCCTTCCTTGATGAATGGTGATCCATTTTAGGTTACTGAACCCCTCATGACTTTTGCAGATGCCCTTACATATTGGAAACATAAAATGCTGCTCTACACTGTCGACTTCTGGAGATGCAGTAGTTCAGTGGTCAGTGCTGTGCTTTTGTAATCATGAGGCCACAGGTTTGAGCCTAGTTTGTATCAGGAAGGTCATCTAGCATGAAAAAATTATAATCTTTCATGCAAGTTTGCTTCTGAGGTGACCTCTACTGAAGGGAGCAGCCAAAAGATAAATCAACAACATTTTATATATCCTACTTTCTGTTGTGTTCTCCAGGTACTCCAGTTTCCTCCCACAGACCAAAAACATGCACGTTAGACTGATTGGTAACTCTAAATTATCCCTAGGTGTGAGTGAGAGAGTGAATGGTTGTTTGTCTCATTTGTCTGTATGTGTCTCTGTGATTGGCTGAAGACTTGTCCAGGGTGTCCCCCACCTCTCACACAGTGATGTCTGGACATGGGCACCAGTGATCTCCATGACCCGAAAAGAAAGTAGCGGGTTAAAGATAATGGATGGATAGATAATCAGATGGATTTGTTAGTTTTCCAAGTTCATTCAAGATGATTGCATTACAAGATGAAAAGAGGTTATATGTAAAAGTGCAAAATAATTCTCAGCAGAGTCAGAAACGGTATTCTTTACACATACTATTGTTAAAGCAAAGCATCCTTCAGTTTGAGGTGTCATTATTTCTACATGTCCACTGCTGCAGAAAACTCTCCCACTCACATGAGAAATGATGAGTCAGGCTAAGGCAAGGCTTGACTCTGTAGGTTGAACGTGTTTAAAAATGTATATGAAAGAACTCCTACAGTTGATTAGACATATTTGTCTTCAGTTTTTAATATCACAAATGTGTCATATTCTTGAAGTCATACAAACAATATCATGGCAGACAAAATGAAACCAGTCTGTGTTAAGATAAGCATCTTGGTTAAATATTCAAAATCTTTAGGTGAGAGGAATAGATAATAAAACAGTGTAATTTACTGTTTGTTAAACTTGTAACCGTAGCTCTAAGTGTGTATAAAAGTGATGATTTCTGAATTGTTTCAGGTATTTACGTTTCATGTGCCAATTTGTAATTTTATGTGTGACTGAAATGAAGAATGCAATGTAACATTAAGGTAAAATCACATTTGTGCACTCAAATGCAACTTCAGGACACAGTCTGTTATGATTTAACGACCTTTACTTCAGTAATCCCATCAGTGTAATTAACGTTGTGTGATAATAAGGTTTCACGTTTTTCTCATTACTGGCATGTTCATAAGATGATAATATAAAACACTGTCAATCTCGTCAGCTGTAAACATGATGATGAGACAAAATCTTTAAGTATAAGCAAAACATTTATAAAAACAATTTTAACCTACAGTATATAAAACAAGCCTTTATCATATTTTTTTCCTTAATGCATAACTGTGATTCCTGAAATGCTGAATACAAAATATATCCACCACCCCAAATAAAAACAAATTTGTTCAGAGTATTTTATTATATGCATTATGTATTTATTAAAGTTCAAGTTTCTTTATTGTCATTCGCATCGCATGTGGTACATGAGGTGGAAAGAAATTGTGTACGCAGGGTCCCAGTTACATCCAACAATAGCAAAAAGATAAATAGTAAAAGAAACAGTAAATAAGTATCTAAGATATAAACTAAGAAATACTCTAAACACTAATAATGCAAAACAATATGCCGAACAACAGCAGCATGAACATGAGTCTGTGTGAGGAGATGAGTACGAATGAATACAGCAGCATGAAATAATCAATGGCATGAGATCAGCAGCATGGATAATCAGCAGCACATATCAACAATCAAAGTGGCATTACAGGGATTTTTTTTTCACAGTGATTATCCTGGTTAGGGATTTATGAGTCTAACAGCTTCAGGGTAGAAGCTGTTCCTCAGTTTAGTGGTTCTACATTTAATGCTCCTCAACCTCCTGCCTGAGGGGAGTGGGGCAAAAAGTGAGTGTGCTGGGTGAGTGGGGTCCTTCATGATACAGGTGGCCCTCTTCCTGCATCTGGAGGTGTAGATGTCTGTGATGTGGGGAGACTGACTCCAACAGACTTCTGTGCAGCCTTCACCACTCTCTGCAAAGCTTTTCTTTCTGCTGCTGTGCAGCCTCCATGCCACACGTTGATGCTGGAGCACAGGATGCTCTCCACTGCACACCTGTAGAAGGAGGTGAGGACTGAGCTTCCCAGACCAGCTCGTCTCAGCCGTCTGAGGAAGTAGAGTCTCTGATGAGCTTTCTTGATCAGGCTGGTGGTGTTGTTGCTCCAGCTGAGGTTGTCATTCATGTGCACACCCAAGTACTTGTAGCTGGAGACCACTTCCACCACATTTATGTGTTGCCTATGAACACACTATAAGTTTGGTGTTGACAGATCCCAATTCTTTCTTTCTTTTTTCTAGAGAGCAAAATGCTGATCTTAACTTTTTTAATGAAGCAAACAAACATTCCTGCTTTTAAAAAGTTTCCTCAGCAAAAGCAAGTTATGAGTTTAGCATCAGCACTTCATTCAAAATGGTTGCGTATTCTGAACTATTGCCATGTGTTTATTTGTAATTATCAATCAAAACCTGTCCTCTCACCCAAAGACTATTTCATCCACTGTGGAAATCTCTCAACATCCGGTCAAGGAGTTGGGAAGCTATGAAGAAGCTCACTCTAAATGAACGAGTTCATGCACTTTTCATGAGATCTGGTTCCTGAGCTGTGGATTGAGGTGAGTGTGGGAGTTCTGCTCTGTCAGCGTCCTGCAGCCACATGAGAGCGCTAATCAGCCGCACCTGAAGACTATCGCCTTGATGAGTAACAGGAGCATAAAAAGCTGCAGAGGACATCCAGTCAGTGCTGGAGCATTACCTGCCAATGGTAATGGTAGTTGTGTTTCTGGCCCTTTACTTGTGATAGAGATGCATGATAACTTACCTTGTGTTCCTTCGTGCTTTCAGCATTATCTCCATCACTCACCTGTTTCCGGAATTTCCTCTAAAGACCACAAGATCTCCTGTGCCTCCTCAGCTGCCTCTTCGTCTTCCTACCACTTGCTTGCCTTCTACTTGGAACTATTATTGGATATCTTCCTTCCTCGCTCTGGAACCATTGGATCACCTGTCCCCACAATTTGCTCCAATCCCTACCAGTTTCAGCCCCTCCCCGTGTACATTTGACGACTTTCATCACTTTGTAAATAAACACTGTTAACTTTATCAAGTCTTGGAGTCTGTTCTCATCAGTCCTTATCTCTGGATAAAACATTACAGTGAGCTTGTTAATATTTAGTTGTATCTCTCAACCTCCCACACAGATTCACACTCCGTCTTCACCGAGGAAGTGATGTTCTATGCCCCTAAAAGGAGTTACAGCAACTTAAAATTAGACCAGGTCCCCTACACCCACTAAGTTAATTAATTAGTCAATCAAAAAAAGAAAATGGCTCCTGTTGATTGACACTTGTGAATAAACACAATATAACAATATATAAGCAAAAGTTTACTATTTAGAATTTCAACTTCAAGTATATCAGCAAAGATGAATCAACAGCATATACCTTGTCAGCAGATTTAAAACAAAAACGCATGTATGTTAAAATGCAGTCTTACATCACTGACAATGCCTTTAGGCATGTATCTCTTATATGCTTTCTATTAAAAGGCAATTTAATTGAAATGATGTGCCACATTTGATTGGCCTCCCTGGAGCAAAGCATTGTCTGGATCATTGATTGAGCCTCAAGGGTCGATGCGATGTCTCATAACCCCCCATCATTTTTATGTGGTTAGCCTGTTATCTCATTTCAAAAATTGGAAAGATTTATGAGGGAACCTGTTAAAGCACTCAAAATATGTTGAAAGCCACAGCTATAGCCTCACATCACGTAGCACATGGACTACAAACGATTTATCAACTCCTTAACATTGGATGCACACTCTTCTTGAGAAGATAGTTGCTTTGTTTCTGTTCTTCATACAGTAATAGATTAGTGTCAATGTTTGCAACTTCTTACTAGTTTGGACTCAACCAGGTCTGTTAGTTCAGACTGTTTCAATTAAAAAGGTTGTGCAAATAATTTTATTTATAGAACCAGCACAATGGTCATTGGTATAGCAATAGTAATGGTAATAAAGCTGTAGAAACCCTAAGAGTTGCAACACTCTGTAGGTGTATGTTAAAGCACACCTGCAGTGCTTACAGATTTAGAAATCACATCCTAAATGTGAATCCTCACATATAGGGTTAGATGTTGTGCCTAGAATTGGAGGTATCTCAGAACCTCATCTGTCTTGGAGCTCAGTGTGGAAAAAAAATGCCATTGTCCTTTATTGTTTTTCTGCTAGTTCTGTATCTGTAGTTTATCTTGCGCTACAAGGACTGCTGTGATCTGATGCAAAATTAGTGCTGATTTCTCATACCTGCCGAAGTTAATGGATGTATTTGCATCAGAGTATCATTAGCACTTTTTGTTTTGTGTATCAGACACTGAGACAGACCTGACAGTGGGATCAGATGATGTGCAAAATCTGGATCTGTTCACACACAGTCAGTTTGTTATAAATGCCTGGGAAGCCGTCGTGCTAGATCACTGCAGTGGTTAAGAATGAATGATGAAAAACAATCTGGACCTGGAGCTTGCTTTAACTTTCATTATTCTTTGTCTCCTGAAAAGCCTATCTAAATTGTACTCTTTGATGAAGAGCTCAGCAAAAAGTGGGCCCAAGAGAGACATGGTAGATGGTAGAAAAATGAACGCTACCATATTATCCACTTGAATATCGTGTTTACTAAAGATTACCCTAACTAGTTACACAACGCTGCTGTAACGCAGCTTAAATCAAAAATAAGTCAATTAAAATTAGCCTTGATAGGTAAGCAGAACTAATTGTCCTAACATTCCTTCATCCTCTGACATTTATTGTACAGAGTTTTGCTCAAATGTCAAGTCTGCTATTTAATAAGGTCTGCCTAGCTGCTGTCTACGGCATAAAGATGCATCAGATAGTCTGGAGGCAGTAAGCTATATTGCAGTTGTGCAGATCTGTCAGTTCTTGGCCTTTGTCCACCATGAACGGTTCTGCAGGTCTGGTCCAATGAAATCATCCATAGTTTAATTTAACTAACATCTTTTTAAGGTTTTTGTAGTCAATGTGTGTTGGATGTTTTTAGCCAAATGTAACTAGCAAAGTCGTTCATTGCACGTTAGCTGGGGCTGAACCTGAGTTCCTTCAGACATCTGTATCAACTTAGTCCTCCATTTTGTTCTGAAAATGATAAGTTCCCAGAAAGACTTGTGATTTTTTTTGTTTAGTAAAACATCATCACCCTTGAATCATGTGTGTTATAATTATTGCAGCTTTTGATTTTTATGCACATGAGTCTATCAAACTTTATTTCTATTGCGCCTTTCGTACACGTCAAATGCAATTCAAAGTGGTTTATGGCAGAAATGTAAATAAATAAGTAATACAAATTGACATCTCTTAGGATGAAGCCATCATTTGTAAAAACCAGACCAAACAAATTAAATTATATTTAAAAGTAGACTAAAACTAACATAAAACTACCTAAAGTCTTTATCTTAACCTTAACTGATGAGAGAGACTGACAATCAAAACATGTATGCTGCCTGCAACTTGCATAGTTAGCATTAAAAATAATTTCCATTGGATCTTTCAAGTACAGTACGCAAACATATAGTACGTCTACATAAATGTTTAATATATTGTAATTTGGCATTGAGATACACTGGCTTATGCTCTCTAGTGGCTGGTTTGGGTAGAGATTTTACCTCACAGCAAAAAAACTGCAGGTTCATAACCTGGATGGGAGTTTAGAATTTGTATGTTCTCCATTGTGCTTTATTTGGGAAGATATACATACCTAATCCACTAAGTGAATAATGTACATTTAACTAAAATAGATGGAAAACTGTAAAACTATTCCAAAGTACCACTAAATAACCCCATACATTTACCTTCCACTCACTCAGAATCCCAGCATGCAGTGCAAAGGAGAGCTATTGGATGAATACAGAGCTAAAAGGGCGATAAGTGAAAAGGTTAGAGAGAGCCAGCAGTGAAATCAATATACAGAATGTTGGCATAACCTTCTGCTATCCCTTTTTAACCACACCCTTGTGGCCTGTACACCCCCCCCCCCCTACCACCACCCCACCACCACCCCCACCC
Source organism: Nematolebias whitei (assembly GCF_014905685.2). Classification (NCBI taxonomy): domain Eukaryota; kingdom Metazoa; phylum Chordata; class Actinopteri; order Cyprinodontiformes; family Rivulidae; genus Nematolebias; species Nematolebias whitei. The sequence continues at coordinate 25,061,777 of NC_056512.1, read as the reverse complement.
CCCACACACACACACAAACACACACAGAGATACTTGCATTCACAAGGTCAAGTACACTTCAGATTGTATCATCCTGGAGTTCACAAGGGACTGTTTGAGGTTAAAAGGAACATATGCTGTAGCCAAGTGACTGCTCTGAGAGTGTGTGTGTGTTGGGGGGTACTTTACTCATCCATCTTTGCTTATGTCTCCCTTTGTCAGTTTTTACCTTCTTGTAAATTTTGTTCTTGTGTTCTCTCTTGTTTTACTCCTTTCTTAAGATGAACTACAGCTTGGTTTGTACAGTATATGTGATATTTTTAATTTAGTACAAAAATCACATTCGAAAATGTCACATGAATCAATTGGGGGGGGGGGGGGGGGGTAAGCACATTTCCAGGGGTGGAAGTAACAAATTACAAATGCTCACGTTACAGTAATGAAGTAGATTTTTGGGGGCACTTGTACTTTTATGAGTATTTATTTCAAGTGTGTAATTTTACTCATACTTAAGTACAATTTAGACCGGGGTGGGAAAACTTTTAGACTCGCGGGCCACACTGAGTTCTAAAATTGGAGCGAAGGGCCGGGTCATTAACAGATGGATGGAGTGTTTGTGTGATGTTACACCCCAGAGCAATAGCAGCCGCCGGGACGCTATTAATTGTGGGCAATTCCACTTTCTGCACCACTCAAGCAGCCACTAAATCAGTATTATATGATAGAACAGTGATTTTATTTACAATAGTGAAATTATTGACTTCGTTGAGTCCTCCATTATCTCAAAACTGTTGTTAATCCCAAAAAATAGGAGATGAGCAGTGTCCTTTATTACTTTCATCCAGTAAACCGTAACTTCAAGGACTCTCTCTGACTTTTAGCTTATTTTGTTGGCTAAATCTTCATCAAGCAGTTCCACAAGGCGAGTCATAGTCCTGCATGATAAACTGATTTTTTTCTAACTTATCTTGGCCCCCCGAACACAATAGACCTGTTGTTTTTACCATGTTTCTTTTTAAAATTGACATCGAAGAAAGGCTTGCTAGCATAGTTAGCAAAGTGTGACAGTTTCTTGGCATAAAAACTGCCTTTGGTTGGACCTCAGTGAAACAATATGTTGTTGTCCACCCCATTTTAAACACTCGGCACTCACTGTACACTTTTATTTTCTTTGATAAACATGTTTTTACAGATGAGTTCATAGGGCAAAGTAAAAAAAAAAAAGCGTAGAAGAAGAAATTACCTCTTCTCCATTTGCCTCTAATACACGCCAGTGTCTGTTGTGCGCCTCTACTGGGAAATGCTGGAACTGCAGGTTAAACGACACCAGTTTTTTTTTTTTTTCCTATTAAATTCAGTTTTTTAAATATTATTTGAACCAGTGGCGATTTTAACCTCTTTTTGGGGGGTGCTTAAGCACCCCTAAACTTTATCTCAGCACCCCTGAAAAATAAAGTATAAAAAAACAACAACAAAAAAAACAATTTATTATAATTATTTTTTCTTATTGTCCAAATTTTGGACAATTTCGGCGGGCCAATTAAAAAATCCAACGGGCCGTATACAGCCCATGGGCCGGGGTTTGCCCATGCCTGATTTCGACAATGGAATCCACTCTGCTACTTTTAAAATCAGAAGTCACTACTAAGAGCGGCCACAATGTGAATTAATATTCAAAATGTTCATATGCATCTTTGTAACCAATAAGACTCTCAGATCATGAACGCGCCAATTATCTATGACGTAAGCAAAGAACAACTCCGAAGAGTAAAGAGTCATTTATGGAGCGACAATTTGGAGAAAAAGCCAAAATGGGGACAGAGAACAACACTGTCAACAGAGAAAATGAAGAGGTAAAGGCTGAGGACGAGTGCCCGTGGCCATACCTGGAGGAACTGTTCATGTACAGAGGGTGAAAAGGAGACGGGTCCAGATGCAAACTTTGTTTGATCTCTACGTTGATAGCAGCTTACAAGACTTCAATAACTAATCTCAAAAAACATATTGTGGTATACGAGGTTTTACAGCTACCTGTATGATATTGCTGTTTTATTGTTTGTATGTATGGGTTATTAGTTTAACTAAGATTAACTAAGCAAAGATCTTAGATGTTATCACTGCCTTCGATGTGCTTGGTACTAAAATAAGACAGAGCTTCTGAGAGTCTGAGAAATGTGCTTTGTAGAGATGTAGAGTGCTGTATGAATGGGTAAATGAGGGCACAGATTGTAGTGTAAAGCACTTTGAGTATCTTGAAATAAGATAGAAAGACGCTACATAAGTACAGTCCATTTACCATTTACTTTGAATGTAGCTATTGTATACAGTAAATCAAACTGAATGACTTCTACTGACAACACAATAAAACATCAATTGGTTAAAAAGTAATTAATACTCTGACTATCCTGATGCATGCTCAATAATCCAGGTAGAAAAATCCAAAAAAGTTAAATCTGGTCCTGTGGACATTCAAAAAACAAAACAAAGCAAAACAACAAGAAAAAAATGTAAACGTTTAAATAGCCTCTATTTAGTCTTATATAGCTATTTATAAGACTGAGCTGAATACAGCACCTCAGACTGAGGAAGTCTTTCGGATGAAAGACGAAACGTTTCTACGTTTTTTTTGTTGTTGTTTTGCTTTGTTTTGTTTTTTGAATGTCCAGAGGACCAGATTCAGCTTTTTTGGAATACTCGGAGTAGTTTTTGTGAAGAGTACTTTGTACTTTTACTTAAGTATTTTTATAACAACAGTCATTTTACTTGTAATTGAGTGAGTTAAGCAGTGTAACAGTACTTGTACTTGAGTACACATTTTCAGTACATCTGCACATTTAAATGGAAAGAGACCCTTGGAAGACCCAGAACTCACAGAAAATACCTTCTACTTCTTCTAACCTGGGAATGCCTGAAGATCCCCATCAAGAACTGGAAAGTGTCACGGGGTTGACAGATGACTGGGTTTCCGTCCTACACTTGTTGCTTGAGTCAGCCTTGAATGAGGAGATGAGATGGATGGATAGATGTCTCCCTTTTGTTCAATTGCTTCAAGCAACTCTAATGCTCACTGCCCTCAAAGGTGGGTGATCTGAACGTGTGTGTGTCAGTCTGTATTGTTTTGTATGAACCACTGGATGGTACTTATTGAAATCATCAAAACAATGTTTTTTTTTTATTATTATTTCTTGTATGCATAATTCAATACAGTATACAACAATACAATAAATATATTATGGTGACAAAAAATCTAAAGACACTGTGCATGTGCTGCTGGACAGTTCAGTGTGACACGACACAATAAAGATGTAGAATCATCTGAAAGACAGTAGTTCTGTGAGTTAAAACGGGTCGCTGCTTATACCGCCACTTATTTTCAAGCATCTTTGGCTCTGTGCTGACCTTCACTCTGCCAACTCATAGGAGGACAAGGTGGACCTTTTTGCCTCAGTCATACTATTGGCGTGGGAAGAAGGCATCCCAGGTCCAATTTCCATTGTGTGGCAGGAGTGACTGATGTCTGTAAAATTTAATCTCATTATCAAAAGGAAGCCTCCTTATTTAAGTCAGATGGCGATTGGTAGCAATACTGTTGCATGTTTGTTGCAGAGAACACCTTTATAGCTGTAAAAGACTTTTATAATGAGAGGGCTTTTCAGACCTAATTACTTGTTTTACTGTAGCATATACAAGCTGACATACACACAAGTGCACACATCCTCCTTCCTCAGACCAATTAGTTTCAACATTTAGCCCTTCTTTCTATCTATCTGACACTTTTATTTTAGCCTCTCTCCCTCTCTGGTGGTTTTCTTCTAATTGGTCGTCTTGGGTTCTGAGTATGTGAAAACATTCATATTTTTTCCAGCTCCTAATTTTCTTTAGCGTGTATCACTTATGTGTATGGTTTATTGTTGTAGCCTGCAGCTAGAACACAAAAACAGCATCTGACCCTCGTAATTCACGCAGCATGTGTTGACTTTTTCTAGAAACTAATTTCCTTGAAATCTGCATGTCTAGCCAAATTTGTTTTCCCCTGTTTAATTTGGCTCCTGATCCAAGAATCACCCTGGTTCATCTAATTAAAATCTACTGTACAATCACCTTATTACTCTAGCAATGGCCATGCTCTAATGAAGAGATATTAAGTTGTGGATTCACAACAAATTTAGGTGTAGAGGCATTTGTAAGAGTAGTTGTGAGCTAATGTGTTATTTGCCCAGTCATCATCAGGTCACCACATAAACGTTAGGACAGTAATGTTCAGCAATAAATTTTATTGCTCATTTAAGAGCTTGTATCTTGTAATTCAGCCTGAATTCATTATTAATTTAAGGCATAGTATTCTTTGAAGGAATGCATTTCACCTGTATATTTCATGCCAGAGTTTTAAACTAAAATAGACTTGTGCTTAGCAGAGATGGAGATACTCCAGTTTTCTCCCACAGACCAGAAACATGCATGTTAGGCTGATTGGTAACTCTAAATTGTCTCTAGGTGTGAGTGAGAGAGTGAATGGTTGTTTGTCTCGTTTGTCTCTGTGTCCCTGTGATGAACTGGAGACCTGTCCAGGGTGTACCCCACCTCTCGCACAGTGATAGCTGGACATGGGCACCAGTGACCCCCAC
>NC_056512.1:25035899-25056773 GCF_014905685.2 Nematolebias whitei | reverse complement strand
GGATGGATGGATGGATGGATGGATGGATAGATAGATAGATAGATAGATAGATAGATAGATAGATAGATAGATAGATAGATAGATAGATAGATAGATAGATAGATAGATAGATAGATAGATAGATAGATAGATAGATAGATAGATAGATAGATAGATAGATAGATAGATAGATAGATAGATAGATAGATAGATAGATAGATAGATAGATAGATAGATAGATAGACAGATAGACAGATAGACAGATAGACAGATAGATCACACTCTAATCACATTCAGTACTACAGCTGCTCAGATTCACAGCAAAGTAGCATTAGCATGGTTTTGTTTCATTGTGCCAACCAATATTGCAGTGTTGTACTTTTCAGAACTTTTCTCCCTACTCAGTGACTCTGGATGTCTGCCAGTCCCACCCCCACCATTCTTATCCAATACTGATTGTCCTTCATCTATTCAACATTGCATTAAAGACACACTTTCAGCACCTAAATGGTTGAGCGAGCTCACTTCAGTGGGTTGTGCTTTCTGACGCTGCACTCTACTATAAACTTCAGAGTGGGATGAGCAATATCCCAATTAATCAGAATGGGAGGAGGGTTAAAAAAAACAAAAACCATTGAGTCAAGTTCACTCTATGTTCGTTTTAATCAAATCCACCATGACTTCACTTTAATCACTGCACTTTTCTCTAAAGCTAAATACTAAATAAAGCCTAGGGACCATGAGGAACCGGGGGTGGTAAACCCCAGAGAGATGGTCTGTCATCAGCTGAGCTTGTTACTGGAGTGGAAAATTAACCTCTTTATAGATACCTGACGTAGAGAGGCACCCGATTCATGGAGCAATGGTGAATCATACTGTAGCATTGTGCAGCATCATTTAATCACACAATTTCAAAAGCTTGTTTTGTCTTGCGTATTATATTTTTTACAAAGTCTTTAAATTCCAAGATTTGAAAAAAGTAGAATGAGATTAAAATAGCCTGCTGTCTCATATGTTTTTTTTTTTAAAAGGATATGTTAGTACTCAGAGTAGGTTTTGGGACTGAGTCTCATCAATTTCCACAGCAGATATGAATTTTGGACAGTCACCACGTGAGCAGTACTTTAAAATGTCACTTGGTCTAACAAGTCAATAAAAATGGGTTCAAAACAATTATTAAGGCTTCAAATAATTGTCAGTATTTTTAAAGGGTTTGTGTAGATATTATGAATAAATAAAGTCTTACCTGTTGTAGGTAGCTTTTTAAACATCCTAAGTTTGAAGAAAACTTTATTTTGATGGATTTGATGAGCTAATAACTAGTTTGAAAGGCACCGAGACCAAAGTAAGTTTAAAACAGCTTAATCTTGAAAGTTTATTTTAATTAATCCACTTTTGTCTTAGGCCCATTCTGAGTAGCAGTTAGCTTGTCAATGCTTTGAGAATTTGAGTGTGTTTAAAAAAGTATGCCTACTGAACCTTTCTGCATTCAGTTGCACTACAATCACAAACTTCAGTCTTTGACTGGGATTTCATGTAATGGACCAACACAATGTAGTGCAATATTATTGTACAAACCAAATTCCAAAAAAGTTGGGACACTAAACAAATTGTGAATAAAAACTGAATGCAATGATGTGGAGGTGCCAACATCTAATATTTTATTCAGAATAGAACACAAATCACAGATCAAAAGTTTAAACTGAGAGAATGTATCATTTTAAGGGAAAAATCTGTTGTTTCCAAATTTCATGGCGTCAACAAATCCCAAAAAAGTTGGGACAAGTCCATTTTTACCACTGTGTGGCATCCCCCCTTCTTCTTACAACACTCAACAGACGTCTGGGGACAGAGGAGACCAGTTTCTCAAGTTTAGAAATAGGAATGCGCTCCCATTCATGTCTAATACAGGCCTCTAACTGTTCAACCGTCTTGGGCCTTCTTTGTCACACCTTCCTCTTTATGATGCGCCAAATGTTCTCTATAGGTGAAAGATCTGGACTGCAGGCTGGCCATTTCTGTACCCGGATCCTTCTCCTACGTAGCCATGATGTTGTGATTGCTGCAGAATGTGGTCTGGCATTATCGTGTTGAAAAATGCAGGGTCTTCAATGAAAGAGGTGACGTCTAGATGGGAGCATATGTTGTTCTAGAACCTGAACATAGTTCTCTGCATTAATGGTGCCTTTCCAGACATGCAAGCTGCCCATGCCACAAGCGCTCATGCAACCCCATACCATCAGTGATTGTATGGGGTTGCTTCTGAACGGAGCGCTGATAACAACTTGGGCTATCCTTGTCCTCTTTGGTCCGGATGACATGGTGTCCCAGTGTTCCATAAAGAACTTCAAATTGTGACTCATCTGACCACAGAACAGTCTTACATTTTGCCACTTGTGGAGCTGAGCTTGTGGAGCTTGCTTAGAAATGGCTTCCTCTTTGCACTGTAGAGTTTCAGCTGGCAACGGCGAATGGCATGGTGGATTGTGTTCACTGACAATGCTTTCTGGAAGTATTCCTGAGTCCATTCTGTTATTTTCTTGACAGTGGCATTCCTGTTTGAGGTGCAGTGACGTTTAAGGGCCCGGAGATCACGAGCATCCAGTAGAGTTTTACGGCTTTGACCCTTACGCACAGCGATTGTTCCAGATTCTGAATCTTTTGATGATGTTATGCATGGTTGATGATGATAACTTAAAAGTCTTTGCTATTTTACGCTGGGTAACACTATTCTGGTATTGCTGCACTATCTTTCTGTGCAACAATGGTGGAATTGGTGATCCTCTTACCATCTTGGCTTCTGAGAGACACTGACATTCTGAGAAGCTCTTTTTATACCCAATCATGTTGTAAATTGACCTAAATAGTGTTAATTGGTCTTCCAGCTGTTCGTTATATGTTCAATTTCCTTTTTCCATCCACTTATTGCTACTTGTCCCAACCTTTTTGGGATTTGTTGACACTGTGAAATTTTGAATCAACATATTTTTTCCTTTAAAATGTTACATTTACTCAGATTAAACTTTTGATCTGTCATCTATGTTATATTACGAATAAAATATTGACTTTTGCCATCTCCATATCATTGCATTCAGTTTTTATTCACAATTTGTTTAGTGTCCCAACTCTTTTGGAATCTGGTTTGTAGCAGAATATTTCTAACAACCCTTCTTTAAATTTCTTAACAGTGTTATACTTGTCATGGAACACACCTTGTCTGGTATGTTCCATGGTCTTCATGATGCTGTTTAAACACAGAGCGTCCCTGAGGCCTTCAAAGAACAGCTATGCTGAGATTGTGATACACACCGGTGTGGAGTAACTGAGTAACTTTTGAAGGCAGTTGGATGCACTGAATTTCAGAGGCATCAAAGTAAATGCACACTACACTTTTTAGATTTTTATTTGTAAAATAATTTTGACTGTGTATATTTTTCCTTCCACTTTACACTTGTGTGCTACTTTGTGGTTGTGTTTGGAACAGAACAAAAGGTGAAAAAGTCAAAGGGCGTGAGTACAGTTTGTAAGTCATATGAACTCTGTTTCCCCAAACTGACGTAGGAAGTAAAACATCAATTGTTCATATGATTTTTGTAGAACATCACTTCAAAATATTTAAACTGTTACTTCTGACTCTATTAATACAAAAACCTAAAACTATCTGCTTTATTTGTCAGCATAATTTTACAGAAAGTTTTCCTTCATCCTACTTCAGGTTTTGAACTTGTTTCTGAACATTTTTTTATTGGTGAAATTCTTGAGGTAACAAATGCATGATCAACATTTTCTGGAAACATGCCAGTTTAAGGCCCTCTTTATGCAAAGTCATCTTTAAGTGAAACCATGGCCTTTCTGTTGCGTTTCAGTCATTTGTGTACATAGCAACAGCATTTGTTTCCTCTGACACCAAAACTTATTGGATCCAGGTCTCGGACTAGAGATTTTTGGAAACACCCGGTATTGTTTCAAGGGAAACTGCAGCTTGCATGCACATTGCATACGGATGCAGCGCTTGTGCAGGTGCATCAGCCACAGCAGTAGCAATGGCAGATAGCAGAAATATGTGCTTCTCGCCCTTTTTTTTTCATTCATTTAACCTTTATTTAGACAGGTAAATCCCATTGAGCCTCGAGGACTCATTTACAAGAGAGACCTGATTTCAACAAAGAATGATGACAACAATGGACAACATCGACAACAATAAACAGTTATAAAAAGTCATACTTTTTTTTAACAAATAGGATGGCTAAAAAAAAGAAAAGTAAAAAGAAAAGAAAAGTAACAAAAAACAGCTAGATTCTAAGGTGAATGTAGAAAAAAAAAACAGGAACATGTCTGCATTGGTCCCTGCCAGGAGTCCAACAGATTCTTAAAGTCTCTTAGAGAGGTCAAGGTCGAGAGCTTCAGGTCTTTTTGTAAGATATTCCAAGGAACAGGAACGGAGTAGGAGAAGGCCCTTTTGTCTAGTTCAGTCCTCATTGAGGGAACACTGCAGGTAATGATGTCCTGAGAGCGCACGCTGTAGCTGCACTCACGCAGAGACATGAAGGAGGAGATGTATGAAGGCAACAGACCAAGAAGTGATTTAAAGATGAAAACATACCAGTGAGAGAGTCTGCGTGAAGTTAATGATGTCCAGTTAACCAGTGAATACAGGGTGCAGTGGTGGGTACGATAATCACAGCCAGTTATGAATCTTAGTGCACCATGATAGACAGCATCCAACATCTGCAGGGTTCTTGTAGGAGCATTCATGTAAATAATGTCACCGTAATCAATGGAGGGAAGGAAGGTCACAGTTACAAGGCATTTCCTAGCATTCAGAGTTAGACAGGATCTGTTTCTGAAAAAGAAACCCAGTTTAACTTTCAGTTTCTTTACCAAGTTTTCCACATGAAGCTTAAAAGAGAGATGCGAGTCGACCAAGATACCCAAATATTTATAGGAATCAACAAACTCAATGGGGACACCATTTGAGGATGAGATCAGAGGAAGAACTGCTGGGACCAACTTCCTATTTGAAAGAACAACCTGTTAGAGCAACCCAACTTCCTCCTCTGTCCAAACGTGTTTGCATATTAATTATTTTTGGCTGTAACTCTTTTATTCTCAAGACGTAAGTGTCTGTGCACATGTGCACGTTGTAAAATACAAAAATCACAGCAGCATCGAGTGACCTGACATGAAAACTACTGTTGATTTAAAGAGCGGAGCATTATCATGTAAATGTGTACTTTTTCACTATCAACATAAAACAAAAATTTCTAGGAGATTGTTTAAGCGTAAACATGGACTAAAGTGTTTTACCTGCCCTCCCCCTCCATATTGTGTGGTGCTCTGACCGATGAACTTTAACTAGGAATCGCTTCAACTGAGCAGCTTTCTACCATACTTACATTCAAGTGCAGCTTCTAGGATGTGTCTGAGTGTGAAAAACAGCCTTTCTGTATCAAGAAATTCCTGTGAATTAAAAAACAAAAAGATACTTATAAATATGTTACGACGGACAATCAAACCAACAAATCAGAAAAGCCTGATTTATTGTTTAAGAGTCAAGCATGCAGCTGCAAAGCTCTGCCTGGAGCCATGCTGGACCTCTGCAGTACCAGGATAATACTGGAAGAGCAAGCTGCAAATCCAAAAGTTGAGCATGATAAGAAGCACCACAAGAGTAAGGTGATAAGACCAATTGAACAAAAAAAAGTGGTGAAATGCATGCAAAGAGAAAGTCATTAATCTCTGAGGTGTCCATTCCCCTCCTGTTTTAAATTACCTGCCTATTTATAGGATATCTTACCCCCGATGTCAGGGGTATTCTCATTGGTGTAGATTGAGGTCAAAAGTCAAGTGATTTAACTCAAGTTGCAGACTTAGTCTCCAGAATATATATGTGTGTGTGTGTGTGTGTGTGCGTGCGTGCGTGCGTGCGTGTGTGTGTGTTTCAGAGAGAGAGAAAGAAAGAACAATGACTTAACTCTTCTCTGATTGTGTCTCCCCTGCGGCTTCATTATCCAAGCTGGAGAGTCGCACACTGAGACAGCAGAATCACCGATAATGGGACAAGTTCCAGGAAAATTGAGAGGAAAGATAAGACAGGGCACACAAACATGCTCAATTTGAATTGTGCAATCGATAATAGCGGAACATAGCCTATAGGGTTTTAGTAAACTGCTGTTTATCAACCATTAGTTATCGAGTGTTTTTTATTCAACAATGTTGCCTTTAAATTGCAACAAAATATGACAATTAAAGGCTGGTAGAAGAGAAGTAGGACTTGGGCAAAAATTGAATTAAAAAACACGTGATTTATTTGCTAGTCCACGTGACGTTATTTATAAATGGCAGTTTGTGTGTATACGCTTTTCCTAGGTTTCAGTTCACGCAGCATTCTTAGGCTCACTTACTCACATTACAACAATCCCAGATGTTATTATGATCACATGTCCTCTTCTTCTTTCGGCTGTTCCCTCTTCAGGGTTTGCCACAGCGAGTCATCCTCCTTCATCTCACTCTGTCCTGTGCACCATCTGTTTTCACTCCAACTACCTCCATGCCCTTCAACCTCATGTACAGTATATCTCATCTTTGTCTTTTTCTGGCATCTGCATTTCTAACATCCTTCGATCAATATACCCACTGTCCTTCCTCTGGACATGTCCAAACCATCTCATATGACCTCTCTAACTTTATCTCCCAAGAAACTGAAGACCTGCACCTTTGTGGCCTCTGCTCCTTGTAGCCTCACTGTTCCACCAAACTCCTTCCCATTCAGACACATGTACTCTGTCTTGTTATGGTAAATATTCATTCCTCTTCTTTCAAGTGCATACCTGCACCTCTCCACGTTCTCTTCCAACTCTTCCTTGTTTTCACCACAGACCACAATGTCATCTGCAAACATTATAGTTCATGGGGATTCCTGCCTGACCTCATATGTTAGTCGGTCCATCACCAGAGCAAACAAGAAGGAGCTCAGTGCCAATGCTTGATGCAATCCCACCTCTACCTTCAAGCTATCTGTCACTCCTACAGCACATCTCACCACTGTCCTGCTGTCCTTATACATGTCCTATACCAGTTTAACATACTCCTCTGCCACTCCAGATTTTCTCATTCAATACCACACCTCCTCCCTCAGCACCCTGTCAGATGCTTTTTCTAAATCCACAAAGACACATTAAAGTTCCTTCTGACACTGTTTGTACTTCTCCATCAGCATCCTCAAAGCAAAGATGGCATCTGTGGTGCTCTTTCTTGGCATGAAACCATACTGCTTCTCACTAATTGTCACCTCTCGTCTAAGTCTAGTTTCCACAGCTCTCTCCCAGATCTTCATCGTGTGGCTCATCAACTTAATTCCTGTGTAGTTGCTACAACTCTGTACATCACCCTTGTTCTTAAACACCAGCCACCTCTTCTCCATTCCTCAGGCATTTTCTCACTTAAAGAAAATGGCATTGACTAATGAGTCAAATATTTCACCTGCATCTCTCCTAGACATTTCCATACCTATACTGGTATTTCATCAGGTCCAACTTCTTTCCCTTTCAAAACTTCATTCTCACTCGTTTTTTTTTCCATTTCATGGTCCACAGTTTCTATGAACTCTATTCTTCTTTCTCTTTCACTCTCTTTATTATATCCTCAAAGTACTCCTTCCATCTTCCCATCATACTGTCTTTGCTTGCTAGAACATTATTATTTCTATCTTTAACAAGCTAAACCTGCTGCATATGCTTTCCAGCCTGATCCCTCTGTCTTACCATTAGATGCAAGTAATTCTCTCTTTCCTTCAGTATCCAGCCTCCTGTACAATTCATCGTACTCCATCTGTTTTGTCTTTAGTACCATTGTCTTTGCCCTGTGTTGCATCTTCTTTTATTCCTGTCTACTCTCTTCAGTCCTTTCCCCGTCCTTTTTTCTTCTTGGCTAACCTCTTACTCTGGATAACTTCCTGCATTTCACTATTCCATCACCAAATTTCCTTTCATCCTTTCTCTGTTCAGATGACACACCAAGTATGTTCCCGCCTGTCTCTCTTATCACTGTTGGTATAGTAGCCCAGTCATCTGGAAGCTCTTTCATTCTCCATATTTCTCTTCCTATCCACACCATGATGGAATGGCGTAAAACCTTCTTCGGTGCTGAAAGCTTTTCTGTCACATAAAATCTTCCTTCTCTGAATCATGTCAGCCAGCTCTCTACCTTTGCCTGTTATTGTGCCTACATTTAGAGTTGCAACCATCAGTCCTACACTCTTGACTTTCCTCTTCTTCCCCCGTCTCTTGGTTCTTGTGGTCTACTAACAGTTGCACAATGTCTGCCGGCACCCTGTTTGTCAATAGCATTGGTGGTGGTCATTGTTAACCTGGGCCTCTGCTGATGGTGCAAATAAAGTCACATGTTTGTTTTGGCAAAGTATTTTATGCCAGATACCCTTCCTGACATAACCCTCACCATTTGCCCAGGCTTGGGACTGGCACAAGCGATACACTGACTTGGGCTCCCTAGTGGCTGAATCATAATGGTCACATGTTAAAACACTGTAAAACAAAATATTTTGACATTGAATAGGACAGATATTAGTAACAAACTCCTCTCTCATGCATCTCTTCCATGTTTAAGCTGCTGCAACATCAGTCAGCCACATGACACAGTGTTGATGTGGCATGCAAACATCAAGAAACATGGTGGACCAAATAGAATAGCCACCCAGATAACAAATGGTTTTATTCCACATTGATTTGAAGTCAGTAAGATTGAGTTTGCTTTTATATAATAAAAAAAAAACTAATTGTGAACCCATGTTGTAGCTCCAGATGTTAAAAATGTGTAATTTAATCACTATTCAATAAAGAGTAAATGTCACATTGAAATGTCAGCTTGAAAGCAACACTATTTCAATATTCCGTGTGAACCTGCTCTTCTATTTGTAAACTATGTGGAGGTTTGTAAATGATAATTAATATGCTGGTAACATGCAATAATTTTATGTCCAATATCAAACTAAAAATAATTTCATATATATACACACAGTAGCAAGCTACAGAGAGTTTTTGGATGGAAAAAAATGGCTTCTTTTTTTTGCCAAGGTGCAACAACTATCATTTGCTTCAGTGTTATACCATCAACAAAGGCCAGCAGCATCGTGAGGTAACACATATTATTAAATCAGGACAGGATATAAAAACAAGACCATCTGATGCTTTATCAAGAGTATTATGTTCCCAGTGTGAGTCTTATGTAACAACCAGTAAAGCTATTAATTTTGTTAGACTAAATGAGTAGAAGGAACAATATTTAACACTACCTGCAGTTAATAAACAAGTCTGCATGCATGCAATGTTTCTCATCATAAAGCATTTCAGTACAGAACAAACACAATAACATGCTGTTAGTCTTCAGTCCAATTTCAGCGTGGTAACAGACTACTGTTCTTGGTTTAAAAACATTTTTCTTAGTGTCTAAAAAAGCAAAGGTAGAGCAGTGATAGTGTATCAGTTTTATTTTAGTTACTGTTTACATTTTCTTAATTAAGCTCAGTTCCAAATGTAATGCAATTTTAAAGGTCTGACTATTATTATTATTATTTTTATTAATCATTATTTAACCAGGAAAATCCTATTGAGATCACAGATCTCATTTGCAAGGGAGGCCTGGGCCTGAAGGCAGACTAACATGCATGATTTTGGTCTGCAGAGTACCCGGAGAAAACCCACGCAAGCACGAGAACATGCAAACTACACACAGAAAGACCCAAGATCCAACTGGGAATTGAACCCAGGACCTTCTTGCTGTGAGGCAACATTGCTAACCAATGAGGTGTCCTGCTGCCTAAAGATGTGATTTTCTTTTGTTATTAAAAACGTTTACGTTAACGTCCAAATGTGCATTTTAGTTTAAAGTACCTACTTTAAACTAAAATTCCACTTGAAAATAAAATAGAAATACATTTACGAGAACTGTGGCCTCGATTCACATTCACGAATAATTGTGATTCACGTAGTAAAATTTGTACACCAGTCTTAAGATGCCATATATGAAGATCTGGTCCATGCTCAAAACACTTTATGTCCCTTGTTGTGAACTGATTTTAAATTTAAAACAATGTTGGATGAAAAATAAAATGATGATAAAAGTTACACGACTAAAAAAAAAACAACTTTAAGAAATCCTCGCTGGCTCTATTTGTGTTACTGCTGTTGTACTATTTACCACTTCAATTGAAGCAACAGAATAACAGCGGTGAAAGAGAAAGTGTCCCATCTGCAAAAAATGAGGAAAAGCACATACTTTAGTTTGTGGACAATTGAGACGTGGCTCGTTACTTCTTATTTACTGAATCCCACCGCACACCTCAAACTGCACGGCTGTAAAAAGTATTAGCCCAAACTAAAACCACAGTCTTCAGAATGAAAGTATCACCACTTTCTACATAATTTTACTTTATAACTAAGGTAGTTTTTCTCATGGTGGAAAATATTTTTGACAGCATTTGTTAGAAAACGCTGGTGTTTCACTCCCTTGGCAATAAGAAAAGGTTTGACTCATCATTACACACCAAGACCATCGTGCATATCCAAGACACATACTGTATTTTTAGATGTTTCAAAACTGGAGCAACTCTCAGTTTTCTACTTAAATGCAATTCAAGAGGGGCCACTGTCTCTCTCTAAAAAAAAATTTAAAAAAAGCACAAATCTTTTCTTTGAACTTAATTTGTATAACTGTTCCCTGTTGTATTTTAAAACTACAAAACTCCCCTGGTAAATGAGCAATAATCTTCTGAAGTCATGCATGCTTGTTCTGTAAGGATGTACTTATTTATTTATTTACTGCTGTAAATGAATTTCAAGTGGTAAAATCCTCACGGAGGCTTTAAAAGTTTCCAGCAACCCCCATCAGTGTCACAGCTCGGTTCCATGCAGAGCTCAGGCTGCCACTGTCCTGCAGGGACAGCCGTTGTCAAGACAACCAGAGTGCATGTGACAGCCAATCAGATGAAAACCCCCGGCCCACGTCAGGTCCCATGATGTCTGCTCCTCGCTCACAATAATTTGTGTGTATATGTGTGTGTGTAAATATGTGTATTTTATACGTGAAGATGTTGGGTAAGTGCATGCCTGAAAGCGGTGGTGTCCATCTTGGCTGTGTCATTGTATGCAGACCTGTCTACGGTGATGATATGTGACACCGTTCTGTCCTCTGCCTGTGTGTGGTTCATGTTAAATCTGCTACATTCTTGCATTATATGTGCATTAAAATGCCAATGTACCTTACTCAAAAAAGTATAAAAATGGATAGTTTCATTTGGACTTTTATGCCAGTTTGTTTGTGGTTGATGATACGGACGATTCTGTTGCTTTAAAGGCATCTATGAAAATGTATCCTGACAGCATGACCAGTCCAAATTTATAATAGTAATAGTGAACAAATTTATGTATGCTGGTTTGCCTGTGGGGAAGTGTACTTTCCATATAGAGTTGGGAAAATATGCTCTTTATTTGACCTCAAAGAACGCCTGGCAAAAACTAGGACGCCACAGGAAGTACACTTCATGTACTGACACACAAAGTCATCTAATTCAGATCGACCTGGCTGAAAAACACTGATACATTTTTGATGGAGTTTAAATGTGAAATAAGTGAAGTTTCATGTTTGCTGTCTTGCTGCTTAGTGAACAAGTGCATACTGGTAGCGACATAAAGGTTCTTTAAAATCCAGACTTTCATCAGGTAAAGTTTGACATGTAATGGTGCATTTTGATAAGGATGATAAGGACACCAATTTTGTATCGAAATTTCTCTCGGAAGTTTCTCACAGGAAGAAGTGGAAGAAAAAGTCCAGCAATTTTTATAGTCACCTCCTTCTCTGCATGTTGGTATGTTCAATATGTGACTTGTTTTTATTGGCGTTTTGAAGGTTATTGGGAGGTTTTGGGTGTTTGTTTTTTTTTTGTTTGTTTTTTTCATAACTGCATTCTAATCTGTACTTCTCCAGAGCTTTGTCACTTATCTGCTGCTTCTTTGGTTATAGTCCTTGCTTGGTTTTCAATGAGTTTTCTGGATTTTGGTTGCAAAGTGCCAAAACCATTGCAACTATCCACCCACCCATCAATCCATTATCTTTACGCACTCCTTCCTATCTGGGTCGCGGGGGTCACTGGTGCCCTTATCCAGCAGTCACTGTGCAAGAGGCGCAGTACACCCTGGGACTCTTTGCATTTGTTTAGTATTCCATAAGTTGAAAGACTGTTTGGTGAAACATATAATGCCAATGGCATGACCTGCCAACAGTCTGAATATCAATACAGTTGAAAATTTCTGGTAGAAATAAAAGACAATTGTCAATGACAAGGCTTCCCAGATTGACGACGAGTATTGTTTGTCACTAGTTTGGTTCACGTCTCAGAGACGTTGAGCACAATTTTAAAAGCCAGAGATGGTGCACTAATGATACAGTTTTCTCATTATTCCATATTTTTTCCTAGAAAATGAGTGATTCAATAGTTTTTTTCCTCTCATAAAAAAAGAAAGAACTGTGACAGTTAGATGTCTTTTATTTTAAATTGCTTAAATAATGTCTTCTTTTTTTATTATTATAGTTTTTTGGCATGTCAGGGGTTGTAATGAGTTATGTGGGTCATGAAGAGCATTGTGGGATAGTTCCTTTTCTGGCTTTTCCCTCTTCAGGGGTCGCCACAGCGAGTCATCCTCCTCCATCTCACTCTGTCCTCTGCATCCGCTGTCCTCACTCCAAACTCCATGTCCTCTCTAATATTTTAATATAAAAGTTCATTGTGTGTTAGTTATCAAATGAAAACAGGCCTAAAAATAAACAAATTCCTTGTGAATTTGATTAATGAACCATGGATATGAACAATTTTAAACATGCAGAGAGGAGAAGATTTAAGGCCTAATTACGTAGATATAAAGAAGTGTTTTTGTCTTTGCTGGAGTATAAAACTCTTATTGTGGCGTGCACCTGATAAAATTGGTGTCAGCTGTCATTTCAGCAAGTGAACATATTCATTTCTGACTAAATATTTGTATACCTCTGTCTCTCTCAATTACATATCTGTCCTTTTTCCCCCCTTTCTCGTTGTAAACCTCCTTCTAAACCTTTTATGTCGTTCTTATCCTCATCTCTGCAATATGAACACTCCATAGAGGCTTCATGGTTTATTTCCTTCAAGGACAATAAACCTATAAGAGCAGTCAGCAAAAACTCTGTAGTCGTCACAAAAGCGGTCAACTTATTTTGAACGTGTAACTATACCTTTACATCCCCACCACTTTTCACATAAACATCAATATGCGCATAAATTTTGTAGTTATGCACATTCATTTGTGCATGTATGCATACATGCATGACTTTAAGAATCAAAGCTCTGCTTGTTAATGTCTGTCACGTCTCTTTTCTTCCTTTCTCCTCTATTTTCTGAGTGTTTACAGACATTTCTTTGATCATAATGTGTCACATCACAAATATTTATATATATATATATTTAAATGTATTTATTTAGTTTAATGACAGAGTCTGTGTAAGGAAAGGGAAGTGCTCAGCATAAATCTCACCTCTTTGATGCTGGAGGTGATCAGCTACATGTTTCCTAAGTGGCAGCTGCTGGTTCTGCTGTTGTACTTGTTGTTGCTGGTGTTTCAGCTCTCATTTGGTTGGAACCTTCTGGGTGGAATAAAATATTCATGATGGCAAAGAAAGGAAACATCAAACTCTACAAGCCAACATCCTGCACCATACTGTGTGCAGACACTTACCTCATGGTAGGGAAAGAGAAGCATGCATCAACTGTGGTTTCCATAGAAGACATTTTATTACTTTTATCTTTTTATTACCACTTATCAAAAAGATAAAACAATGCATTATTTTGCTTTTCTTCTCATTCAACCCCCAGATCTTCATCTTTGGTTTCTCCTTTGCACATGTTAAGAAAAGCAGATTCATTTTTTTGTGATGCGCATGCCTGCTGTCTTTGAGGAACTGAAAAATTTAGGATTTTATCTTCATCGTTTACTTTTGAAAGCTTCCACTGTGAAATATTCATGGCTTAATCTTGTTGAACAAGGATGCTGCATTACTATCCTCAACAGCATCATTGTTTTGGCTGTTTTGGTCTGCCCTTCAGACATTATCAAGATACAGTTTTAACGGGTGAAAGTGGGAATAAATGAAACTGTCAAAAAGACAACTGTAATTTTACATCCAAATTTGATCACTTTTAATTTGATACATCTTAATTATGTTTAAGGTTTTGTCCTTTTCTGCCAGAGTAGATGCACAAAGCCATTCCTGTAGCAGTGAAGAGATGAAGCGGTCATATAGTTCCACTTTGAAACTTGGATCAAATTAAGAAAAACTATGTTCTGCAACAAAAGCAGCAGGGACGTCTACAACAAGCATCTGTGGACTCACCCGTAACTTGACACATCACACTGCTGTATATAACAGTTATAGCCTCTGGGTCTAACAACCTTAAATTGGGGTTTAAAAATTCTAAAACTGTATTCTCTTTCAAACAAATAACTAAAGAGGCTGCTAAGACTAAAAAATGTCTACCGGTGCTTCACACTGTTGGTTTGGAGAAAACGTTTATCGTAAGTTTGTGGTGCTCATCATTTGTTACTTGTCTCAGTTGCTTATAAATAGTTCTCTGACAATTATTCTCCTTCAGCTGTAAAATATTGCCATTCCCTCTGCCTTTTTCTTTCTTTTCATACTTCCTTCAAACTAACGCTCTATGCTTGAGTGCCTCTCTCTTCAATTAGATATTGCATTGCTCACACCACCATCATTACTGCCACTGTAGGATTACAAACTATGAAATTTGATCGAATCTGTACACAGAATCGTTGGACAGCTAAGAGACTGGTCATTTCTTCCACCTGCGTAACATCGCTATAATTAGAAACATCTTATCTAAAACTGATGCAGAAAAACTGGTTCATGCATTTGTCACGTCTAGACTGGACTATTGCGATAGTTTATTATCTGGGTGTCCAAATTTAAAGTCTTCAGTTAATCCAAAATGCTGCTGCCAGAGATTTAATGACAGTTGATAGGAGAGATCATATGTCTCCAGTTTTAGTTTCTCTCCATTGGCTCCCTGTCTAATTCAGAATTCAAAATCTTACTTCTAACCTACAAAGCTCTCAACAACCTAGCTCCATCTTATATTACAGATCTTATTCTTCCATATATTCCTAACAGAAAATTTTCCTCTCAGATTGCAGGCTTACTTGTGGTTACAAGAATTTCCAAAAACATATGGGAGGAAGATCTTTCAGTTATCAGGCTCCTCTCTTGTGGAACTAACTTCCAGTTTCTGTCCGTGAGGCTGACACATTGTCCAGTTTTAAGACTGGGATTAAGACTTTCCTTTTTGATAAATCCTATAGTTAGGGTCGGCTTGAGTTTCCTGAGATATCCCTTAATTTTACTGCTATAGGCGTAGACTACTTGATGACAAATTGACCTCATTAAATCAAGCAAATACTTACTAATGAATACAAATGAATAAGTTATATTTGTAATTTTTTTCTATCTTAACATGTGTTTTAGTTTTTTTCTTTCCTCCTAGTGAAGACCTGCTCACCAGCTCGCCTCCATTCTGGACCTTTCATTCTGTATCTGTTCCTCTTTCTTGTCCTCTGAAACCCAGCCGGTCGAAGCAGATGGCCGCTTGTGTCTGAGTCTGGCTCTGCTGGAGGTTTCTTCCTGTTTAAAAGGAGATTTTCCTTTCCACTGTTGCCTTTGTGCTAGCTCAGGATGGGAGACTGCGACAAAATGAAGACTCAATGTGTCAATGTGCATCCTTCCTTCTTTAGATAGATAACTTTACAAATGCCATTTATAATATATGCTAATCTAAAAAAGTTAAGTCTGGTCCTCTGGACATTCAAAAAAACGAAACAAAGCAAAACAAAAAAAAAAAAATGTAGCAACGTTTCGTTTTTCATCCGAAAGACTGAGGTGCTGTAAATATTCATATATATTCATTCATTCATTCAACCTTTATTTATACAGGTTAATTCCATTGAGCCTCGGGGACTCATTTACAAGAGAGACCTGATTTCAACAAAGAGTGATGACAACAGTGGACAACAAAGACAACAGTAGACAATCATAAAAAGTTTACAAATTGAGAAGAACAAATGAAAGAAAATGGAATTAAAAAAAAGAAACAAAAACAGCTACATTGTAAAGTGATGTAGAATGCTATTTTTTTTTTTTTTTTTTATTTAACCAGGTAAATACCATTGAGATCACAGATCTCTTTTTCAAGGGAGGCCTGGGCCTGATGGCAGACTAACATGCTTGTTTATGGTCTGTGGGAGGAAACTGGAGTACCTGGAGAAAACCCATGCAAGCACGAGAAGAACATGCAAACTCCACACAAAAAGACCCCAGGTCCAACCGGGGATTGAGCCCAGGACCTTCTTGCTGTGAGGCAACAGTGCTAACCACAGAGCCGTCATGCTGTCACTACTAAAAACAGGAACATGTCTGCATTGGTTTTTGCCATGAACTTAGCAGATGTTTGAAGCCTCTTAGAAAGGTCAAGATCAAGAGCTTCAGATCTTTTTACAAGATATTCCAGGAAACAGGAGCAGAGTAGGAGAAGGCCCTTTTGCTAAGTTCAGTCCTCACTGAGGGAACACTGCAGGTAATAATGTCCTGAGAGCGCACGCTGTAGCTCACATATGTCAAACTCAAGACCCGGAGGCCAAATATGGCCCTCGTTAACATCTTATCTGGCCCCCAAGATGATTTTTTTAAACATAAAATACTTTTATCACTTTAATTTTTTTCAGTAATCTTTGATTATGATGTCAAAAGCACAACAGAGCACATCAAATGAGACCAATCAAACTCTTGTTGAGAAACCTGCAACCAAGAAAAGATGTTGGGTATCTAACTTAAGTTAATGTAGATTCTGAAACTAGCCCATAGTTTGAAAAAAGTTTTAATTTTGGCCCCCTTTTGTAAGTGAGTTTGACACCCCTGCTGTAGCTGCAATCATGCAGTGACATGTAGGAGAACATCGATTAAGGTAACATACCCAGAAGTGATTTAAAGATGAATATAGCAGTGAGAGAGTATACATGAAGTAGTAGTGACCAGTGAATACAGGGTGCAATAGTGGGCACGATAGTTACAGCCAGTTATGAATCTTAGTGCACCATGATAGACAGCATCCAACATCTGCAGGGTGCTTGTAGGAGCGTTCATGTAAATAATGTCACCGTAGTCAATGGAGGGAAGGAAAGTAGCAGTTAGAAGGTGTTTCCGACCATTCAGAGTTAAACAGGATCTGTTTCTGAGCAAGAAACCCAGTTTAACTTTCAGTTTCTTTACCAAGTTTTCCACGTGGAGCTTAAAGGCGAGACGCAAATCGACCAAGATACCCAAATATTATTGAATATTATTGAGTTGAATTAATTTGACTAAAGTTGAGACTAAGCTACACATTACTTCAATCTATGACCACTTTCTCTACTCTTGCATGGACTACCCACTTTTTCGACATTCTTATTGCAGACAATACATAGCATCTCACTCATTAACTAAAAATAAAGTCTTGCTAGATGATAAATAGTGTTATGGCTTTGTGAACCCCCCTTTCAAATTGAACAATGACCCCCACTATGTGCTCCACAACCTATGAGACCTATTAAAACACAGAGCAACAAACATTGCAGCAAATTTAGGGAGCGGGAAAAAAAAAAACCTCCTATAGTGTGCAGGCAGTCATGACAGTCCTGTACTCACAACACAGGAACAAATAAAGATTTAGACAGTGACTGAAATATTTTCATTTGTCCAAAATTGAAGCCAAACTGTATTTTTGGAGGCAAAGTCTGTGCACTATGCTAGGCTACTAGGCTGCACCATGGATATGAAAGTTCTGCTTACACCCGCCCCCTCACCCAAATGACTAACAGGCTGTCACATTGTTGATCACTGTGCAAAACGGCACTTTCTTAAAACCTCAAATGTCTCGTCAAGCCAAAGTCCCATTTGGTTACATGAGGGTGTGGAACATAAAGAAATGTTATTGCAGTCAGCCAAGTACAGAACTCTCATCGTATGTGGTTCCAACTTCCTATTTATGCTCTTATGTCTAGTTGTAATATACGTTGATGACTCAAACACACTTTTGCTCTCGCCAGATAGGTTTTTCCTGCTGCTTAAGTTTTTTTTCTCCTGCTGTGTAAGTTTTTTGCTGCTGCTAATTACCATTTCATTTTCATTTGTTAAAAAATTTAAATTTGTACGCATCCTTTATGACTGTCTATTGTTGTCGTTGTTGTCCTGTTGTCATCACTCTGTTAAAATCCAGGTCTCTGTTATAAATAAGTCCCCGAGGCTCAATGGGATTAACCTGTATAAATAAAGGTTGAATGAATTCTCCATCCTCACCAAACTGGAGCATGTTCCCAACACCTGAAGGAAAAATCTGTCAAACAAGAACTTCATTCTTGACATTGCTGACATCTTTAACTTTTTCTCATCTTCTAAAGTAGATGAACAAACCCTCACCTTTAAAACATGATGAGCAGCAGGATGAGAACATGAATAAATGATATGTGAAAATAGAGGGGGGCTCATGCGTAAAGGATTTGGCCGTGTCATTTTTAAAAGGTTTAGCTCCATATGTCTGCGTGTGCTCACCTATACTTGCAAAGTCTGTCATCGCAATATATAGCTGAATTTTACGTATAAAGTGTGTACTTAATTTATTGTGTTGAAAAAATCTGCATAGGATTAAGTAAAATGTATAAAACACCGATTTCTAATATGTGTTTATTTTAATATCAAAGTGAGCATATGCAGCCAGTATGACTTAAAATGGTGATTTTCATCATCTAAAACAATCAACATGCTGCACCACTTCCTCATACCCTTTAAAACATCTCCCTCTGCTGTTACAAGAATAGATTACAGAAGCAGCAAACAGCAGATTTGTGGTCACTTCAAGTATATTTATGTTCCTCGTACAAGATACATCACTAGTTCGATAAATATAATGTTTTCATCACATTTTGTTGTGTGTTCGAGTGGATAATTTAGTTCTAATGTGACTTTATGTGTGCAGAAACTCAGATACAGTTAAATGAAGTTACTCATTTGAAGTTCTTCCTAAATATGTTTTAGAAAATACTAACATATTTATATATATATATATACTGTCAGGAAAGCAAGAAGCTAAATATTTGTTCATGTCAAATCTTTTGTAGATGTGACATGTGACATATAAATAATAAAAATGTACACATGAATTTCATTGACACAAGGATTTAACAAGTTGCTAAAGTTGCTGGTGAGTCCTGATTCAAAGTCTTGACGTCAACTCTTAAGTAAAAATTGATAACTAATGACGGGTGGGATTGAATAAGAACTGTATGCGCTTCTTCCCACTCGTTAAACAAAAAGTGGAGCAATAATCGTGCACCTTTTTATTTTATGTAGGTTTTTCTTTATCCTTTCGATTCTCTTTTCCTTGCTTAAAATAATTATTAGAGTCAGAGTTTCTTTCGTTGTCATTTGCACCACATGTGGTACATGTGGTGGAACGAGATTATGTACACAGGGTCCCAGTTACATCCAACAATAAAATGTAAAAGAAAAACAGTAATAAGATCTAAGATATGAACTAAGAAAAACATTAACTAAAAATACACTAAGCACTAACAGCATAAAAACAATACGCCAAACAGCAGCAATTATCTGTATATACTTGTAGTTAACATGTTCGAAATAAACCAAAATGTTGAACCAGTTTGTCTGTTAGCAAAATGTCTCATAAATTAATAAACATATTTTAAGTGGAATTCTCACAAAGTACTCATTAAAGTGCATTAGCTGTTCATATCAACCCAAGTTCCAGTTTATCTCAGTGGGATTTGCCTTGTTGAATACTGTTAAATAAAATAGATAAAAACTGTTTAAAACTCGGCTATGAAACGTGGAATGCTGGTTTTTAATTGTGAGTACGGCATTGACTTGAACAGAACTTTGCGTGTTCTGCTACTACACACACACTCACCCTGTGACTACACTTGTTACTGACTGAAATATTTCAGCAAGAGACAAAAGTCAAATGTTTCCTTTAAAGATCAACAATTTTATAGATAATACTAATTTTGGAAGTAATCACCTCAGACTTGGCTTGAAAAGGTTTGTGTGGAAAGAGCTACAATGCAAATAGGGTTTATATAGATGTGCAAATATGATGGAAGTTTTTGAGATGAGTGTTTTTCTAGACTTTGAACTGAACAAGGAATGCAAATAAACCTTACTGTAAGTTTTTTGGTGCAAGATAAAGTGGGTGGGAGTTACAATGTGTGTAAGAAGAGAGGTCGTTTTTTTTAATTATTATTATTGAGGCGGTGCAGAGTCCTAGATCTTGGTTAGTGAAGGGAGCAGTTTTATCCACCACCAGGAGCAATGGTGGAGCCAGTGCGTGGTCACCATAGATTATCTTCAGCTACGACCATCATTTGAGGAAACTATACTGTTAAGTGTCCTGATGCATGCTCAATAATCCAGGTAGAGAACTGTAACAGGTTAAGTCTGGTCCTCTGGATGGATTCCGGTATATGTATTAAGTAATATAAAAACTACAAAGGGGTGACCAATTTATACATTACATTACATTACATACATTACATACATTACATACATACATACATACATACATACATACATACATACATACATACATACATACATACATACATACATACATACATACATACATACATACATACATACATACATACATACATACATACATACATACATACATACATACATACATACATACATACATACATACATACATACATACATACATACATACATACATACATA
>NC_056512.1:25028674-25035499 GCF_014905685.2 Nematolebias whitei | reverse complement strand
ATATATACACACACATTTATTTATATATATAGTGGTGGTCATTTTGGATTTTGAAGCGGCAACCCCATTTTAGAAAGAAACCTTTCTTGATGCAGCCACACAGTACAATGGAAGTTGATTTGTTGCATATTTTAAGTTTTCCAGCACACAAGGTTTACATTTATATGACAGTGGCCATCTTGGATTTTGACCTGGCAACCCACCTTTTGAAAAGAAACTTTCTTACACCCAGATGCAGCCACACACCAAAACGGATGTTGGTATCTCGTTTATTTTTCTAATTATCATGCTCACAATATGCACAGGACGGATAGACGAATGGACAAATGGACGAATGGAGGGCATTTCCAATTCTTCCTTTCACCTTTCACTCCTCAACAGAAGCCAACAAAATGCTACAAAAATACAGACAAATCAACTTGCATGCACCACATCCTGTTACCCTTTAAAACAGCTCTCTCTGAATTTAGATTAGATTACAGAACTAACAACTGCAGCAGTGATATTTTGTGGTTAGTTCAAATACTCAGATCTCTGTCTGTATTTTTATGTGTCCATCATACAAGATTCACTACTAGTTCTATAAATGTAATATAGTCAACACATTGGATGCGAGTTTGAGTGGATAATTTAGTTCTTACCTTTATGTGTGCAGAAATGTGGATCCAATAAAAACAAGTTACTAAATTAAAATCCATATGAAACATTTATTATCACTTTTATAAGAAACACACACACACACACCTATACACATATATATTGCAAAAAAATTATGTAATAGAATGTAAATATGCACCATGTAAATATATAAAATATGCACTTTTTAAAGACAAATACAGCTTAAAGAGTTTTATACAAAAAATACAGTATTTTTATTTAAGGAAAATGTAGTAAAAAATGAACTGAATGAAAATTAGGATCAATTCTCAACAGAATAATTCAAATATTTGCAAGACACAAAGTTATAAAACAAATCAATATATATCAATAGTTAAAAACAAAAGGTTAAAATAGATGGAATCCTGTTTAAATTCTTGACAACTAATCCACGTCAGTGCGTACGGACCGTGGATGTAATAAACCACCACAACTGTCAATTAGATCTGTGCATCCTCTGAACTCTCCACGACCTCTGACCCTTTCACAGAGAAAGCACTGTGTGTTGATGCTGCCAAAGTCCTCACAAAGACCATCTGCATTCTGTTTGAATTATTTACGTCACAGCAAGTAAAGGTCCACAGCCAGCATGTTAACATCTTTCCTCACATTTGAGAAATTATTATTTATTTTGAAGGATGGACTATAAATATAAAGCATTATAAATCCAACATTTCTGAATTGGAGTTGATCATCACCTGCTGCCAAAGACAAAGGCATTCATGCTTTTGCCAATATCTCTGTGTGTGTGTGTGGGGGGGGGGGGGGACAAAAATGACTCCAACAGTCAGTTTTACATAAGGCTAAAACCTTGTATGGTGTCATGGGAGTTATTCCCAACACATACTCTGAGCTCTACACTTTGATCAACATCGTTGCTTGAAAGTTGGTCATTAACTTTCAGCATCAACCCTGTCTGTCTGTCTGCAAAATATCTCATGAACCACTAGAATTATTTTTATTTTCATGTTTTTATAAACATCTGTAGCAGAAATCCAATGTAGTAACAAAAAACCCTGCAGTGTTTTGTAACAGAAGATAGAAAAGTAGAATTTGTTATACGAACACCGGTTTGAAGTCCAGGTCATCCACATGTTTGAATATAAAGGAAATTAAAAAAAACAAAATGTTCAAAAGTACAAAATATTTCCAGTGCTAAATACAAATTTAAAATTACATTATGTAAGGGTAAAAAGTAATGTAGTAAACTTGTTAGGTCAAAACAACATTAAACTCACATACCGTGATCATACTTGGCTTGATCCAATTTTTGTGCCATTGTAAATGTCTTAAGTTTATGTTAAGTTAGCTTTAAGGTTCCCAGCTCAAGTTTTAAACAAGGATAGAGTGGTTCGGTGAACATTGTGTGTACAGTATACAGGTGGGTCTTAGAACCAGAAGAGACATCGAAGAACAGTAATACACCAGCTGGCCAGTCCAGATACACTCCTACTGTGTTTGCTTGGTCCACCAAAAACTTTTGACAGGAACCATTGTGAAAAAAAACTCCATTTGTGTTCCAACACCAAGATTTTTCACTTGTCTGAAAGACATTTGTACAGTCATCCTGCCTGGCAATACTTCCGTATGCCACTCCTACATCAGCCTCAAAGTCACACTCAACTTCCCAGTAATGGCGATTTGTCAGACTCTCTTTACACAGCACTTGAAGGAGCTTAAATCTGTCTGGATGATCAGGATATGGTTGCTTCTTATCACAAAATGATGCTATTTTGTTCTTTGAGCTCAAAATTATATTTGCCCCAGCTGTATTGATGTCCAGAGTCAAATCACAGGCATCTGCAATCAGAACAAAAATAACTATTAACGATATAGCAGTGTTGTTATTTCTGGTCACTGTGAAAGATGGATGATAATGTAATTGACTGTGTTTGTGTGTGCATGTGTTTATCTGCATGTTAGCAATATATCCCATGAAACAATGGAGGAATTTTAATAAAACTTTCAGAAGGAAATCACTGGATGTACATACAACCGATTAACAATTGGAGCCAACCTGACTAGATGCTGCCACAGCTGATCAAACATATCAAACAATAAATGGTTACTTCAATCAATTTTAATCTGAATGCTAAAAGCTAACATCATCTTTGTTTAAAACTCATGTGCAATGCAGCTGGTGATGATTCTAGAAGTGTTTGACATAATTTCTGACTACAGTATTTTGTTATAACTGGTCAATGTTGGGACAGCACAGTGACTCAGTTGGTAGAGTTGTTGCCTCTCAGCAAGAACATCACTGGATCGAATCCCTGCCAGTTGTATCCGCCTTTCTGGGTGGAGTTTGCATGTTCTCTTTGTGTTTTCCTGTTACCTCCCACAGACTAAAAACATGCATGTTAGGCCAGTGGTTCCCATCGAGGCCATGCATGTATGATACGCATAATAAATACATTGGAGCCTGAGTCACACAGTTAGAATGAATGCTATCAACTGAGCACATGGCTGACCCAGGCTCCTTTCTGTCACTGAATATAAAATAAGCCCTTTAAATCATTTTAATACCTGAAAAAGGCAAAATGATTTTCCCCCCCCACTATATCCTGACACTTAAAACATTAAGAGTGGAATAACAACAATAAACTGATAAATCTTCAATTTAATATTTTACATTTGAGTTTGAAAAGCACGTCCTTGAATCGCCACCTTATCATGGTGGAGGAGTTTGTGCGCCTGAACGATCCTAGGAGCTAAGCTATCGGGGGCAATTATATTTGCCCCTGGTAGGGTCTTCCAAGACAGATTGGCATTAGGTGACACACAGACAAAGTGATTCTAAAGACTTTTGATGGACAAAACAGAACAAGGAACTCAGTGTCCCTTGCCTGGATGTGGGTTACCGGGGCCACAACCTGGAGCCAAGTCTGGGGAGGGGCTCGTCGGCAAGCGCCTGATGACTGGGTCTCTACCCATGGGGCCCGGTGGGGCTCAGCCTGAATGAGCAACATGGGTTTGCCTTTCTGTGGGCTCACCACCTGCAGGAGGGGCCACAAAAGTTGGGTGCATGATGCCAGGGGCAGTGGCCAAAGGCGGTGGCCTTGGCGCTCTGACCCTGGCTTACCAAAGCTAGTTCTTGGGACATGGAATGGGACCTCATTGGCGGGGAAGGAGCCTGAGCTTGTGCGTGAGGTTGAGAGGTACTGACTAGATATAGTTAGGCTCACCTCAACGCACAGCATGGGCCCTGGAACCAATCTCCTTGAGAGGGGTTGGACCTTATTCCACTATGCAGTTGCCCATGGTGAGAGGTGTCAAGCTTGTGTGGGTCTACTCTTAGCAACCCCAACTTGGTGCCTGTGTGTTGGAATTTTCCCCGGTAGATGAGCGGGTAGCTTCCCTGCGC
Organism: Nematolebias whitei; assembly: GCF_014905685.2. Classification (NCBI taxonomy): domain Eukaryota; kingdom Metazoa; phylum Chordata; class Actinopteri; order Cyprinodontiformes; family Rivulidae; genus Nematolebias; species Nematolebias whitei. Next base: position 25,031,478 of record NC_056512.1, on the reverse strand, counting down.
CTTCTGGTGAGGGGACAGGCTCTGGTGGTTGTTTGTGCCTATGCGCCAAATGGCAGTTAAGAGTATCCAGCCTTCCTGGAGTCCTTGGCAGGGGTGCTGGAAGGTGCACCAGCTGGGGACTCCTTTATTCTGCTGGGGGACTTCAATGCCCACATGGGTAATGACAGTGTGACCTGGAGGGGTGTGAGTGGGAGGAACAGCCTCTCTGATCTGAACTTGAGTGGTGTTCTGTTGTTGGACTGTTGTGCTAGTCATACTTTGTCCATCAAAAAAAAATGTTTGAACACAAGTGTCCATAAGTGCACTTGGCACCAGGTTGCCCTAGGTCATAGATCGATGATTGACTTTGTAGTTGTGTCATCTGATTTGCGGCCGTTTGTTTTGGACACTCGGGTGAAGAGAGGAGCTGAGCTGTCAATGGAAATACCACCTGGTATTGAGTTGAATCAGATGGTGGGGCAAGATGCCAGACAGATCCAGTAGGCCCAAATGTGTAATGAGGATTTGCTGGGAACGCATGGAAGAAGAACACATCAGAAAGATATTGAACTCACACCTCCGGGAGTGCTTTAACTGCAACCCAACTGAAGCAAGGAACATTGATTCTGAGTGGGCTATATTTTGCAACTCAGTTGTTGAAGTGGCTGCCTTGAGCTGTGGCCACAACGTTGTCGGTTCTACTTGCTGTGGCCATCCTTGAACTCGGTGGTGGACACCCCAGGTTAGGCAGGCTGTCAAGCTGAAGAAGGAGTCCTATCAGTACTTGTTGGCTGGTGGGACTCCGGAGGCAGCTGAGGAATACCAGAGGGCCAAGCTGTCCATAGCCTTGGCTGTTGCTGAGGCTAAAGCGTGGATGTGGGAGGAGTTCGGGGAGGCCTTGGATAAAGACTGTCAGTCAGCTCTGAAGACATTCTGGCAAACCATCAGGAGGCTGAAGAGGGGAAGCAGCTCTTTACTAATACTGTTTTCAGTGAGGGTGGGGTGCTGTTGACCTCAACAAGTAATGTCATCGGGAGGTGGAAGGAATACTTCTCAGACCTTTTCAATCCCACAACACATCTTCTTAGATGAAGCGGAGTTGGGGGACTTCGGAGTTGGTCTGTCCATAACCGTGGATGAGGTCACCGAGGTAGTTAAAAAGCTACACAGTAGCAGGGCTCCAGGTATGGATGAGATTTGCCATGATTTCCTTAAGGCTTTGGATGTTGTGGGGCTGTCTTGGTTGACAGACACACCTTTGCAACATGGCGTGGACATCGGGGGCAGTGCCACTGGTTCCCCTCCAAAAAGAGGGACCAGAGGGTGTGCTCCAATTACAGGGGCATCACTCTCCATAGCCTCCCTGGTAAGGTTTATTCAAGGGTAATGGAAAAGCGAGTCCAACCATTGGTTGAACCTCAGATCCAGGAGGAACAATGCAGGTTCTGTCCTGCTTGTAGAACACTGAACCAGCTCTTTACCCTCACCAGGCTCCTTGAGGGGTCATGGGAGTTTGCCCATCCAGTCTACATGTGTTTTGTGGACTTGGAGAAGGCATTCAACCGTATTTCTCAGGGTACACTGTGGGGGGGGGGGGGGGGTGCCCCATGAGTATGGGATTGGGGCCTGTTGTTACGGGCTGTTCAGTCCCTATACAAGCAGTGCAAGAGTTTGGTTTGCATTGCTGGTAGTAAGTCGGACCCCTTCAGGGTGGGAGATGGACTCGGCCAGGGCTGCCCGTTGTCACTGATTCTGTTCTTAACTTTTATGGACATAATTTCTCGGTGCAGCCAGGGGGCGGAGGGATTCTGGTTTGGTGGCCTCAGGATTCCATCTCTGCTCTTTGCAGATGATGTGGACCTGTTGGTGTCATCTTGCCGTGATCTTCAGCTATCACTGAAGCGGTTCGCAGCCAAGTGTGAAGTGGCTGGGATGAGAATCAGCACCTCCAAATCTGAGGCCATGGTCCTCAATAGGAAAAGGGTGGGTCTTCAGGTCGAGGGTGAGGTTCTACCTCAAGTGGAAGAGTTCAAATATCTTGGGATCTTGTTCACGAGTGAGGGGAAAATGGAGCATGAGACTGACAGATGGATTGGTGCAGCATCTGCAGTATTGCTGACTCTGTACTGGTCCATTGTGGTGAAGAGGGAGCTGAGCTGTAAGGCAACGCTCTCTGTTTACCTGTCGGTCTAAGTTCCTGCCCTCACCTATGGTCACAAGCCCAGGGTAGTGAATGAAAGCATGAGATAGCTGAAACAGATGGTTGAAATGTTTCCTACACAGGGTAGTTGGACTCTCCCTTAGAGATAAGATGAGAAGTTCAGTTATCCGGGAGATACTCAGAGTAGAATTGCTGCTCCTCCACATTGAGAGGAGCCAATTGAGGTGGTTTGGGCATCCATCTGGTAAAGATGCTCCCTGGGTGTCTCCCTAGGGAGGTGCTTTGGGTATGTCCATCTGGGAGAAGACCCCGGGGAAGATTCAGGACATGCTGGAGAGACTATGTCTCTCTGTTGGCCTGGCAATGCCTTGGAATCCTTCCAGAAGAGCTGGAAGAGGTGGCTGTGGAAAGAGATGTCTGGTCCTTTCTGCTCAAGCAGCTGCCCCCACGACCTTACTTTGGAACAGATGGAACGGATGGATGGATGGATGGATGGATGGATGGATGGATGGATGGATGGATGGATGGATGGATGGATGGATGGATGGATGGATGGATGGATGGATGGATGGATGGATGGATGGATGGATGGATGGATGGATGGATGGATGGATGGATGGATGGAAGGATGGATGGATGGATGGATGGATGGATGGATGGATGG
>NC_056512.1:25014827-25028574 GCF_014905685.2 Nematolebias whitei | reverse complement strand
GATGGATGGATGGATGGATGGATGGATGGATGGATGGATGGATGGATGGATGGATGGATGGATGGATGGATGGATGGATGGATGGATGGATGGATGGATGGATGGATGGCGTTTGAAAAATATCTTACAAGACCTGTGTGCATCATACCACAGGTCAGATAGTTTACAATTAAACAATAGAAAGTTATAATCTTACACTCTTGTAGCAGCTTCAAGTTAACCCAGCATTCTTCATTGTGGTCCACACTAAGAAATGAGCAGCAGAAACAGAAAAATCACAATCACATACAGTAAGCAGTTTAGAAAACATAATAGTAAATTTAGTGAAATATTCCTTTAACAGTCCTCCGTTAACTGTTAAACACACTTGAGGCATTGCAGACTGCAGTGTGGAGCCCTCTGTTGTTCAGTCAGCAGCTTGACTCCTTCATTTGTCAGGTAATTAAAGCTGAGGTCCAGCTCTTTGAGGACGCAGTGAGCAGATGTCAGAGCTAATGCCAGAGAAGAACATCCATCGACTGTCACTTTACAAAATGACAACCTGGAGAAATGAAACATCACACATTTATACTTGCTAATACATCTGATGGAACTCATGTAAATAAATAATGTTTCAGCCTCCAACATATAAATCTGTTATTTTTATACAAACCCAAGTGTTCTCAAAGTGCAGAATGGAGTCCTCAGCACATTGCAAAGCTCCGTCACTCCAGCATCACACAGATCATTGTAGCTCAGGTCCAGCTTTCTTAAAGATGAAGGTCTGGAGAGGAGTGCTGAGGCAAGGGTCTCACAACCTTTTGCAGTCAGCTTGTTGTGACTAAGGCTGAATAACAAATAAATCTGATCAAATAAAATTGCAGCACATTTATTTGATATTATTTTCTTCAAATTATCAAGTCTTTAAGTAGGTAAGTGCTATGAGTTGTCACCATTGTATGTTCCCATACAATGGCAAAATTGTTTATCTGCATTTAACCCCACTACTGGGATATACCCAGATGGAGCAGTGGGCAGCTATGTAAGCACCTGGGGAGCAGTTAGGGATTAGTCGTCTTGCTCAGGGACACCATGGCATGTGGGAATGGCTGGGAGTTAAACTGTGACTTTCTGGTCCCAAGTTGGCTGCCCTACCGCTACACCACCTCGGACCCATGAAATACCAAATAAGTACTAAATATACTAACTAAATACTAAATGCTTACAAAATAAGTACCGTTATGTCATTTGGTGCTCCATAAATCTTTAAATTACACTGTTCATATTATTGACTGAAGAAATGGCCACAAACAATCCCCTCATCAAGATGTCTTTTTGGTTATTCACATATGGACTAATCAAGCCAAAGGTGAAGGTGCAAAAAAGGGGGGAACATTATCCGTTTCTTTGTTTCAGTTAAAAAATATCTCATGAACTAGACAAAGATTTTATTGAAAGTCTCAGAAAGTAATAACTTGATGTATACAGTATGTACAATTAATTCCTAAACAATATGGCTACCACAGCTAAACCTTAACTAACACAAAAAGATATAATTAAGACTATTTTAAAGATACTTTGATAACATTTGGTGTTAGTATTTGAGAGCCACCTGCAACAAATACACTGATTGCTAACTGATGGTGTGTGGATGAAAAATGATATGATTGCAAAGAATACTGAATACTTGTAGATGAAGAGGTTTTGAACAAGCACTTTCTTGAAGCTGGTTGACTCATGGGTTTAAATCTGCACAAATCACGAGCAAACAAATGAATACAGATATAAACTGCCTGCTTTCTTTGTGCTTCCTTTTGTCACAACTTCTGCAGACTCTGTAAAATGTGTAACTTGCTGTTACATCCACTAATTTCTAGGGGTTCTCTTACTAGAGGACAACAACCTTTCTCCTCTGCTTGTTTACAGGCCTGCTGCCACACCATGCTGCACACCTGGAACCACTTCCTCCTCATCAGTGGACTGCGTAAAAGCTTCAGTGATCCAGTGCTACACCCCCCCCCCCCTTTCTCCTTGGGCATTTCCACTTGATTCTGAGCATTGTAGTGTGGTTGACTTTGAACTCTGTACAAAGCAGTTTAGCAACTCTTGAGTTGATTTATGTTCACTTCTGTGAACAATTCTATTTAAGAAACATTTTGTTTAGATGGGAAGTTTGGTAGAGGTGCTCTGCCATTTTATTTTTAACTAACTTTTCTCCTGTTTTGTGGCCAGCCAAGGAGCCTAGCAATTGTAGTTGTAGTTTTGTTAGATAAGCGGTGATTTTGTTTTCTAGCCATACGGGACATTTTTTTGTTTGGTGTTTTGGTCTTGGAGACCCTGACATTCATGGCTTCCCCTCCTGTCTGTAACGCCCAAAACTCTTACTTGATTAAATTATTATAATGCCAAGTTGGGTTGTTTTCGAGTTATTAGCTTTATGTTAGTTTACAATGTTTGTGTTACACCTTGCACCTTCTAGACTTATTCCAAGGGTTGTAACATTTGCTAAAGCGTTTAATAAATCTTCACAAATAATTACTGACTTCTTCAATTCTTGAGTCTAGCATTATTTCAGAAAATCCACAACACATACAAGATCTGTTCTAAAAGCGTTACTATTGCCATTGTCTATTACAAAAGGGATTTTGCAAAACTGTTCCATAAAATGGCTACAGACTGTTTATCTTTAAGTTGTTACAGGCTTGCTCCTATCACACAGCTACAGTCATCTTTCTTTATTTTTGTCTCTCACATAAGACTGTATACAACATCCTTTACGAGCCTTGACCAAAATGGCTACAACGCAATCATTTATCATCATATGAGGATCTTAGTTTAAAAAGAAAACTGCTATGCTAGCAATTGATCAGTTAGAAAGATTAAAAACACAAAGAAAATAGCTTTGCAGCTTTGTTAGTGTGGTTTATAGACACACAAGCAAACAGACACAGTCTGTATTGTGATTTCTATTGTCCTCTTTTTAATTTAATACGCATACTTATAAAAACTAAAACAATGCTTGTTGTGTAATTGCTGCATTACCTCAGTGCCTCCAGTGTACAGTTTGTGTTCATCAGTGCAGCTGAGAGGATCTCCATTTCAGAGTCTTTAAACTTGGTGAAACTCAGTTCAAGCTCTCGCAGATTAGATGAGTTAGACGTGACTGTTGTCACAATCTCCTTGCAGATATCGCTAATGCCACCGTTTTGGTTTAGCCTTATTGTGGAGAGAGAGAGAGTGAAGTTAAACTGAGCTTCATACACAAATAATGACACAAATAAATGACACAGATCATTCCACCAGTGTTGTAATTAAAACCTAAAACTTTCAGTCCCTTATGGTTGTTTACATTATTAGGGGTGCGCCGATAAATCGGCTGGCTGATTTATCCGCCCTGATTTCCTTAATTTTGGGAGAGTGGAGATCAGCCGATACTTAAATGAGAAACCAATTTTACCAATTTTTTTTTTTTTTTTTTTTTTGGTAGTTTTAACAATTGTCTAAACTTAATTTATATTTCAGAGCACTAAATCGTGGCCAGTTAAAACAAGTTTGTATTGTTTCTAGGATATTGTTCAAGGGTATGTTTTTTTCAATAAAATAAGATTGGGAAATTGAAGGTGCATTGTGACCTAATAACACCTGACAGTGTCGCTTATAAAACAAAATCGGTATCGGCCAAAATCAGAATCAGCAGGTCAGACTTTTTAGAGAGAGGTGATTGGCCAGAAAACTGCAATCAGTGCACCCCTATAAATTATATACAACAGAGAGCTGAGACATATGGAACAGAATCAAAGTATTTTCATTTTTTAGAATTTCAAGAAAAATGTCAGAATTCTAAATATTTCTTCTTTTATTTTTAACCATGGCCCTAATCCTCCAAAAGCAGAATAATTTAGCAGCAGTTCACTCTTGGACTGACCTGAGCTTCTCCAGTTTATGGCTGCTTAGCCCTACAGAAATCACAGACAACAATGGTGATTCCATCAAAACGTCACCACTCAGTTCCAGCTCTTTTAGATTTGGGAGAATGGATTTAATAGCAGATGCAATATTTTCTTGCATTACTCCTGAAGAATTGTCTCCCGAGAGACTGTAAACACATAAGACAAACACTAGAAATTATTTCACAGTCACATTATTATAGATATTCACATTTATTTTTTGAGCAGGGTGGGGGTGCAGTGTGATGTGGTTCAGTGTTTAGAGCAATTGTCCTCTAACAAGAGGCAGTGGTTAATCACATGTTCAAGTATCACTGGACAAGACATTGAACCCCTCAGTGTCTTTGATATGTGCCCTATTGGTGTATGAATGTGACCTAAAGCACTTATTACCGGTAGTCTGTACAGAATGATTCATTGAGTTTAGCTTTGCAGAGATCTAGTAGAGTGCTGTATGAATGTGTGTGTGTATGTGGATGGGTAAATGGGGGCACAGATTGTGTTGCAAAGCTCTTTGGATACCCTGGTTGGCTAGAAAGGTGATATATACAGTGCCGTGTGAAAGTATTTGGCCCCCTTGAACTGTTCAACCTTTTGCCACATTTCAGGCTTCAAACATAAAGATATAAAATTTTAATTTTTTGTGAAGAATCAACAACAAGTGGGACACAATCGTGAAGTAGAATGAAATTTATTGGATGTGTCAAACTTTTTTAACAAATAAAAAACTGAAAAGTGGGGCGTGCAATATTATTCGGCCCCTTTACTTTCAGTGCAGCAAACTCACTCCAGAAGTTCAGTGAGGATCTATGAATGATCCAATGTTGTCCCAAATGACTGATGATGATAAATAGAATCCACCTGTGTGTAATCAAGTCTCCGTATAAATGCACCTGCTCTGTGATAGTCTCAGGGTTCTGTTCAAAGCGCAGAGAGCATCATGAAGACCAAGGAACACACCAGGCAGGTCCGAGATACTGTTGTGGAGAAGTTTAAAGCCAGATTTGGGTACAAAAAGATTTCTCAAGCTTTAAACATCTCAAGGAGCACTGTGCAAGCAATCATATTGAAATGGAAGGAGTATCAGACCACTGCAAATCTACCAAGACCCGGCCGTCCCTCTAAACTTTCATCTCGAACAAGAAGAAGACTGATCAGAGATGCAGCCAAGAGGCCCATGATCACTCTGGATGAACTGCAGAGATCTACAGCTGAGGTGGGAGAGTCTGTCCATAGGACAACAATCAGTCGTACACTGCACAAATCTGGCCTTTATGGAAGAGTGGCAAGAAGAAAGCCATTTCTCAAAGATATCCATAAAAAGTGTTGTTTAAAGTTTGTCACAAGCACCTGGGAGACACACCAAACATGTGGAAGAAGGTGCTCTGGTCAGATGAAACCAAAATCAAACTGTTCGGCCACAATGCAAAACGATATGTTTGGCATAAAAGCAACACAGCTCATCACCCTGAACGCACCATCCCCACTGCCAAGCATGATGGTGGCAACATCATGGTTTGGGCCTGCTTTTCATAGCAGGGACAGGGAAGATGGTCAGAATTGATGGGAAGATGGATGGGGCCAAATACAGAACCATTCTGGAAGAAAACCTGTTTGAGTCTGCAAGAGACCTGAGACTGGGACGGAGATTTATCTTCCAACAAGACAATGATCCAAAACATAAAGCCAAATCTACAATGGAATGGTTCACAAATAAACATATCCAGGTGTTGGAATGGCCAAGTCAAAGTCCAGACCTGAATCCAATCAAGAATCTGTGGAAAGAGCTGAAGACTGCTGTTCACAAACGCTCTCCATCCAACCTCACTGAGCTCGAGCTGTTTTGCAGGAAGAATGGGCAAGAATTTCAGTGTCTCCATGTTCAAAACTGACAGAGACAAACCCCAAGAGACTTGCAGCTGGAACTGCAGCAAAAGGCGGCGCTACAAAGTATTAATGCAAGGGGGCCGAATAATATTGCACGCCCCACTTTTCAGTTTTTTATTTGTTAAAAAAGTTTGACACATCCAATAAATTTCATTCCACTTCACGATTGTGTCCCACTTGTTGTTGATTCTTCCAAAATAATTAAAATTTTATATCTTTATGTTTGAAGTCTGAAATGTGGCAAAAGGTTGAAAAGTTCAAGGGGCCGAATACTTTCGCAAGGCACTGTATCTATAGTCCGTCTACCATTTGTTTTTATGATGTGTTGAATTTTGTCTTACATCAACATTTTACTTTAGTTAACTTTAGTGAGCACTATCCATCCATCCATCCATTATCTTTACCCGTTTGTTCCATTTTGGGTCACGGGGGTCGCTGGTGCCCATGTCCAGCAATCCCTGTGCGAGGGGCGGGGGACACCATGGACGGGTCGCAAGTCCATCACAGGGACACATAGAAACAAACGAGACAAACAACCATTCACTCTCTCACTCACACCTAGGGACAATTTAGAGTTACCAATCAGCCTAACATGCATGTTTTTGGTCTGTGGGAGGAAACCGGAGTACCCGGAGAAAACCCACGCATGCACGGAGAGAACATGCAAACTCCACCCAGAAAGGCCCCTGGACCGGGGTTTGAACCAGGGACCTGCTCGCTGAGAGGTAGCAGCTCTACCAGTTGCGCCACCGTCCTGCCCAAGTGAGCACTAGTAAAAATGTATTCTTGGTTGAAAACTTCTAATAGTAGCACAGTAGAATTTATACCATGCATTTTTTTAAATATAACTTAAACTTAGTTTATGGGATAAACCTCTTAAATCCATTCATCCATCTATTATCTTTACCCATTTCTTCCTTTCCAGGTCACGGGGGTCACTGGTGCCCATATCCAGCAGTCTCTGTGCAAGAGGCGGGGCACACCCTGGACAGATCTCCAGTCCATCACAGGGACACATAGACAAACGAGACAAACAACCATTCACACTCTCACTTACTCCTAGGGACAATTTAGTTACCAATCAGCCTAACATGCATGTTTTTGGTCAGTGGAAGGAAACCGGAGTAACCGGAAAAAACCCACGCATGCACGGAGAGAACATGCAAATTCCTCCCAGAAAGGTCCCCGGCCAGAATTTGATCCAGCGACCTTCTCTTTGAGAGGAAACAGCTCTACCAACTGAGCCACTGTGCTACCCTCTCTTAAATCACTCTTTAAAATGTTTTTAGACATCACCAAATCTTTTAGTTCTCAGTAAAAAAAAAAAAAAAAAACTCAAACGAGTTTCAATAAACTGACACTATGGGATAATATGAATAGTGGTAGGCACTGGTATTGTTTATTTATTTCCTCTAAATCCAAAACAGCAAACCTAAACCTATTACCCTGATGCATGCTCAATAATCCAGGTAGAAAAATCCAAAAAAGTTCAATCTGGTCCTCTGGACATTCAAAAAAACAAAAAACAACACAAAGCAAAAAAATATAGAAACGTTTTGTCTCTCATCCAAGAGACTTCCTCAGTCTGAGGTGCTGTTTTCAGCTCAGTCTCTTAAATAGCACCTTCTCAGAGTGGATCAACCAGTTTGCTGCTGACAACCAAAACAAACTGGTTGATCCACTCTGAGAAGGTGCTATTTAAGAGACTGAGCTGAATACAGCACCTCAGACTGAGGAAGTCTCTCGGATGAGAGACGAAATGTTTCTGTATTTTTTTGCTTTGTGTTGTTTTTTGTTTTTTTGAATGTCCAGAGGACCAGATTGAACTTTTTTGGACTAAACCTATTACATTTGTAAGTCTTTGTTGCAAAAACATTTAAGTATAGAAATGACTATTCAAATCAAGCTGACGGCATCTGTGCAAATTTATCAGCCTTTTAAAATGTTTTCCGTACATAGTTTTAGTGTAAAAAAAAAAAAAAGACAAATACAATAGCCAAAATAAAAGTCTCACTCACCTGAGAGCCTCTAATTTACACTGAGAGTTTTTCAGTCCATCAATCAAGATTTCTGTACCTTTATCAAAGAAGATACAATTTATCAAGTGTAGTTCAGTTAGCACAGAGTGTGGCATCCACAAAGCTGAAGAGATTGTTTCACTTATAGAAGACTCAAAATCAAAACCCGAGATTCTGCAAGAAGCACAAGACACAATGCTTCAAAAATAAGAAACTGTTTTGAAGGCATACAAAAGTTTAGCCATAATTTAACCACCTATTAAAATGCTGTACAGCAGGGGCGTTTTTAGGGTCTTGAAATATTGGGGGCTTTAGCCCAGACCCCTTATTCATCCTTTTCCCTATTAAAAAGTGCCCCTTCAAGTCTGTAGTTCTCAAAATTTCAGACTATTATTGTTATAATTTGTTTATTTAGAATATACAATCACAACTAATTTCTGTCAGCAGTGGAAAATAACATTTATAATCCAAGCCGGGAATTTGATACCATCCCAGGTCATCACCACCCAATTAACGCAAACCACCAAGACTGAGTAAAAATGAGTGCACTTTGTCCCCCATATGTGTACTTGCTTAGCAACGTGGTGGCCATCGATGTCAGAAGCATTTGTAATGTGGAGAGGGGGACACACACTTGTGGGGGGGGGGGGGGGGTCTGGGGGTCCTCCCCCAGAAAATTTTGTATAAAGTAGATGCCATTTCCTGCATTCTGGTGAATTTAAACAAGCTGTTAAACATCTAGTTGTACCTACAAAAGTAACACTTGATTCAATAAGCTCTCAACCTTGACCTCTCTAAGGGACTTTAAACATCTGCTAAGTTCATGGCAAAAATCAATGCAGACATGTTTCTGTTTTTAGTATTTTATATCACTTTATAATGTAGCTGGTTTTGTTTTGTTTTTCAATATAATTTCTTCCATTTACTTTTCATTTTACCAGTATATGTTTGTTTAGCTAAATGTAGTAGGATTGTTAGTCAGATAGTATATAAAAGTCTTCTTTTATTTTAATGAACTACCAGTAAGTAATTACTGTTTGGTTTAACAATGCAAATGCAACCAGTATTGAAAGGCAAACTCACCTTGCTTTTCTGCTGTTCCTCACAGCTGGGACAAGCCTGAAAACACCTTTTCTTGTTGGTCTGTATTTCTTCAGGTTGAATTCTTCAATAGGTGTTTTGGAAATTAGAATTAGGTCGGCCAAAGCTGAGCATTGAACAGGAGAGAGTTGTGTTTCTGGACTTTGATTGGAATTCACAAACTGACTCACACTCTCATATAAGGAACTGTCTTTCAATTCGGTCAAACAGTGAACAAGGTTCAGACATCTATCAGCTGAGCAATCTAATAAATCCATGTCTGTTAGACTTGTCCTTATTTTCTCAACAACTTCAGAGTGTTCTTCTGTTTGCTGAATTAATCCTTGAAGCAGTTCTTGTGTTGACTTCAAAGACATGCCAATGAGGAACCTGAGAAACATGTCCAACTCTCCAGTCTTTCTCAGAGCGGAATTAGCTATTGTAATTTCAATTAGCTCATCCAAAGGTAGATCAATTGGATCTGCATCCAAGATGGCTTTGAGCTCATCCTCAGATCCTTTCAGCAAAAAGGCCTTGAGGTTTTGAGAATCAATAGTTTTACTTGCAAAACTCTTGTAAACAAACAGGGCCGCAAAATATTCTTGAACTGTCAAATGCACAAAGCAATAAAGTTTCTTTGAGTGAAAAACACTCTCCTCTTTGAATATTGATGTACACAATCCACAGTACACTCCAGCTTTCTCTATGTCAAGGCCATATTTTTTCAGATCATCATTAGTGAATACAATTTCACCTCTTTCCAGTTTTTCAAACGCCATTCTACCTAATTTGAAGATGAACTCCTTATTTGACTCAAAGATCTCTGCAATTTCCGAATAAGTCTCGTTGTCATATTTTTCAGTTGCTACCTCCATCTGAATGCAAAAGAAGTGTGTGTACATTTCAACAAGTGTTGTGGGTGTCTTTATGTTTTCTTCTTGACCGTTTCCTATCTTTAAAAGCAAATGCTCCAGAACTTTCGAGGCTATCCAACAGAAAATTGGTATGTGACACATAATGAATAGGCTCCGTGACATTGTAATACTGGTAATAATTTTTTCAGCTATCGCTTTGTCTTCAACTCTTTTCCTGAAGTACTCTAATTTTTGTGGATCATTGAAACCTCTGACCTCTGTCCATAGATAGACGTATTGTTTAGGGACGCGCTGAATTGCTGCAGGTCTTGAAGTTATCCAGACAAGTGTAGAAGGAAGAAGATGTTCCCGGATGAGGTTAATCACCAGAGTATCCACTGATGATGCCTTTGTAGGGTCTGTCAACCTTTTTGTTGTTTTGAATTTCAGTTCAAGTTGGCTTTCATCAAGGCCATCAAAAATGAACAGAATTTTGCAATTAGCTAACATTTTAGCAACTGCTACGTCCTTAAAATCTACATAAAACTCTTTTACAAGTGTCTCAAGGCTTAAATCTTCATCTTTGACCAAATTAAGCTCCCTGAAAGGAAACATGAAAATAAAATCCAGGTCTTGATTGGCTTTCCCATCTAACCAGTCGAGGATAAACTTCTTCACAGAAACAGTTTTTCCAATACCAGCAATGCCCTTTGTCATGACCATCCTGATAGATCTCCCTTTTGTTCTGTCACACCTAGATGGCACATCTTCTGGATTACTTTTAAATATATCATTGCAATGTATTTTAATGCCCTCTGCTGTTTGAGTCCTGAGCTTATCTTCAATCTCCCAAATCTCATGCTGTTTATTAACATGCTCACTCTCTCCTTGTACAATGTGAAGCTCTGTGTAAATTTGATCCAATGTTTTTGATTCCATACGGGCGTTTTCAGGGCCTTCAACATCTAATGTGCATTTTTCTCTTAGATACTCTTTGTACTTTTTAATGGCATTTGTAGAGATAGTTTCAGCTGCAGAAACAGAAATATAAAAGTCACAGTAAAAATAAAAATTGAATTATCATATCAACATTTAAACAATGCATGTAAATTTAAACTGAACATTAAATTTTAAACAGTTTTATTGGATATGGCAAATAATGAACTGCAGCTCTAACAGTGCTTTGTGATTTGCAACTTTGGCTTTAGCAAATAAAATACAGATACATATGATCATTCTTCAAAAGCTGTTTTCTACATTAAAATGTCAAACAAACTAATAAAATGTAAATATATATATATATATATATATATATATATATATATATAAACTTTACATACATGTCTGGATATCAGGCTGAATTTCTCTAAGGATGTTGTAGAAAGCAAATTTTGCTTTTGTAGAAGTAAGAGCACTGTAGACCTCCCTCATTTGATCTTGGCTTGTCCTGGCAGCTCTTATATTGTTGTACATCTCTTTATGGATTACGTGCCTCTCAAGCATCAGGTCAGCTATGGGCATCACTGCAGAGATGCTTTGGATGAGCTCAGCCCTGTTGTTGTCTACCCAAGTAGCTTTTGTAAACGAAAGCAAACACATTAGAGGATTAATTTGGTCAAAATACCATTTTTATACACACTCCTCACATTTTGGATACTTGTGTGTTAGTATTGCATTGTATTTAAGGCTACACTGTATACTTGATTCAAACTCACTTTTGTCTTCTGCACTGGTTGACACAGCATCAGATGCACTGAAAAACACAAAAGCAATTTAACTTAAAGTTACAAACTATAGATGCTGACAGTAATTAACAGTTTTATATTTTTATGTTTATCTTGCGTGTTGTATGTTTAAATTATGTAAAATACAAAAGCACACAATTGGATTTTTGTCAATGTTGTCTGCCTTGTCTGCCACACTGCCTTAAACTGTGGCAGCAAGGTTGTCGGTGCCTCTCAAGGCAGCCATCCTTGAACACAGTGGTGAACACCCCCAGGTGGGAGAGGCCATCAAGCTGAAAAAAGAATCATATCAGGCCATGGTGGCTTGTACGACTCAAGATGCAGCTGACGGGTTGTGGCAGATTCTATTTGAAGTCCTGGCTGTAACTGAGGCAAAAGCTCAAATGTGGGAGAAGTTGGATGAAGCCTTAGACAGAGACTCTTGTTTGAGAAGACTCTGGCAAACTTATCAGGTGGCTGAGAAGGAGAAAACAGCACATTACTATCACTGTGTGTGTGTGGGGGGGGTGGGGGTGGGGGGGGGTTCCCTTCTGAAGTCCATGACCATCTCCTTTGGTTATTCTCCTTGCACCAGCTCTCCAGGTGTTCCACCTCCTGCCTGTTGCTGGACTCATCGTTGTTTGTGATGCATCCCACCACCGCTGTGTCATCTGCAAACTTTACAATGTGACAGCCTGGATGGGTAGCTGCACAATCATACGTGAGCAGAGTAAACAAGAGAGGGCTCAGCACACTCCCTGAGGGGAGCCAGTGCTGAGGGTTATGGTGGAGGAGGAGAAGTTGTAGATCGTCACAGACTGTGGTCTGTTTGTTAAGAAGACTAGGATCCAGTTGCAAATGGAGGGGCTTAGTCCTAGTGTGAGTAGTTTGTCCTTCAGGGTTTGGGGGGATCATGGTATTGAAGGCAGATGGGAAGTTCACAAAGAGCATATGACGTAGGAGTCCTTCTGCTCCAGGTGGGTGACAGCAGTGTGGACCACAGAGGAGATGAGGTTTTCTGTTGATTGATTCTCACGGTATGCGTACTAGTGAGGGTCCTTGTTAATGTTGATGGTTGTTCTGATGTGAGTCATGACCAGTTTTTCGAAGCATTTAGCGACTATCGGGGCGAGGTCTAGTGGCCAATAGTCATTCAGACCAGTCACTATAGAGCTCTTTGGAACTGGGATGATGACTGCATTCTTCAGGCAGGTGAGAACTGTTGCTAGGGTGAGTGAGGAGTTAAAGATGTCGGTCAGCACCTGGCAGAGCTAGTCAGGACAATCTTTCAGCACCTTCCCGGGGATGTCGTATGGGCCAGTTGCTTTGTGAGGATTAATCCTCCTGAAAGTACTTCTCACTTCAGCTGAGGTCATGCTGAGAAGCACTTCTTCCAGTGGAGAGGTGAGTCTGGTGCTGGGTGGTCTGTTCAGGTCTTCAAAGCATGCGTAGAACTTGTTGAGGGCATCAGGCAGTGATCGGTCTCTAGAGCATTGTTCATTTCTGCCTTTATAATCTGTTATACACTTAATGCATGCAAAACAATCTTTCAGTATGGGGCCACTATTCACTATTTGTTCAGTGCCCTGATATTACTTCTGTTGTGACTTGGCATTATATAAATAAATTGAAAAGAATTGAACTGAATTGATCCAACAATTTTTCAGTCAGGTCATCTAGACAGTTTCTTTTTTTTTGCTGAAACGTTTCACCTTCCATCCAGAAGGCTTCATTAGTCAAAGAAGCACACAACACAAAACTGATTCTTCCCCGAAACAGCTTACTCCAAAGTGGAACAAACTAGTTATGTTGGTGCTAAGATGGTGTCTTTGGCAGGCACCCTCCTGTGGTGCCGGCCCTCTTTCTCGTCGACAGTCATGTCAAACTGGTTCAACACCAAAAAAGTCCATGCTCAATAATCCAGGTATACAATCCAACAATTTTCAGTCAGGTCATCTGGACAGTTTCTTTTTTTTTTTTTTTTGCTGAAATGTTTCACCTTCACTGTATCACAAGCTACAGTACATATGTCATTGTGCAAAACGTCATTATTTTAATGTGAACAAAATGTTGTGTCCGAAAGGTGTATACGTCTCATTTCTTCCAGAGCAGGACCCTCAACTAGGCTACAACTGGACCCTCACGCAAGTCAAGTCAACTTTATTTATAGATCACATTTAAAACAGAACCTGTTATTAAAGTGCTTAACAACAACAAAAACAATCAATGAGAGTAAAATTAAAGAGAAAAAAAAATAT
>NC_056512.1:24984795-25014727 GCF_014905685.2 Nematolebias whitei | reverse complement strand
TGATGATGATTATCCGATCAGTCGTATCCGACTTTCGGTCACTTTATGAATCTTCGAACTCCATGCCTCCCTGTCTTTCACCAATTTTTTCAATTCCGCAATTGGCATATTCATTGTTGTCGTTATTGTGTCGAGCCATCTCGTTCTTTGGCGGCCTTGTCTTCTTTTTCCACTGACTTTTCCAAGCATCATTGACGTTTCCAAAGAATTTGCACGCATCACGTGACCAAAATAAGAGAGCTGCTGTTTGGTAATTTTGCCCAGTAAGGACATTGATGGTTTGACCCGGTCCAAAACTGTCTTGTTTGTCAACATAGCAGTCCAAGGTATTCTTAGCATTCTTCTCCAGCACCACAGTTCGAAAGCTTCGACTTTTCTTTTCTCTACTTTCCTAAGCGTCCAACTTTCGCAGCCATACATCATTATGGGGAAGACAATTGCGTTGACTAGTCTTACTTTAGTTACAAGGTTAATATCCTTGCTCTTCCAGAGCTTATCTAATCCCAGCATTGCAGTCCTGCTAAGTGTAATTCGTCTCTTGATCTCGGGAGCCGAAGCCCCACTGCGGTCCATTTTTGCACCAAGAAAGATAAAATCTTGGACAGACTCGATTACCGTGTTGTTGATTTGCGTGTTCATTATACCATTGCCTGCCGTGGTCATAACTTTTGTTTTTTTGATGTTCAGGTACAGTCCCATTCGTTCACTTTCCTTTTGCACACGTCGAACGAGGATATATATATATATATATATATATATATATATATATATATATATACAATACACTAATAATAATAACTGAAGAATTAATAAAAAGCATTTAAAACATAGGGTCATAGATTAAAAAAAACACTAGATCAATTTACACTGTGTGAAATCCCTGCGAGAACAGATGTGTTTTAAGCAGGGATTTGAAGTGAGGAAGGGAGGTGGCCTGCCTGATGTTGGGGGGCAGGTTGTTCCAGAGTTTGGGGCCCATGACTGAAAAAGCCCGATCTCCTCTGAGCTTCAGTTTTGTTTTTGGAACAGCCAAAAGCAGCTGATCAGATGATCTCAGGGCCCGAGAGGGAACGTAAGGTTCCAGTAGCTCAGAGAGGTAAAGGGGTGCGAGGCCATTTAAGTATTTGAAGGTCAACAGAAGAATTTTAAAAACTATCCTCGTACGAACAGGGAGCCAGTGAAGGGAGGACAGAACTGAAGTAATATGTTCAGACCTACGAGTTCCGGTTAAAAGCCGAGCAGCAGCATTCTGGACGAGCTGAAGACGTGAAATGGAGGCCTGGCTGATCCCAGCATAGAGTGCATTGCAATAGTCCAATCGGGTCGTGACAAAGGCGTGGACTGGTTTCTCTAGGTCGGGTCTGGAAAACACTGGCTTGAGCTTAGCTACCTATCTGAGTTGGAAGAAGCTTTTCTGCAGAACAGAGTTGATTTGTTTGTCAAACTTGAAGTCAGAGTCTAAAACTATCCCGAGATTTTTACCAGACTGTTTCAGATATGGCTGAAGAGAGTCCAGGTTGACAGGATCAGTGGCGGCAGTTGAGCTAGGGCTAAAGACAATGACTTCAGTCTTCTCAGCGTTAAAACTTAAGAAATTTGAAGCCATCCAGGCGTTAATGTCGTCCAGACATTTTAACAGAGGGTGAATGGAGCAAATACTTGCTGGTTTCACAGGCAGGTAGATCTGATAGTCATCAGCATAGCAATGGAATGAAAGACCATGTTTCCTCAGGATGGACCCCAGTGGGAGCAAATAAAGTGAGAACAGAAGGGGTCCAAGAATCGAACCCTGTGGGACCCCGCAAGAAAGAGGTAATGAGGCCGATACATTATTACCAACCTTGACACAGAAACTCCTGCCACTCAGGTATGAGCGGAACCATTCTAATGCAGCACCTGTGATCCCAACCCACTGTTCCAGCCGTGATATAAGGATACTGTGGTCAACAGTATCAAAAGCAGCAGTAAGGTCCAGGAGCACAAGTACCACAAATTGACCAGAATTGTTTGATATCATAATATCATTACAAACCCTTACTAATGCTGTTTCAGTGATGTGGAGTTGCTTAAAACCAGATTGAAAAATCCCAAAGATTCTGTTCTCATTCAAAAACTTGTTTAATTTAATGAAAACTATTTTCTCCAGGATTTTGGACAGGAAGGGAAGTTTTGAGCTTGGTCTGAAATTTGAGCAAATCGAAGGGTTAAGTCCAGGTTTCTTAATTAACGGATGAACTACTGCATGTTTGAAAATATCGGGAACCACACTTGTCACAATACTACTATTTACAATAGTAAGAACAGAGGGTCCAATCGTGGGTAGAACTCTACCCAGACCAAAGCAGGACTCTTCCCATGACCAAAGCAGGACTCTTCCCATGGCCAAAGCAGGACTATCACATATAACATACTACACATTTCATGTACAACAAGATTTTTGTCTTTTTCATTTTAAGTGGGCCAAATCACTTATATTAAAAGTAAACTAATGGAAATTGCTGCTGTAATTTGATTATTTTAATATGCCATGTAACTTGCTATGAACCCAGTTTTTAAACAGGTGTAATACAGGTGTGTCGCCACAGTGTGCACATCTGATGTTGCTCACAGTGGTCCTCAGTGTGCTCAGGGAGCTTGTGTGTTTGCCCAGACACATGAAAAATTGTAGAGAACATTGGTTAGAGATTATGGCAGTTTTTCTCTCGCTGAAACATTTCAGCACAATGGGGCTGCTTTCTCATCAGCATGTGTTGGTGTGCAGCGACAACTAAGTTGCTCTAGACAAGCAGTGGAGCACACATTCGCTACCCCTCCTCTGCCTGACACAACGCTTGTTATAATAGTGCAGAACACATGCCTACTATCACTCAGAGCAACACACGTCCCAGGAGTGCTGAACCACAGAGCAGATGCGCTCGCCAGAAGTCTCCCACTGGCAAGAGAATGGCACCTTCACACGAAGGTAGTGCAACAGATCTGGGATTGATTCAGCACAGCCCACGTAGATCTGTTCGCTTCTAAGGAACAAGCACAGTGGCCTATGTTTTTCGCCATAAGGACACAAACGCCTTTCTCAGCATAGACGCGCTAGTGCACTGCTGGCCAGCTACACACCTTTACACATTTCCACCAGTGGCACTAATCTAGCCCACACTGGACAGTGTGCACAGTACAGGTACTTCTCAAAAAATTAGCATATTGTGATAAAGGTCATTATTTTCCATAATGTAATGATAAAAATGAAACTTTCATATATTTCAGATTCATTGCACACCAACTGAAATATTTCAGGTCTTTAATTGTTTTAATACTGATGATTATGGCATACAGCTCATGAAAACCCAAATGCCAGTCCCAAAAAATTAGCATATTTCATCCCACCAATGAAAGACAAGTGTTTTTAATACAAAAAACGCCAACCTTCAAATAATCATGTTCAGTTATGCACTCAATACTTGGTTGGGAATCCTTTTGCATGAATGACTGCTTCAATGCGGCGTGGCATGGAGGCAATCAGCCTGTGGCACTGCTGAGGTGTTATGGAGGCCCAGAATGCTTCGATAGCGGCCTTAAGCTCATCCAGAGTGTTGGGTCTTGCGTCTCTCAACTTTATCTTCACAATATCCCACAGGTTCTCTATGGGGTTCAGGTCAGGAGAGTTGGCAGGCCAATTGAGCACAGTAATACCATGTTCAGTAAACCATTTACCAGTGGTTTTGGCACTGTGAGCAGGTGCCAGGTCGTGCTGAAAAATTAAATCTTCATCTCCATAAAGCTTTTCAGCAGATGGAAGCATGAAGTGCTCCAAAATCTCCTGATAGCTAGCTGCATTGACCCTGCCCTTGATAAAACACAGTGGACCAACACCAGCAGCTGACAGGGCACCCCAGACCATCACTGACTGTGGGTGCTTCACACTGGACTTCTGGCATTTCGGCGGGTGCTTCACACTGGACTTCTGGCATTTTGACATTTCCTTCTCCCCAGTCTTCCTCCAGACTCTGGCACCTTGATTTCCGAATGACAAGCAAAATTTGCTTTCATCCGAAAAAAGTACTTTGGACCACTGAGCAACAGTCCAGTGCTGCTTCTCTGTAGCCCAGGTCAGGCGCTTCTGCCGCTGTTTCTGGTTCAAAAGTGGCTTGACCTGGGGAATGCGGCACCTGTAGCCCATTTCCTGCACACACCTGTGCACGGTGGCTCTGGATGTTTCTACTCCACACTCAGTCCACTGCTTCCGCAGGTCCCCCAAGGTCTGGAATCGGCCCTTCTCCACAATCCTCCTCAGGGTCCGGTCACCTCTTCTCGTTGTGCAGCGTTTTCTGCCACACTTTTCCCTTCCCACAGACTTCCCACTGAGGTGCCTTGATACAGCACTCTGGGAACAGTCTATTCATTCAGCAATTTCTTTCTGTGTCTTACCCTCTTGCTTGAGGGTGTCAATGATGGCCTTCTGGACAGCAGTCAGGTCGGCAGTCTTACCCATGATTGCGGTTTTGAGTAATGAACAAGGCTGGGAGTTTTTAAAAGCCTCGGGAATCTTTTGCAGGTGTTTAGAGTTATGTTGTTGATTCAGATGGTTAGGTTAATAGCTTGTTTAGAGAACCTTTTCATGATATGCTAATTTTTTGGGACAGGCATTTTGGGTTTTCATGAGCTGTATGCCATAATCATCAGTATTAAAACAATTAAAGACCTGAAATATTTCAGTTGGTGTGCAATGAATCTGAAATATATGAAAGTTTCATTTTTATCATTACATTATGGAAAATAATGACCTTTATCACAATATGCTAATTTTTTGAGAAGGACCTGTAACTCCCTGATGGCCCAGGAAAACCTGGTTTGCAGAAATAATGGCACTACTGGATGGAGAGCTATGGCATCTTCCAGTGTGCAAAGCTTTCTTAACTCAGGCGCATGGCCAAATTTGGCATCCACACCCAGGGATCTGGAAACTGGGTTTGACTCCTGAGAGGGAGAAGTTAATAACCTTGGGTCTTCCCAGTAATGTGGTGGACTCTAGTCAGAGTGTCAGAGCACAATCCACACAGATAATATACACGCTAAAATGCTGTGTGTGTGTGAAGCTTTGTGTCAGGAGAAACATTATTCCTTTCCTCAGCATCATAACAGATGTTCTCACATTTTTATAGGACTTGTTAGAAAAAGGCCGTTCTTTTTCTACAATCTTAAAGTCTACTCATGTGCTAGTTCTGCCTGTCATAATGGATGGGAAGAGAAATCACCTGGCTCCCATCCTCTCGTAGTATAGTTCATGAAAAGGAACCCTGTGAAAAACCTTGTGTTGACCTGCATATAACAAACAAACTACGTAAACTAAACTTTGGTTGGCCAGTGTATCTCTGTTTCAATGGTATAAAACTTACATTCTTCTTGGTTCCACCACAGAAAGCTGTTGTAGGTCCTTTGTTGTCATTTCAGTAGAGTTCTCTGTAATCTCCATATCTTTTGGTGAAACATCTAGGTTAAAAAAAAAAAAAATTAATTCAGTAGTCTATGTTGAATTAGGCTCAATATATTGTGTCTTTCACAATTAACCCAAACGGTTATTACATTTAATTATTTTCACATTTTAGGTTTCAGATACAATACCTTTTTTCAGTTGCAATAAAATTAACACATTTCAAAGAGCTGAACATATTGAATTTATAAATGCAGTTAATAATCAGCCCTTAAAAATATGACAGATGACCAATTGTAATTTGGAAATTTACTAATAATGGATATCAGACTTCATTTATGATAGAAACATTACTGTCAACAATATATAAAATACCTGGATATGCTCCTCTCTGAAATTACTGTGTCAGTGAGCTCTGCCTCTGTGTCATGGGATTTCCCTCCTCTTTGCTCAGTTTAAATAAATTGGTAGTGTCGCCACAGTAGCAAATGCTGTCATTGCACAGATTGCAATATTTCATTTACAGCTGTAAAACTGGTCCAAACGATGCTCATCTTTCTCTGTGCCATCATTCGCTCATTGTAAAGTTGCTGGGCCTTGTGATGAGACATGCTGCAAACAGAAAAGTGAGAGGCACAAAATATTGCACAGGCAAGTCATATTCATGGAAAGGGAGCAACGTATTGAAAGAAGAGGAATTAACCAAGACAGAACGTTGATGCCATCACTGATCCAATACCAACATTGGAATTGATTTCAATATTTGGATTTCCCAAATTCAAATCATTTCTAAAAGAATGTTTATTTTTCTTGGCTGCAAAGTTTCCTCCTTTTATTTATTTTTTTCTTTTCATCTGCCATCTACTCTAATGGAGATACAGTATCTGAGGGGAAAAAATGCGCTTCTTTTATGGTGTTGGAACCTATTTCTTAATTTTGATCAACTTTGTTGTTTCTGTCACGTTTCTGCCCCTGCCTGCCAGTTTCTGTCCCTCATGCCTTGTTTATTCTGCCAAGCTCAGTTTTGCCTATCACCCATCCTTCAACTATGCCTGCTCATTTCACTCCATGTCACGTCCGCTTGATGCGTGACATGGAGCCTTCATGCCGCTCACCTGTTCCCTGCCCTATTTAAGCTTCAGGTTCTCAGTCCTCCAGTGGCAGATTATTGAAAACCTCACAGTGAGTAAATGTCCAGCGTTCATGCCAGTCTTGTTGTCTTCCTGGTTTTGACCTCATGCCTGCTTCACAGATTCCTCACCTTGCTTGTTCCCTGTCTTGGATTATCTGCTCTGCTCAAGGTAATGACCTCTGCTTCCTCTATAACGACCTCGACTTCTGGATCTCGTCTCACGTTTGGCTTCGGACCTCCGATCACCTGTGTATCAACCTCACCTGTCTCACCTGCTGTTTGGATCTCCCTCCTTGCTGCTCACTGCTCAGCTCTGTACCAAAGTTCACGGACCAAGACCTCCACCAGAAGCAGTTTATTAAAACGTTCTATGGTCTGTGATCTGGTTCAAATCACAAAACCCGGTTCTTGCCAGTTTCCTTTTTTGTCTCATGAGTGCAGAGAACTGGTTCCCAATGTACTTTTTTTTTTGTCCTCAATGACTTATTAGTGTAGCAAGCTTTGGAGTATGAATGTTTTTTTACTGTTTGTTTGGTTTTTTTTTTGGTTTTTTTTTATAGCAACACCACTTTAGGACTTTCACCCAAGAAAATAATTTATATACCAAAAGTACAAAAGGCACTTAGGCTCGTTTACAAAGAAAGCGTGAGATGGTGTTCAAAGATACAATATAACTCTATGTTAAAATAACAAAGTCCATGCTCAATAATCCAGGTATACAATCCAACATGTTTCAGTCAGGTCATCTGGACAGTTTCTTTTTTTTTTGTGCTGAAACGTTTCGCCTTCGGTCCAGAAGGCTTTATCAGTCAAGGAAACACACAAGGAAGAGGGCCGGCAATGGAGAAGGGGGCGTACCAAAGAGACCATCTTATCACAAGCAGAACTGGTTTGTTCCACTTTGGAGTAAGCTGTTGGGGGAAGAATCAGTTTTGTTGTGTTTTCCTTGACTGATGAAGCCTTCCGGACCGAAGGCAAAACGTTTCAGCACAAAAAAAAAAAAAAGGAAACTGTCCAGATGACCTGATGAAAAATGTTGGACTATGTTAAAATCATTTCCTTTAATGGAGGCAGTAATAATGCTTAAAATAAATGTTCAGCCAAGGCTGAGGTTTTCCAGAGGTCAGGGTTCACCCACAGCACACAAGGGAATAACACCTTCAGCCTGGAACAAAAATATGAAATTAAACAAATGGAACTAAATATGGCTAATAGTTAAGAATTGCAAATAAAAGATAATATGGGCCTCACATATACATACACACTGTTTTTATCCCAGGGTGTAGAACTCTTCCAGCCCTCTGTCAAAATGAGGTATGGACCTCCCTAGCCTCCTGAGTCTGACCCAGACAGTGCCAGGCCCTCTTAGGCAGAATTTAAGGGAAGATTCGACCAGACACTAACATACTCCTTCTGCACCCTTATCCCTTACCCTGAAAGCTTTTGATATTATAGAGCAGGGCTATTCAATTGGCGGCCCGGGAGCCAAATCAGGCCCATGGGTGTGCTCAGTTCAGCCCAACCAATGTGTTTATTTTTAAATAAAAATATATTTTAAATCGTAAAACAACCTTAATGAGAATAAATGCTGGATGTCCGGCCCCTGAGCTCTTGGCTTTCAGTAACTGTTGGACACTGAACAATTTGGTTGAATAGCCCTGCTGTTGACCATGACATCTTATGCCATAAGCCAGGGGTGTATTTGTGTCTATGTCGAACAGGATGTGTGTGAAGCCTACGCCTGCTGAGTTTCCTGTCACTTCTTCAACCTCTGTGCTCCTTAACGCTTAACTAACTTTTTAATCAACTGTTAAAAAAAATAAAATAAAATGGATGAACAGGCTGTGAAAGCCAAGGCAGGCCAGAGCAAAGGACAGAGCTGGGAACCAGCTGACCCAGAGCAACAAATTAAAACAAGTAAAAATGGTCAAATCAACACAAAACGGTGCTAAAATGAGCTGAGCAAAGCAAAACAAAATGATGCAACGCAACAGGGCGTTGTGCAAGACTGGCGTAACATGTTTCTGCAACGTTATTTTAAGCTGATGCAACTTGGTAAATCATTTCCTGGCTTGCGGTGATAATAAATGACGTCATCTGATCAGATTAAATAACTTATTTCAACCAAAATCCAAACTATTTATTAAAATAGCCAAACTTTGTCTAAATTCATGCGTGTATAAAACTGAAATAATTCCTGCTCCAAGAGTGAATTTTGCCTTAGTGTACCTCCGTCAGTTTTCCGTTACAATAACAAGCTTGCTTCGTGCGATAATGTTGATCTATTCAGTGGCTGAATAAACAGTAAATACACTTGCGATTAATCCGAAGTATGCTTTCATCTGCGTGACACAGGTTAACCGTCAAGAGACGCGTTGTAAAACAATTCCGACCCAGTCCAGGAGCGGAACCGCAGCTGGATCCATTCTTACTGATCCGAAGTGCTACGGAGATTTCCGAAGAGTTACGAAACCTATAACGCGCTCAACATGCACTAAAAGTTTTAATGTGAATGGATTAAAACTTACTCGTGCGTCCATTTGTCGCTACAGTGCTGCTTTGAGGAACAAAGAGATGATTTATTTTATATTTGATTCTGTTTGTGTGACACCGGACCGAGTTTAAACTGTTAGCTTTCAAGCTACCAAATACTAATGTCTTCTTCTTGGGTCGTACCTAACTCTAAGCGGTAGAGCTCTAGATCTGACCTAGTGGATAAAATAGGTACTGCACCTGCAGTTGAACATCACAACATAACACTTCACATTATTATTTTTAATACTAAAAAAGACATTTAAAATTTCATAATAAACGGTGCTTTAAACATAACAATTATTAAATTATTTTTGTTTTTCTATGCTCGATCAGTATTAAATGAAAACCAAAAGGGTTACTTCAACAAACTTTTCACTGTTTTAAACATAACTCACAATGGCTGAGAAACAGGAAATATCTGATCAATGTAGCTTTGATGGAAGCTACACAACTCTCAGTGAAGACTCACTGCCAGACCAATTTGAGTTAGATCAAGTTTTGAACAGCATGAAGGTGTGTTCAATTGATAACGTAAGGTTATGTAAAGAGGTTGAGACGCTGGGAAGTCAACTTCAAACACTTGAAGCTCATAGCATAGATGAGTTAAGTAAACTTGAACTAGAAAATGAACGTTTAAGGGAAGAGAACAAACAACTTGAACAGCTAAAAGCGATAATTAACATTCTCAAACAAAAACTCCAGCGAAGAGATGATAAAATTGCACATCTTCAAAATGAAATGAAGAAACAAAACTCAAGTGAAGCCATCTTTAGAGATGGCCTCCAGGATGGCAAACACAGCCGATCTGCTGACAATACTGCACCACATTCCAAACACAATGCAGAATCTAAAGGCATATTAAGACCTACATTCAAGGATCTTGTTGAGGTCTTTAAAACTATAAGAACCAACTTTCAAACACTTAGCTCAAAACTGCCTCAACCTGAGATCGTTCAGTGGAAGGAAGACAGAGTCAAAAACACAGCCTGAGAAGTGGTTCTGAATTCAGACAAAGATTTATTTTACCTTCACAGCGCTGAAAAGGGAGACGCCTGACATGCACCTTACATCCACCCAACACGTCTGAGTTACAAATGTATTTGCTTCGTTTAAATACAGCCTTATCAGTTACATTGGGATTTCCTTATCATGATGTTATTCTCTGGGGCAGCTGATGTTCCTGGGTGTGGTCTGGCATGGTCTTGTTTTTTCGCCCACTGCCCCAGCTGACTGTGATCTGTTCTGGCAAGATAACAGTAGTCTGGTCCTCTTTGTACAAGGAGTTACGCAGATCATGAACTTATATGATGTATATCATGATTTTGCAGGGGGGGGTTTACCAGACACAGAGAAATATTTCATGTCAGAGCATAGCAAAAAAAGATCACATTATACAACAATCTGCATAGTTTTGCAAAGGGTTATGAAAAGTTTGACTTTGATGGTAATGATAATGCTCAAATGTACATCCAGGACTTGGGTGAGTTTTTCAAGTGTTTTCCAGACACCACATTATCTGACAAGATCTACCTGATCAGTCTCACCTCCAGCAGAAAGGTGCATGGCTTTATTAAACGTCAAACAAAGTTAATCCAAAGTGACTACTCCCTCCTCTGCAACGCATTGGAGAAGGAATATCAATTACCAGCAGGTCCATCTGGTTTAATTCATGCTCTAGACATCAAACAGGGTCTAAAAGAAAATCCTTGCATTTACTACAACCACCTCCTTCATGCGTTTTTTGGGTCACGAAATGAAGTGGGAATGGAAGAGAATAAATACTTTAAAGAACTGTTTATTCATAATCTCCATCCCAACATCAAACACCTCTTTGGTATACACGCAGATCTAAAGCTGAATATATTTGAGCTGAGAGAAATGGCCTGCAAAGCTTTTGAGCTATACAGATTGGATGAGCCATAACACGTCACATCTGAACGTGTGTTTACTCTGAATGCATACCCTCATTCCTTAGAGCTTGAGGAGTCCCCCAAGGCCACAGAACAGTGTACCAAAGCCCAAAGGCCAACCAAGAGATGGTCTAGTCCGCAAAATGAATGACAGAGATACCACATGCCTCCTCGGAGGGACAGATGGTCACCTGATTGAACCTCTTGAAGGGACAGGTGGTTGCCTGATCTAAACGGTCAATATGACTCCTACAGGGGTCGTGACTACAGATCACAGGACCATCACAGATGTGAGGACAGATCACTGTTACCTCCCAACCAGAGAGGATCTGGAAAAGCTTCAAAGTCCGAGTGGGACCAGAACATGAAGAAAGAGAGGAAAGGTAAGTCTTCTTCTCTTACTTAATGAGATATTGATGACATCAAATGCCTACTAAAATCTGCAAAAACAGATGAAAATGGGGGAAAGAGTGTTCTTTCAATCACCATAGTGGTGAAGGACTCAGGTCCTCCCACAGGCATTATAGCTACCTCTTCTCCACCCATCAGGGGAGAGAACAAGGAAGCTCTACCTGCAAACCCACCACCGAAAACTGTGGACTCAAACCAGTCGAGTGCAGTTATGGTTGTGGCAAAGAATCTAGAGGACCAGCCCTCGGCTGTGGAGGATCCTGCAATCCAAGTTGAACCCCCCTAGTCCTGCAGTTTCTTAGTCATCTCACCAAAAAAGGTGCAGCACAGAAGTTTTACGCACCTCTGAATCTAGAAGATGTGATAATGCACGACACACGTCTTGACACTGGCTCGGACTTGACACTCATGTCCGCAGATCTTTTTGAATCCTTGCATAACGCTACAGACGTTGCAAACAAAAGAACTGAAAGTTCAATCTTGCAACATGAAGGTACAGTCGTACTCTTCAGCTAACACAATTTTGTCCTTAGTGGCACTAATCAGATCTCCATTGGTCATATGACCCTGGTACACCCTGTGTACATCTCAGACCTTAAATCGGTCCCTCTTCTTAATGGAAATTATTTTCTTGACAGGCTAATGCCGTTAATCTGCTTTCAAACCCTGAAGATGTGGGCACAGGTACAAACACCTCTGCCAATTTCATTGCCTCAACAGTTCCATCCATGTTATGATGTGCTGGAAACCGCAGTGAACTCGAATGCAAACCAAACTGAATCCATAGACCAGACAGGTGATGATCATCTAAAAGATGCTCCCTCCAAGACTGTGGTCACAAACACCCAGCCAAAACAACTGTTGGAACAGTTTCCACCTGAAAACAACATTCTTTGTCCTCTGGATCCACCAACAGCTGCTGAGTCCATAACACTTTTCTCAAACATGACCTTTGACCTCAACGTCATAGGTCCAATAAAAAGCACAGATAAAGCACAAAACGGTTCCATGACCGTGAACAAAGCATCTGAAAAGGCAGAACCAAAACACAGTGTTGTGTTCATCGACCCTGCATTTTCCGATGAAGATCTTATCAACTTCCATGAATTGAATTAACACTGCTAACATTAACATCACCACTCTGCATGATCCCTAACCTTGTTGTGCTCCAAAATCATGAAGTGATTGTTGAGCTAGACTGAAGTCCAAGTTGTTTTGGGATCTATTTGGATTGTTGTCGGTTAACTGGTTGCCAAGTTTAGTTCTGAAGCCACATTTTCAAAAGAGATGCTCAAACACTGTTTATAACGACACCTTTTATGAGTTCTACTTCAGAAAATTTACCAGAGAAACGACTTCTCTCATAAGTTCTGACCGAAAAAGCGTGTAAAGATAACGGTTATTTCATCATTGGAGAATCGCTGCTTATTATAGCATTCCAAAACCTTTGATTTCAAGTATTTTTGAATCATTATTTTTGATCACAATCAGTAGTCAAACATAAAATCGTTTAGTTTAAAACTTTACATTACATTTTTGATGAACTGTATTTTTATTCAAGTTGTTAAATTAAGTAAATGTTTAAGAACCATTTAAACATTTTAAGCTAGACTCTGTCCTCTTCATTTTCCTACTTTGACTATAAAAAAATTAGATGCATCAATAATAACCAGTCTAAGGTTGCAATGTCATTTGGGTGGACCACCACCATGATGACATCTGGACCTTCCATGCCTCCTGCTGATCCAGTCCTTGGTATCCATATGATGACATCAGGACTTCCTTCATCCTGGTTCTTCTTCAAGATATGAGTATTCACTGGGAATACTCCACCATCTTCACTCCACTGTGCCAACTGGTGGCACCTACCACAGGATACCTTCATTCTGACACCTGCTTGGATCGCTAAGGTGTCAACTGCCTGTTTGCTTTGCTGACAGGACCTTTGTTTGGTTTCGCTTTGGATCGAGTGCTTCCACTTTGGATCTATTGCTATGCCTGCTGGATCGTTGTTTTTCCCTCATCGCTACCAAGGATGTCACAAGACTTTGACTGGTTGGAACTCCTCCAAAAACTAAGCATTCTCTTTGGAATATAATTCATTTTCTTCATTGACCTAGGAGGGTGTCATCTGACACCTCTTAACTTTGTTCTTCAAGACTTAGTCCACAATAATTACCATGGTGTCAAGGCTGGCCCCATCAAAGTTTCTTCTGATGGCTCATGGATTTGGTTTGTAGTGACTCGATGGCCATCTGGACTGGTCTTGAGTCCGTAGTTACAACATTGAAAATCCTACGTTTTCAAAACACACTCCTTCGAACTGGACTCAAACATGGTTGAGCAAATACAGTATGAAAGCATGAAAACAAAACTGAGAAAACTAACAGAATTAAATAACAAAACCACTAGTTTATAGTGGGGGTGAGACATTGAACCCCACAGTTACTAGTGGGGGCTGAATTGAACTAGCACTGCTAACATTAACATCACCAATCTGCATGATCCCTAACCTTAACCTAGGACCTAGGATCCCTAACCTAGGACCCTCATCAGTACGCATACCGTGAGAACTGATCAACAGAGGATGCCATCTCCTCTGTGATCCACAGTGCGCTCAACCACCTGGAGCAGAAAAACTCTTATGTCCGTATGCTCTTTGTGGACTTCACATCTGCCTTCAACAACATGATCCCCCAAACCCTGATGGACAAACTACTCACACTAGGACTAAGCCCCTCCATTTGCAACTGGGTACTAGACTTCTTAACAAACAGACCACAGTCTGTGAGGATCAACAACTTCTCCTCCTCCACCATAACCCTCAGCACTGGCTCTCC
This sequence comes from Nematolebias whitei, assembly GCF_014905685.2. Lineage (NCBI taxonomy): Eukaryota > Metazoa > Chordata > Actinopteri > Cyprinodontiformes > Rivulidae > Nematolebias > Nematolebias whitei. The sequence goes on along the minus strand of NC_056512.1, from coordinate 25,000,474 downwards.
TCAGGGATGTGTGTTGAGCCCCCTCCTGTTTACTCTGCTCACGTATGACTGTGCAGCTACCCATCCAGGCTGTCACATTGTAAAGTTTGCAGATGATATAGCGGTGGTGGGATGCATCACAAACAATGATAAGTCCAGCTACAGGCAAAAGGTGGAACACCTGGAGAGCTGGTGCAAAGAGAATAACCTTCACATCAATGTGAAGAAGACAAAGGAGATGATTGTGGACTTGAGAAGGAACAAAAACACCTACACCCCCCTAAACATAAGAGGATCTGCAGTGGAAGTGGTCTCCAGCTACAAGTACTTGGGTGTACACATGAATGACAACCTCAGCTGGGGCAACAACACTTCCAGCCTGATCAAGAAAGCTCATCAGAGACTCTACTTCCTCAGGCGGGTGAGACGAGCTGGTCTGGGAAGCTCAGTCCTCACCTCCTTCTACAGGTGTGCAATGGAGAGCATCCTGTGCTCCAGCATCAACATGTGGCATGGAGGCTGCACAGCTGCAGAAAGAAAAGCTTTGCAGAGAGTGGTGAAGGCTGCACAGAAATCTGTTGGAGTCAGCCTCCCCACCATCACAGACATCTACACCTCCAGATGCAGGAAGAGGGCCACCTGCATCATGAAGGACCCCACTCACCCAGCACACACTTTTTGCCCCACTCCCCTCAGGAAGGAGGTTGAGGAGCATTAAGTGTAGAACCACTAGACTGAGGAACAGCTTCTACCCTGAGGCTGTTAGACTCATGAATCTCTAACCAGAATAATCACTGTGAAAAAATCACATCATGTTGCTGCTGATCTGTTTCAATGTTGCTGCTGATCTGTTTCATTGTTGCTGCTGATCTGTTTCAGTGTTGCTGCTGATCTGTTTCAATGTTGCTGCTGATCTGTTTCATGTTGATGTGTTCATGCGTGCTCATCTGCTTACACAGACTCATGTTCATGTTTGTGCTGATGTTCGATGTAATGTTTTTATGCTATTAGTGCTTAGTGTATTTCAGTTGATGTTTATCTTAGTTCATATCTTAGATGTTATTACTGTTTTTCTTATACATTTTATTGTTGGATGTAACTGGGACCCTGTGTACATAATTTTGCTCCACCACATGCGGTGCGAATGACAATAAAGAATCTCTGACTCTGACTAGTGGGTGAATATGTAGCATGAAGCTGCACTGCTCTAACAATGACCCCTGACCCTTATTCATCTTCCAGACTCTACAGTACAGTATTGGCACAGTATTATTTAGCATATATCTTAGATCCTTGTATTCTGTTTCTTTTTTTTTTATACTTTATATTTTTGCTGTTTTTGTGTGTAACTGGGACCTTGAGTACACAATTTTGTTCCACCTCATGCACCACATGTGTTGCGAATGACAATACCTTGGACCTTGAAATATTATAATACTAAAGTTTTAAAAATTGGACGTTAGGAAAACAGAGCGTACATACTTCTGCTGATCACATCACCCAGGTAGAGGAGAAAGTCACACCCTCTGCGACAGGTGAATCACATGCCAGTCACTGTACCGCATGAACAAAAACAGATAAGCATAACGCAAAAATTGTAGCCAAACAGTGCAAAGGTAAAATACACATGCCGCCCAGGAGGAAAGGAAACAATTGTGTCACAACCTTAGTGGACAACACCACACTGATCACTATCTGTCAAAATAAAACCAGTTAACCATCGAGTCCAGACCAGCCAACTTAAAGTGAAACAGGTAATACATGCCCACATGTGGTGGAATACTGACCGAGTGCACACAGCAGCACTGCCAGGCATGCTTGCTTATATATTGCACCCTCTTTGTGATTGGCCAGCCATTTAACACTGCTATAACTAACCAGCTTTGGGAGCAGGGGCAATAGTCATACTGCTAAATTAGGTGGGGAAAAAAATTAAAAATTTGCACTGTTGCACTGAATAGCATGCAAGTAATTTACTACCACAAATCAAGGACTAGAAATCCAAGCCCAACTAGAAACAAATTCTTAATGTGTTGTTTTAAGAAACATCAGTGCAAGGAGAGAAACACGAGCCCAGTTTCAATGAACGAGCTACATTACCTCTGAAAGTAGATGTCGTTGTGAGAAAAGAGCAAATATGTGAGAAATTGCAAAATATTCTAAGTGTATGGGAACTGTTTTAAGGGAAATCAAGTCTAAGTGTGAAAAAAAGAAATCATGTTCTTTAATAGAAGATACACTCGATAAATGACAGTAAATTACACCTTATACCAAACTTTGAAAGTGAAAATGAAACATTTTTTTAACTTTATCAATCTTGTTTTGTATCTAAGCATCTTACCATACAATTTACTTATAATTTACAATTTACTTACTTAATGTTTTCGACATAAACATTTATTTTTTTACCTTCATATATCCTGTATCCTGTGACAAGATGCAGAAGAAAGTGACACAGCACTGTATTCCAAAACCTGTGGGTTTATACCGAGGAATGATTCTTTGGAAAAGAAAACTAGTTGAGCCAGATAGGCACTCATTTATGAGACTTTCTGTACGTGTGTGTGGTTTGCGGAAACCTTCCACAGAAACCCAGATTGCATCAGCTGCAGTAAGACAGCAGATGTGTCTTGCTTGAACATGTCAACTTCCTGAAATGAATAATGATAATTATCCATCCGTTTTATTTGTTGTTTTTCGTGCAGGGAAGCTGGAGTCCATCTCTGAGGGTGGACAATGGGCGAGAGGCAGGGTACACCTGGGCAGGTTGCCAGATCCCGCATAAAGACAAACAAGAGACATCCCTTTATTCTCACACTTAGACAAATGGCAACAAACTCACAAAACACACGTTTTTGTTCTGCGGGAGGAGACTCGAGTACCCAAAGAAAACTCATGCACAAGAATATGTAAATCCCACACAGAAAGGCTGCAGCTGATTTTGAACATGCAATCTTGTTTTTTTATTATTACGGTATATTTATAATAAGGATAGATCTTGCATTTATAGTAACAGACTCAGCCACTCCACCTCCAGCACATAGTTTTACCATTTTGCTTGTTGTAAAAGGAATTTTCATTGAGATTTCTGTTTCTGAGTAAATTTAGAGCAACAAAATGTTTCTAGGAAACCTCTCTAGAAACTGAAAAGAGCCTCTAGGTGAATCAAATAACTGTGTTGAGCATGTACATTCTACATATTATTGGGAAAGACCAGGAATTTTAATATTTAATTGACAATAATATTAATAAGACAGCACGGTGGCACAACTGGTAGAGCTGCTGCCTCTCAGCGAGCAGGTCCCTGGTTCAAACCCCGGTCCAGGGGCCTTTCTGGGTGGAGTTTGCATGTTCTCTTCGTGCATGTGTGGGTTTTCTCCGGGTGCTCCGGTTTCCTCCCACAGTCCAAAAACATGCATGTTAGGTTGATTGGTAACTCTAAATTGTCCCTAGGTGTGAGTGAGAGAGTGAATGGTTGTTTGTCTCGTTCGTCTCTATGTGTCCCTGTGATGGACTTGCGACCCGTCCAGGGTGTACCCCGCCCCTCGCACAGTGATTGTTGGACATGGGCACCAGCGACCCCCGTGACCCCAAATGGAATAAACGGGTAAAGAAAATGGATGGATGGATGGATGAATAATATTAATAGCTTCCTCCCTCACTTTGCGACCGACCGTGCGAAGCGAGGGCAAGTTGTGTAAAAACGTTGTTGGCGGGTTCTTTTCTTCGTCTTGAAAAAAAATTACCTGTAGTTATTTTGAGTGAAGCCTTTTGTTATGTTGGTTGATGTCAATTTGTCAATGTTGTTGTGACTTGTTTTTCATTTTGACTGCAAAATCCAAGTTTTAAACCTTTTATTGAACCGGTTGTAAGATAGTTTGGCATTTTCAGTTTAGTAGCACTTTGAGATTTTTGTTAATGAAAAGTGCGTTACAAATTAAATTCATTATTATTATTATTATTAGTGTCCACTTGTGGAAGGTGACTATAAAGGCTCTGCAGATGGTTTGCTGCCATTTGCATGTATAGGAGCCAGAAGAGCGGAACACAGAAGACAAATGATGCGTTTGCTTTGTTGTCTTCTGCAGGTATGTGGTTTTGAGAGTGAATGGTTGTTTGTCTCGTTTGTCTCTATGTGTCCCTGTGATGGACTGGAGACCTGTCCAGGGTGTCCCCCGCCTCTCGCAGAGATGGCTGGACATGGGCACCAGTGACCCCGGTGACCTGAAAAGAAGCAAGTAAAAGATAATGGATGGCTGGATGTTAAATGCAATTGTTGGATGTTATACACTGTCCAGTGGATGGGACTGTTGCACATGTAATGTATTGTCTCAATTTATTTTTAGAAGATAATGTACCATTGTTTGGACCAGAATGTGACCATTGAACACTGCAGGCCTCAACTTTGCGACGGTGCGAAGCAAGGGAGTCAGAAGTGCAGAACACAGAGGACAAATAATGAGTTTGCTTTGTCGTCTTCTGCAGGAGAGCAAATAAACGTTGAAGAAAATAAGTATTGTTACACATGACACACTGGACCCTTACCGCAGCACCTTCAGTCGTAGACTGACCACTGCAACTTTTTTTTTTTTTTTTTTTTTTTTTTTTTTTTTTTTTTATTTTATTCATTTTATAATAATAAAAAACCACAAAACAATTAACATACAGACAACAAAAGAAATAATATTATAAAATGAAAGGTGGCAGATGAAGAAAAAAATCTTATCATATCTGCCCCTTATTCTATGATAAACAATTTAAACAAACAACTTCCTTTGAATACAAAAAAGAGATAAACAACACATTAACTTCCTTAATCGCAATGAATTACTGTTTGAACTCATTTCAAATATATTGTTTCAACAATTTATCCTTGACCATTCTTTTGAATATGGGCATTGATTTAGCTTCTTTAACATCAGTTCCTAATTCATTCCATAACCCAACTCCTTGAATTATGGTAGACCTTCCTTTTAAAGTAGTTCTGTACTTGGGCTTCACAAACATGTCTGTTCCCTTAAGATTATAACAACTCAATCGTTTAACAATATACACCTGGATATTCGAAGGCAAAACATTATTGTGCGCTCTATACATTACTGACAATATATTATAATCCACCAAATCATAGAACTTCAGCAATTTGGTATTATAAAATAATATACTTGATGGATGCGGATAATGTTTTCTAGTAATAATTCTTAAAACTCTTTTCTGCAAAACAAAAATAGGCTTTGTAATTGATTTACATGCCTTTCCCCAAATACTAATACAATAAATCAAATGTGGAACAATAATTGTATTATATAACAAATAAAGTGCCTTTTCATTCAATAGATCCCTAACTCTATAAAATATTGCAATAGATTTAGATAATTTCATTTTAACAGAACTTATATGTCGTTTCCAGGACAGTTTGTCATCAATTATGACACCCAAGAATTTCGCCTCATGGACTCTATGAATTTCGGAGCCATCAATTTTAAATGAGACATCAATAGATTTATTTTTATTACTAAAAATCATATAATTGGTTTTATCTAAATTTAATGTTAATTTATTAAGTTTAAACCAAAACTGAACTTTATCAAGTTCAGTCATCATTAATTCCACTGTTTGTTCAATACTCTTACCAAAACTAAAAAATGTGGTATCATCAGCAAATAAAATACATTTGAGGAGACCAGACACCTTAACCAAATCATTAACATACAAAATAAACAATTTTGGTCCCAACACCGATCCCTGAGGAACTCCGCATGTTATAGGGCTGTGATCAGATTTCACATCATCCATCTGAACAAACTGTGTCCTTTCCCTCAAATAACTAGATACCCACTGCAGCGCTACTCCTCTAATACCATACCTATGTAACTTGTCAAGGAGTATAGAGTGGTCAACAGTATCAAATGCTTTCTTTAAATCCACAAAAACATTAACACAGTATTGTTTTTGATCAACAGCTGTTGATACTTTTTCAATTAATTCCATAAGAGCCATAGATGTTGAATTATTTGCTCTGAACCCATATTGACTGTCAGTTAGAATATTATGTTTTTCAACAAATTTGTCCAATCTACTAACAAATAGTTTTTCCAATATTTTTGAAAACTGTGGTAACAAGGATATCGGTCTGTAATTATTGAATAAACATTTATCACCACTTTTGAAAAGAGGAACCACCTTCACCACTTTCATTTGATTTGGAAATACTCCTGTTGTAAAGGACAAATTACATATGTATGTAAATGGCTCAATTACATGACCTATTATGTCCTTTACAAACGTCATATCCATATCTATATAATCTTTGGATTTTTTATCTGCAAATGTATTAACTATGTTTATTATTTCTTCATTATTTGTCCCATTAAGGAACATACTGTTTAAACAATCCTCAATTAAATAGTTAACATTTTTGTCAACTTTAGGTATTTCAGCTGCAAGGTTTGTTCCAATCTTCACAAAATACTGATTAAATTTATTAACAATTTCATTTTTATCATTGATTTCCTCATTGTTTATTACAAAATTCTGTGAGGTACCAGTTTTTGCTACATGTTTTTTTAAAACACTATTCACTACTCTCCATGTGGCCCTCATATTTCCACCACTTTTATTCAATAAATCACTATAATATTCTTTCTTATGTTTTCTTATAATCCCTACTAATTTATTTTTGTACCTCTTATATCTATCTTCTGCCTCTTGTGTTTTACATTTCAAAAAACATGAGTACAAATAATTCTTCTTTTTACATGCGTTTCTCAATCCTTTAGTCATCCATTGTTGGTCTACAATATTCTTTTTGGTATAGTTTTTTTGTACACAATTCTTTTCATATAAAGTTTCCAAAATATCCATAAACATATCGTATGATTTGTTTACATCTTTAACATACACACTTTCCCAATTTTGTTTAACAAGATCATCTTTTAATTTGTCTAAAGCTTTTTTTGATGTATTTATTTTTCTTTTCATACTAGCAGTTATTTTCATAATATTATGATACTTATTATATATTGTAAAAACCGGTAAGTGATCACTGAGATCTGTCGTCAAAATACCACTAGTCACATCCCCATTTATTGTATTTGTAAATATATTATCAATTATTGTTGCACTGTGAGTTGTGATTCTTGTTGGTCTTGATATCAATGGGTAAAGATTTAAAGTATGCATGGAGTCTATAAATGTACTGATATTATTAGAATCTCTATTATTCCCCAAATCGATATTAAAATCACCACATAAAAATATTGTTTTATTGCAATTCTTTTCTAGTAGTTCTATGATTCTATCTGTAAACAATTCTATATTTGAATCAGGTGGTCGATATACACAACTAATTATAATGTTTTTATCATTTTTATTATTTATTTCTATTGTTACCATTTCAATTATGTTATCATCAATAATTGACATTTCATCAATTAATTTACATTTTACCGAATTTCTACACATAGGACAATAAAGTAATCCTGTACTACAATACTTTGTCTGCACCTGACCTGTTTTAGACCGTAATTGATGGTATTTTTTTTACATTCTCCGTTAATTTTTTTTAATTAATTTTTATATCTTGTGTGTGTCATACCTTGTAGAGCTGTCATTTCTAACCTGGCGCCAAAATAATGTGCTGGATGGGCGGGCCGGTGTCAGGCTTTTGATTGCGTCAAATGGCCAAGTGTGGCTAACGATGGACCCCAAAAAGCACATGACGTTTGACCGCGCGTGGACCAACTAGTTGAAAGAGGTAAAAAATTTTTTTTAAAAAGTCCAGATGGCTCATTGACAGCGACCCACCTGAAGCTTAACTGAAATCTGTTGCTGCGTTACCGGACGCGCGTGACCGACAACCACATTTGGATCATCAGCTGCGCGCGTCCACCGACCGTTAAGAACTATAACATTATAATAAATATAATAATCCGGTGACTCTTGTTTACAATCAATAAATCTTATATCTTCCTTTCTTTGAAATACATTTTAAAATCATGTCAAACTTGATTTGCTTACAAAAGTAGTAAAAGCTTAATTAAAAAAAAAAGTTTTTTTTTATGGGTTGGGGCCTGTAATCAGTTACTTGGTAGGTTTCGGGTCGAGCTCGGAAAAAAATGATACGGGTTCGGGTCGGATTTTTTAGGCCCGCATACAACTAATTCCTTGTGTACGTTCCTTTGTACTGAAACTCTGGCACAATTTCCTGCGTGAGCAATAAAGTTCCATCCATCCATCCATTTTCTTTACCCGCTTATTCCATTTTGGGTCACGGGGGTCGCTGGTGCCCATGTCCAGCAATCACTGTGCGAGGGGCGGGGTACACCCTGGACGGGTTGCAAGTCCATCACAGGGACACATAGAGACAAACGAGACAAACAACCATTCACTCTCTCACTCACACCTAGGGACAATTTAGAGTTACCAATCAGCCTAACATGCATGTTTTTGGACTGTGGGAGGAAACCGGAGCACCCGGAGAAAACCCACGCATGCACGGAGAGAACATGCAAACTCCACCCAGAAAGGCCCCTGGACCGGGGTTTGAACCAAGGACCTGCTCGCTGAGAGGCAGCAGCTCTACCAGTTGCGTCACCGTGCTGCGCAATAAAGTTCCATCTTATCTTATTCACATTTTTCAGTTTTCAAAACAGAAAAAAATCCTCATGCTTTTATTCAACACAGACTCTTTTTTGTGGTGGTGGTACACACAGTAACACTAACTGCTGACGTAAAAGCGCATAAATTACCTTAAGATAAATCTGCCCTTCAATTTAAACATTTTTCTACTTTTTACAAAACAATTTAATTCAATTTGGTTTATTTATATAGCACCAAGTCACAACAGTAGCTGTCTCAGGGCACTGTAGTTATTAATTAACAGCTGCTGTGCAAGACATAATGAAAAAGTCCAAATAATTTGAAATAATAAACTCGGTAAAAAGTGTTTTTTTTTTATTTAGCAAATGACAAAAGCAAAACTCATCATTTAAAAACATTTTATTTGTATTATGAACACCTTAATTCAGGATCAATCTTTCACTGTGGTTGAGGCCGTTATCAGTGACCTGAACGCAACTAAATCCATTTTCACTTGTAGGTTTGTACGTTCTTTAAAAGCAGTGTCAGCATGCAGTAAATACTTCATATTTGAAGTGTACAAAATGTGACTTCTACTCGGTTTTTGCTGTCAAAACATGATAACAGAACAAAAGTTTAATCCATTAAAATAATTCTAACAAGGCCAAGTCAGGACGGATTATTCTTTGTTGAAACGTTGCGTCTTTTTTCGAAAGGCTTGTTAACAAACTCAAGTCTTATAAATAGCACCTTCTCATAGTGGGTCAACCAGTTTGTCAACAAACAGGATCAACAAACTGACTGATCCACTATGAGAAGGTGCTATTCATAAGACTTGAGTTTGTTGCGGTGTCCCAGACTGAATAAGTCTTTTGGATAAAAGACGAAACGTTTCAGCAAAGAAGAATCCTTCCAGAGGAGTTAACCTTCTTACACTGACCCAGTCTCTACCTGGATCAATGAGCATGCATCAGGACAACTAAAAAAATTAGTAAAAGCTGCTCGGTTGAAACAAATATAATAAAAAAAAGAGTCAATATTGGTCAAAGTCCAAACTCCTCCAAGGAAGAGACATCCATTTCACAATTGGTCAGGCATCGTTTTTGTGACGACTTCACTGTACGGTCCATAACGTCCAAATTTATCTTTTCCTATAACAGCAGCACACACTCTGTGTCCAGGCTTGTACTTTTTTATCAGTGCACCCATCGGCAGAGGGGCGGCCTTCAGCTGATCATACGAAGTCCATTTAGGAAAGGTGCCGCTCCCTTTGACCTTTTCCATAGTCAGGAAGATGCTGCAGCAGGAAGAGAAGAGAGTACTGTTAGCTTTATCTTTAAGAGAAATACCAAGGTCAATCAAGTGTCTTAGATGTGAACAGTGGGATGACAGCCAAATGACAAATCACAAAGTGACGGTGCTTAGCTAAATAATTTGTCTTCCTACGTGTAACTGTCCATGGGCGGTGCGGCGGGGTCATTTTCCGTCACGTTCCAGAGCACAGAAAGTCTAGTGGGGTGTCTGATGAGGGCCAGCTTCAGTTCTACTTTCTGAGGCATGCTGTACGAAGCTGCTTCCATGTTCAGGACGGAAGGGAAGGGGAACGAAGGGAGAGCAGGATAGAGAAGCAACTCCTTTTGAAAGGAAAACCAAGAAGGTCTGGGTTAAAAAAGGCAAATAGTCAACACCATTTCTACTGAGGAGAAGCTGTAGTACCTGTCCTTCATCTGATGACGTGACACTGTGGCCTGAAGAGTCCTCATCTTTCATCTTTTTAACTTTCGGTTCCTCTGGCAGACACGGGTTCCCATCATCATTTTCTTCGTCCTGATTATCCTCCAACTCTCTTTTTATAGACTTGACATGCACCTGAATTTTACATTTCAAAACAAAATAAAGGCAATAATTAGAACAAATCATGTAAATTTCGACAGACATTTTAGTTATTTTTGAGGAAATTTCTTTTTTGTTTACGCAAGTATCCTACATGTATAGATGATCAAAGCAGGGTAAACTTTTTACATGTTTCAATGAAAGAGCAGTGATTGATTTTTGAGTTTGACTCCTTGTTTTAGGTTTAGACATTATGCAGCTCCACCTCACACTAACCCTCCCAGGTTGAATGCAAGAATATTCTGTTCTGATGACTGATGCCATCTTCAGGATCATCTTTATTTCGGCTTTGGTAGTGACACACCAACTTACAGCATGTCAGAACTGTCCTTTTTCCAATCGTTTTTTTTTCTCCAAACAACATCTACTGTTCAACATCTATAAAAATAACAAAGTCCATGCTCAATCATCATCATCAAACATTTTTCAGTCCAGATGACCCGACTGAAAAATGTTGGATTGTATACCTGGATTATTGAGCATGGACTTTGTTGTTTTTAACCAGTTTGACACGACTGTCAACAAGGAAGAGGGCCGGCAATGGAGGAGAGGGCGTTCCAAAGAGACCATCTTAGCACTAACAAAACTAGTTTGTTCCACTTTGGAGTAAGCTGTTGGGGGAAGAATCAGTTTTGTGTTGTGTGTTTCCTTGACTGATGAAGCCTTCTGGATCAAAGACGAAACGTTTCGGCACAAAAAAAAGAAACTGTCCAGATGACCTGACTGAAAAATGTTGGATCTCTAAAAATAAAAAAATAAAAAGAAGAAACTATTCAAAGTTTATTTTGAAAGGATTATAAAGTGGAAACTTTGGTCATGGGTGAGTGCAGCTTTAATGCTGAGCTCATATCTTTATATTTGCTATTTATAAGACTGAGTTTGTTGCAACTCCTCAGACTGAAGAAGTCTTTTGGATAAAAGATGAAACATTTCAGCAAAGAAGAACCAGTCCAGAGGACCTGACTCAACCTGGCTAGATTTATGTACCTGGATTATTGAGCATGCATCAGGATATACGCACCTTAAGGAGCAAACTATTTTTTGTAAGGAAGGCTGAATGGTTATCAAAGTCTTTGACAGGACTGCTCCACGATGGGCCTTTTAGTTTTGTTACAGCGTAACGAAATAACATGAAATCCTCAAACAGCACCACAACAATTAAATGCAAACAGGGCAAAAAAAAAAAAAGTTGATGGCTGAGCAAATGTACAAATAGAAATTGACTGCATTTTATGACCTAAAATAGAAAATGTGGTAATATTAAATTCTTTTAAGGCTTACAGTTGAAATTATTTAACTCAAGACCATTTAACTCAAGACCAATTGCGCCGCTCAAGGTGGCTGCATGTTGGAGCAGCTCTGTTACTTTCATTCTGAGATTTTGCTTTTGGAAACTTTAATTCCTCTTTTTCTGGATGTAAATCACATTTTTTGGATGATTGTTTCCTCTGGTATCGGACGCTGTGCAGCTGGAAGGATTTTTACTGAAACTTTTTTAGTTTTGGACATTTGTTATGATGCGTAACCATTGCAACAAGGCAGTTTCTACAACCAACAGCAGCTGATTAATATCTCAAAAGCTCAAGTAATATCTCAGCTACAGCCCTAAATTTCAAATGAGTTGAAAAGGATGTTCTGTGGACGCATTCTCATCTACCTGCCAGCTGTGCTCGAGTGCCTGACCACTGAGATCCTGGAACTAGCAGGAAACACGGCTCATGACAGCTGAAGGACAGGATCGTACATCAGCACCTACAGTTGGCTGTCCGCAGCGATGAGGAGCTCAACAAGCTGCTGGGAGGAGTGGCCATCGCCCTGGGAGGATTTCTGCCCAACATTCAGGTGATCCTGAAGCCCAGGAGGCCAACCAAGTGCAAGTAAACGGATCAACATCTGTGGCCAGTTTTTTCAGATCTGCTATAAGACGGACCATCACAAGAGATCCTTCCCGCCCACAACCATCAACATCTAGAACAACTCTTTTATGAAACAAGGAAAATGAGCTACAACAACATTTAATTTCCCTCTGGGATTAATAAAGTATTTTTGAATTGAATTGAATTTATATTTTTTAAGAGCCTGCGTAAAAACTCTGTTGTTGTTAGTTAGTTTGTTTGCCCATTTTCACATCCCTCCTGTAGCACATCCCTTTTTAAATTTCATTTTTTATTAACTAAAGTACCTAAATACACTGTAAGCCAAAATACAAAAACAGGAAAGCTTACCGTGTCTTCAGAAGAACCAACAGAGGAAAGAAGTGGTGGAGACATCTCTCTTAAATTGCTCTCAACGGATACTGAAGGTTAGAGCAGAAAACAAGCATGAGGAAGGAACAAGAATCAACAGAAGACGATGAATATGGTTGTTTCATCAGATACCGACTGATTAAAAATGGGTTATTTTAGTCATCGCAACAACCGCAGGAGGCCACATTTACTACATTAAAGCCACCTCCTGGAATTTTATCTAAAAAATATATATTAAAATCTAATTTTAAGTTTAAAAAAAAAAGATGCAGTAAATAAAACATTTCAACTTGTGACATTAAAAAGTTGTTAAAAAAGATGTAATGAGCAGATTTACATTTCCTAAAAAAATAAACCACAAGAGAGGATCATTTTAATGTTAGGACTCAATAATTTAATTAGGCATTTACTTCATCTCATTCCAAACTATAGGAAGAAATTAAAAACTTCTAAACCTGTGGGTCGGACTGTTGGGAAGTGGATGGAGCAGTGAAAGCAAGAACTACAGGCCTGCTTTGACTGGTGTGTTTTTGAAGCATCAGCCACAGACCCAGATGGATTTACTGAAACAGTCACGTCCTACATCAGTTTTTGTGTTTTTGTTTGCAGACCAAGACTTTTCGCACATCCAACAATAAACCAAGGTTCACTTCATGTCTGAGGAAGCTGCGTCGGACCAAAAAAAGAGGCTTACGGCAGTGGGGAGCAGGCCCTGTATAAGCAGGCAAAAAACAAACTGACCAAGGAGATCAGGGCAGCTAATAGAAGCTATAGCGAGAAGCTAAAAAGTAGCTTCTGAGCTAACGACCCAGCTGCAGTTTGGAGGAGTCTGAACGACATCACTCACTACAAGAGCCCATCCAAACAACTGCTACGTTCACAGCAAAAAACAATGCAGACATGTTCTTGTTTTTAGTATTCTAGTATTCTACATCGCTTTAATCTAGTCGTTTTTTATTTCGTTTTTTTATACTATTTTCCTTCATTTATTCTTCATTTTACATGCTTTCTTGTATGATTGTCTATTGTTGTCTACTGTTGTCATCATTCTTTGTTAAAGAACAGGTCTCTCTTGTAAATGAGTCCCTGAGGCTCAATAGCTATGCGCAAACATGCGCAATTTTTTTTTGACCGGATTGAAATGTTTTCTGATTAAATAATTCAAATGTATCGTCTACATGGGCACAATCTGTTCATGACGAGCGTTTACATGCAGCGGGCTTTGTTCTGAACAGAAGTACTGATATGTGCAGAGAGGTAAACTCTCCTTAAAAAAAACACCGAAGAAGACGTTCTACTTCTGGTTTACTTCCGGGATGAACGTAAACAAACCTGAGCACCCAAAATGGACTAGCGACAGGTTTTAATGACGGTGGAGACGTTGCTGCACTCCCTGACTGAGCTACAGGTGATACAGATCATTTTGAGCTCTTTCAAAGTTTCTAGTAGAAATGTTGTGTCGCTCACCGACCAGTTTTGCTTCCCCAACATGCTAATATTATTAGCATTAGCCAGGCGGAAATTACATAGGTCGCACATGCGCAGTCAGGTCAGTTATTCACGATCGTTCTGACCACAAAATCATTTCAGATTGCGCTGAATAAACAAAAAAATAACCCAAACGGGGTGTTTACATGACACGTTTGTATTCCGAACAGCCGTTTGATCCAATTACTTATGTCCATGTAAACATAGCTGATGAGACTAACCTGTATAAATAAAGGTTGAATGAATCCCCCCATGCTGTGATGAGCCCCTGACTGGCTGTTGAGCTAAACAGCTTAATTTGCAGATTTGAAAAGCAGCCATGCACACATTCAACCCATCCACCCACACCCCACTCTACACCAACAACTACACCCACCAACAACTCTACAACCCCCTCCTCTATCCCCTCTGACCCTCCTGCCTGCACTAAAAGATCACTGAGGAAGGTACGGTGGCCCTAAGGTGTAAATGAACATTTGAAAAAACGGAATTACATTTGAAAAAACACAACAAAAACAACAAAATCACAACATTTGAAAAAACAGAATTACATTAAGCCAAAGCGTAAGTGACCGGAATCACATTAGAAAAAAACAGAATTACATTTGAAAAAACAGAATTACATTAAGCTAAATAGGAAGGTTTTTTTTTTTTTACTTTATTAACAGCATAAAACCAAACAACAGAAAAATATACAGTACATCCTGATGCATGCTCAATAATCCAGGAAGAAAAATCTAAAAAAGTTAAGTCAGGTCCTCTGGAGGCCTCCGTGTTCAACAGTCCCCCTCTTACAATGCTGTTATTGCTAGTATCACTCAGCCCCCTGTGGATAGCAAGCAGCCATCAGGGTGCTAACGATCCAATGTTAGGCTGATGGTCCTCCTTGATCATGTGAACAACTAGTTTTAAGCGTCAACAACAAACTGGTTGATCAACTATGAGAAGGTGCTGTTTATAACTGAGCTGAATACAGCTCGTCAGACTCAAGAAGCCTTTCGGATGAAAGATAAAACGTTTCTACGATTTTATTTATTTATTGTTGCTGTTTTTTGAATATCCAGAGGGCCTGACAACTTTTTTAGAATATACAGTACACACAAATCTCCGATGTGTGTGTACTGTATATTGTTCTAAAAAAGTTAAATCTGGTCCTCTGGACATTCAAAAAAACAAAACAAAGCAAATCAACAAAAAAATCTAGAAACGTTTCGTCTCTCATCCGAGAGACTTCCTCAGTCTGAGGTGCTGTTTTCAGCTCAGTCTCTTAAATAGCACCGTCTCAGGGTGGATCAACCAGTTTGCTGCTGACAACCAAAACCAGCTGATCACATGCTCAAGAAGGACCATCAGCATAACAATGGATCATTAGCACACTGATGGCTGTTTACTGTTCACAGAGGGCTGAGTGATACTAGCAATCACAGCATTGTAAGAGGGGGACAATTGAACCCGGAGGCCTCCACCCCTGTTTAACGATGGACGATTTCTTT
>NC_056512.1:24950392-24974795 GCF_014905685.2 Nematolebias whitei | reverse complement strand
GGTTTTGGTTGTCAGCAGCAAAACTGGTTGATCCACCCTGAGAAGGTACTATTTAAGAGACTGAGCAGAAAACAGCACCTCAGACTGAGGAAGTCTCTTGGATGAGAGACGAAACGTTTCTAGATTTTTTTGCTTTGTTTTGTTTTTTGTTTTTTTGAATGTCCAGAGGACCAGATTGAACTTTTTTGGAATAAACTGTACTCTCCTCTGTTTTCATCCTGGATATACTGGTCCCACATTGTTCATCTGGCTCGTTCAGGCTGTCACTCCTTTGATTAATGCAGCTTAAAACATTAAATGATTGAATAAAAGAACTGAGGGGAATTTTAAATGAATAGTTCATCCAACAGCTCTCTCTTCGACATCCTCCTGCACTGCACCTTGCACCTGGGCCGAGCCTCGTTCAGAACCGGTCCGCCTGGTGGAAGGACAGCTTCTTCTTTCAGGAAAAAAATAAAAACTCAGCTAGTTGTTGTGTGATCGAAGTAAACACAAGCTAACATTATTAAGAACATTGATTTACCTGCTGTAAATCAGCTACTGATTATCACGGAGTAAAGTTCGACATCCTCGACTCGGTTCTGGTCCACTCAGCGACCGGTGTGGAGCTGTTACGAAGAGGTCCCGCTTGGCGTCAAATCTGTCGACTCTTATCCAAAATAAAGCTTTAACTTGTTGTTAAGATGTTGTTAGCTGAGCTTTTAGGAGTGTGCTGAGGCAGCACGCATGCGCATTAGGTGAAGGTACAAAATTCACAGCGCCATCTAATGACCCGGCATGATAACTACAGTGGATTCGGTGGGGAGGGATTCCTCCAGATGCATGTAAACACTAAATTCGTCCGTGTCAACGCGGATGTTTTCCTCTAATTAACATACAAAAAAATCTATGTTTCCCCCCACCGTGTCCGTGTAAATAGGGCCTTATTTTTCACACTCTCCATTGTTGAAGTGAGAAAGCTCCTTGGATGAAAAGCCAACCATCTTCAGCTACAGAATAGAAGTCTAATTGTTTTGGTTTTTAACCATTTATGGACTCTAAATAGATAGTACACGTGCATTCATTAGTTAATGTGTTTGCATACCTGTTCATGTGTCTTTGTTATGTAGGCAAGAGCTGCCTCTGCTTTCCTGGACACAGTGTTAAGCTGAGTCTGACAAACAAAAGAGTTTTATGTAACGACAGAAGTAAGCTCATGAATTCCATTTTAAGATAAGGAGTAAACTTAAAAAAAAAAAAAAGCCCAGTGCTTTTAAAATATGAGACATCAAACAGAAAGAAAATACTGAAGATTAAAAGTTTTAATGAAAATACTTCTACACCTCTAGATCTCGGAGGGTTTTCTCAAAGTTGAGGTCATTATTCATCTGCTGCACGGCTTCTATTAAACCCCTCATCTTGACTTGATTTTTTGCCAGTCCTTTGTGGACCTCCTGCTCGATCAGAGTCTGAACCTGCAGGAACACGACAGACACACAGCTTTACATGACAGTGCACAAGATTCACCACAACACAGCAGAACAGACATTTCAAATTATATAAAAGTTAAAAGTATTTGATGTACAAGTATGACTTTATATACAGTCTGTGGGTGTCAACTTTTTTTTTTTGTTTGTTTTGGGATTTTTTTTTTGCACAGTCCTTCAGACCTTCTGAATGTTCTCCTTGATAAACTGTATTAGCATTATCAAACAGTGGCTCTGTGACAACTTCCTGCAGGTTAATTGTGATAAAACTAAAACCTTAATTATTGCCCCTGACAATCAAATAACTCAAATTAAGAAATACCTTGGTGTATTAGCCTCTTCTGTTAAACCAAGTCTCAGAAACCTTGGCATTATTTTTGATTCTGTCATGTCATTGCGGTGCCATTCTCGTAGATTAATCAGAAATCACTTTTTTCAACCAAGAAATATTTCTAGGCTTAAGTCTCTTGTGTCAAAAGCCGAATAAGAAATTCATTCAACCTTTATTTAGACAGGTTAATCCCATTGAGCCTTGAGGACTCTTATTTCATCCTGTCTGGATTATTGTAACAGTCTTTTCATGTGTTTGACTAAGAAGGATCTTGATTGTTTGCAGACAGTTCAGAAAGCTGCTGCAAGGCTTTTAACCAACACACGGAAAAGACAGCACATAATGCCAGTTTTAACCTCTTTACATTGGCTACAAGTACATTTTAGAATTCATTAAAAAATTTTAGTTCTTACTTTTAGAGCTCTAAGTGGTCAAGCCCCAGTCTATATCTCTGACCTTTTAGGTCGTCTTCACACCTGATAGTCTGGTAGACTGTTCGATTGGGGACCAAAATTCAGAACATTAGTTTACATTTTCAGCTGGTGCGGTTTGCATTCACACTGCACTGTCAGTTGAGCCAACCTGTTCCCCCCCTCGCCTGTGGTGGCGCTACACCAAGAACTACTGAAGGAAACAACACAAAAACCTCTGAAGAAGACACAGCTTATTAAATATATATGACTATTATTATTCTTCTGGAAATAAAAACAAAAATGGAATGGCATCAAATTTTAGTGGTTTTAGGATTTTTGTTTTGTCATTTTTCACCAATGGACTCAGCACGAGCAGAAGATGAGGCAGAATACCATGGAGAATGTTGTTTTTCACACAAGGCAGCTGAGACGGCTCCGTATAAGGTATGAGAAATGCGTGTTTGTTTTGGTTTTATTTACACAGGATGCCCTGCGCTGTAGTCCACTTCCTGCCTTTGGAGCGGTCTCCGGTCCGATTGCATTCACAATGCATTCAAACTGCATTCGATTTCACTTAAACCGAACCGAGACCTAGGTATTTAGACGAACCAGAGTTCGCCTTTTTGGTCCGCATCAGAGTTCGATTGCGCATTCACACCTCCCAAACGAACCGGACTTTCTAGGCAAACGGACTAGAGTTTGATTAAAGCAGACCAAACAGGGCAGGTATGAATACACCCTTAAGGCTCCAGTACACTCTGGCGTACGTCAGTTCACGGAGGTCAGCGCATACCGGATTAGAGTCGAAGCGGACGCCCACAGGGCATGTCCATGCAAAACTCAATTTTTACAACCGTGTACGTGTACTCTGTGTCGCACAATAAACTGACCGGTGACTGTTTTATAAGCAACACCAATGTATTAAATTCCCCTTCTTCCTCCCTGATCTGATTTAATGGCCTTTTCTTATGTTTTTTTTTTTTTCTTTTCAAGAGGCAAGTGATCTCTTAATCCTCCTCCATTGATGCCATGACTGAAATGGTGAGAAATGAAGGAATTTGTCACAAGCAAATTAAAATCAGGCCTGGCATGGCTGCGGGAGGGTCTGGAGATTTCCTGGTGGGCTGGTCTGATGTGTGGGCTGCAGGGCCAGCGCTCTCTGTGTTTTTTATTTTTTAGAACTTTGTATTAACAACATATAAACACAGAACACCGCTGCAGCTGGAGATGCCAGCTGTTTTTTTTTTTGAGGGGGGAGGGGGGTTACAACCTGTCAATCAATCCAGTAGACGTGTCAGCAAATGACCAATCGGCAAACTCAATTTGTCCCAAAGGTAAACGCCCCTTGCCTGCAGAGCTGGTCTGCAGACGCTCAGGGTGGACACTCGAGTATGAAATCTCAACCCTCTGCGGACAGTGTGCGTCGAGTTCACGCGGAAAAAGGTCAGCGCAAGTTTACTGGAGCCTTTAGAGCCCTACTCCTCTTCTCACAGCATCAGACCTTCCAGTCAAAGGTTGTTAATGGTCCCACAGATTAATTTTAAGATCAGAGGGGATAAAACTTTTAGGGCTGTGGCCCCCCCAGACTGTGGAGGGTTGCCTCTGACTTTGTGATGCCTTGATTCTCTTAATACTTTTAAAAAGCAGATGAAGACACATTTGTTCAGATCAGCTTTTAATTAGTTTTATGTTGTCTTATATCACATGTATGTTGTTTTATCTCTCCTTCCGTTTTATCTTTTGTGTTTTTATGGCTTATATTCTGTACAGCTCTTTGTGGTTGCTGACCTGTAAATAGGTGCTATATAAATAAAGTTTACTATACTTACAGTACTGTGCAAAAAAGTCTTGACCTATCCCTCATTTCTTGACATTTTGCTTTAAACAGCCAGACTTCCTTGTGACCTTTATAAATTGATCTTGATAAACAGTGCTTCAGTAGTTCTGAAGATGTTTCAAAGTTTTATTTGGAGCTTGGCTGATTTTTTTTCCAGTCCAGCACCTGACCATTTCACCATTCATGCATAAAAATTATCCTAATAAAATAGGAAACCAGTGATAACACAAAACAGAAATCACGGATTTTAAATCAAACTTAAGAACAATTTGTTGCAAGCATATAGTTAAAAAGACAATTGATCCCCACATTGGAATCTGTTTAAAAAACTGTAAAATGTTAAATACAATACAGTTTGTTACATAACATCTGCTGTTCATTGGCTCTAGGTATTGTCTGTTTTTTTAGTCCCGACACTTCTCCTCAGTCTCTGCTTGTTGACTTTATTCATTTTTTAAGCACACACCACACATAATGCAGTCTGCTGCTTCCTTAAAGAACTTTACTAATTGGCTTTTCTATGTATGTGAATGTTCCTGTAAAGTGCCCCGAGACAACTTTGTTGTGATTTGGCGCTATATAAATAAACTGAACTGAATTGTCCAATAGGACTGGACAGAGAATGAAAGAAGAGAAATCAGCTAAATTCAGAAAACCAAAACACACAAACCTAAATACATGTAAAAGATTACAAGAAAGTCTGCCTTCTTGAAAGCAAATTGTGAAACAATGGCAATGTTTTAAAACTTTTGTACAGTAATGTAAACTGATCAGTCGTAATGCGTTTGTCACAAACAAGCAACGTTAAAATTTTTTAGATTTTCTTGTTAAAATAAAACCTAACATTAAGCTGATTATGTTTGGTATCAGGTGAAGATTTAAACTTTTAAAGTTACTGCATGGCCTTCATAATTAGCAATACAATATGTACACATTGCAAATGTAAGCATGCATTCACTTACTTCTGATTTGGAGATTTTGATGCTCTGATTGTTGGCTCCCATTGAACCTGGTAGTGTGGAAACTTTGTCCATTCTGATTTGAAACAATCAAAAGGTCAAAGATTACAAAGTTAGTAAAGTTTATGTTTCAACGTTTAGGAGCGCAGAAAATGCTGCCTCGTTATTAGGAAACTATTGAGACGTGCAAAACTAAAGAGACACTGCAGCACAGGACAAAAATCACAGTAATAACACCAGAGAAAGCCCATGCTATCATCATGCCACATCAAATACGACACAAAGTTGGGACATTTTCCTCTCAGGCTCTGATCGAGGTGGCTGCTTTTTTTTTTCCTCCCCCGTTTTTCCTTCTTCCTGCTCTGCTCTCTGTCTGTCTGAAGCGCCTGGGTCTCATCTCCCGAACATAAATTAGGATTATGGATTTGGTATCGTGGGCGTGCAACTCTATCGATAAGATTTTTTCATCAAAGCGACAAGGTCTTGGAGAACCGGCGTGTCCAGCTGAGACTCACGCTGTCGGGTACGTCATGGATTCGTGGGGAGTGTGGCAGATGATGTGTCTCTCAGTCCTGTCTCAGGAGGATGTTGAAGACGTTTATATATTTGGAATTATGATAGCAGGGACTCTGCTTTTTGGCATTGGCGGGGCTCTGTTTTATTGACTTTTGAAGAAGACGGCGGCAGCAGCTTCGGCCATGGAAAAGCTTCCGAGTCAGTGTGAAGGTCTGGTCCTCGCTGTGTGAACTTTAAATCGTCTGGTTTACGAGCTTAACCGTAAGGTGGAGGCGATTGAGAATCGCAGATCACCTGCGGCTTCTGGGACTCGTCAGCGTGGTGGGTTCAACCTTGAAGGAGACTCATAACATGGATCAGTGGAATGGAATCCCACAATTAGGCATTTTCGGAACCAGAATGCCCAGATGGACTCGAGGCTGAAGAAAAAGTAATCTGTCTGAAGAAAAAACAAGAACCAAGCTTATCTGAATCTGACTCCCGACGGCCTCGGAGACAGGCTGACTATCAAATTTCTCCTGGGACATGAGTACCCAAGGACAAAAGCTTCATCTATTGCACCCCCCCCCCCCCCCCAAGAACTTTCTGTGCAGACTTATCAGAACTACTGGCTGGAACATCTTCAGAAACTGTGGCTGATCTGAAAAAACGCTCATGGACAAATCTCAACACCTCAATGTCAAATGCAAATGTAATCATGTTTTAATTGTGCTGCTGATAAGAGTTTTTTGATGTCTCAACTCGTGTCCTGATAGACAAGATGTGAAAGATCTTTTTTTGTAATACCACTATCTACCCTCATGTTTCTCCCCCTTTTCCTATCTAAGATTAATATCAGATAAGGATAAAATGGCCGCGCTCTCCTGTAGTTGCAGCTTTGTGCACTCCGCCCATCTTTCAGATGACTGTACGTACATATTCACATTGTACCTCGGTGCAATTCCAATAAAGTTTATTCTGGTTCTGACCTGGGCATGCACATCAATATACACAACACAAATTTTGAAAAAGTTGGGAAGTTGTGTAAAATCTAAATAAAAATGCAATCACAATGATTTACAAATCTCAAAAACTCATATTTTATCAAAAGCAAAACACAGCAAACGTCAAATATTGAAACCAAGAAATTGTACAATTTTTTTGATAAAATAAGGTCATTTTGAATTTGATGGCAGCAATAAAACACAAAAAACTTGGGACAGGGCAACAAAAGACAAAAGTGGTACAAATCAAAAACAGCTGGAGAAGCGTTTTGCAACCATTAGATTAATTAGAGGACTGTGTGTAAGGGCTAAAATTGCTTTAAGGTTTAGAAAATTATAGCAGATTTTATGGCCTAGACCAGGGGTCTGCAACCTGCAGCTCTGAAGCCACAAACCAGGAGGAACCCAGGACCCATTTGGTCCCTCTGCAGTGACTCGTTCAGTCTTTGACCAAAACAAACATCCATCCATCCATCCATTATCTTTACCCGCTTATTACATTTTGGGTCACGGGGGTCGCCGGTGCCCATGTCCAGCAACCACTGTGCGAGGGGCGGGGTACACCCTGGACGGGTCGCAAGTCCATCACAGGGACACACAGAGACAAACGAGACAAACAACCATTCACTCTCTCACTCACACCTAGGGACAATTTAGAGTTACCAATCAGCCTAACATGCATGTTTTTGGTCTGTGGGAGGAAACCGGAGTACCCGGAGAAAACCCACGCATGCACGGAGAGAACATGCAAACTCCACTCAGAAAGGCCCCTGGACCGGGGTTTGAACCAGGGACCTGCTCACTGAGAGGCAGCAGCTCTACCAGTTGCGCCACCGTGCTGCCCCAAAACAAACATAAAACTGATTAATATTGATTGTTATACCAACAACAAAAAGGACTAGTTTTAGCTAATTTCCTGTAATTTCTTCTGCAAGTATGTGAATACAAGTACTAATACAAGAAGTAAAACATAGTCATTTTAATTTTATGCTTTATTTCTTCAAAGTAGGATACACTTTTCCATGGTTAAAAAAATGAAAGAAAAAATCCCATAGGCCTGCATAGCTGTGTTTTATTTATTTGTTTATTTTAATTGGGAAAATCTCTTTCCTCATGTGCAAGAATCTGATCTTTGCTTTCGTCTTAAAATGTAAAAATATTAATAGTAAACTTCTTTCGGCTTTCAGGGGTTGCCACAGCGAGTAAGCTCGCATGAAAGATTTGGCAATTTGTTTTATGCCGGCTGCCCTTCTTGACCCAACCTGGGCTTGAACCCACAACCTCAGGATTAGAAGACCATGGCACTGACCATCAAGCTATACTGCAGTCTCCAAAATGTAAAAATATTCATGTTTACAATCCTTAGATATTTTTAGTTTTATAACGTCACCCCTACTAGCCAAAAAAGCCCCCTCCAACAAACTTAAAGTGGCCCACGGGCCACTACTTTATAATCACTAGCAACCTTGAAAACCAAAGGACTATTTAAATGAACACAAACAATATATACCGCACAAACACACAAAAAAAATTGCAGCAGAACAAGGTGACAGAAAGTGAAAATAGCATGTAGACAAGCACATTAATATAGATGGTGCAAAATAGTTTAAAGATGCTAACAAGCAGAGAGCTATTCTGCAGTAACCATAAAATAACTTACTCATTGAGAAGACAGAAGGCCAAATCTGCATCTGATTTCATTCCACGTCTTGATTTTAGTTCACGCCATCTTCTAAAGGCCAAGCCCAGGTACACTCGAGTGTCTTTACTCATCTTGTACAACTTGTATGCTTTATTAACTTAGTGTGAAGAAACTACAGGGGCATGCGCACAAGTGGAAGGAATGGAGGCTCAGAAGCTGTGATCAATATAGCAAAAGACAGCAAAATATACACATTTAAGTAAAACTGCTTTCACTGCACAGCATATACAATAAGTTCAAGTCTTTTTGATAGAATAATAAAGAATATTCCAATACAAACTTTCTGCTTCAATATTCAAATATGTTGTGGCATAAAGTGCTGTCTGCCAAATATATATATATATATATATATATATATAAGAGCATACAAAAAATAAATTTCAGTATCACAGAAGGTGCCCTAATTTCTCACTAATAAAATTCACATTTATGGGCCATAAACTATGGCTAGTTTAAAATGTTTCACAAGTTGTAAGGAACGTGTGTATAAGAATTTAAAAACTAGAAACTTCTTCAATTCATATAAAATGATTTCAATGCTGGTACAGTATACCCATGGTTTCCAGCACTTAACTTAGTTGTGATCAAATGTTGGCAGCTGGAAAAAAAAAAAAAAAAAAAGCAGCATTTTTGATCAACGACTTTGTTTGTTTACATAATAATGACATTGTGGAAAATGATACGTTTGTTTTGTGTACACGTGAAGTTAGATTCATAATTTTAGAACCGAATATGAACCAGATCAGTTTTGTAATATCCTGCCATAGCCGTTGCAAAGGTTTTATTTTTGTTTGTTTAAAATCTCCGGATAGTATGTGTAGTGGAGTGTCAATACAGCTTGACTCGTTCAAACAAAGCAGGAAATGAAAAACGAATTAGTAAATTACTGTACACCCAACAACAAGACGCTCATTTCTCACCGACGCTGATCTTTTTTTTTTTTTTTTTTGGTGGGGGGGGGGGGGGGGGGGGGGGGCACAACAAAACACCAGCCCGAAAACGTGTGCGTGTACGACTACGATGACACAAAGTAGACCTGGATAACAACAATTGAAAGAACCGTTCGTTCATTACGCTGTTCATTTGTTCAAAACAAAATGGTTCATTTAAACTTCAGCGCTAGCTAGAACGAAGACACCGCTAACAGGACAGGTGATGGATAAAAAAAAATAGACAACTCCCATACCGCTCATGTGTTCAAAGTAAACAATTAGAATACAATAAATAACTTTTCAAATTATAAACTGAAATTACCTCATAAACATCCGATTTCTAGGGACTTTCCATTACCTGCTACGATGAGCAGCTACAACATGCAGCGTTTAGCTATGGCTAAATGGTAACTTCCTCCGCTGCTCTTCTTCGTTTGTTTAAGGAGTTGGCGGATGACCAACGACGTTCACTTGACTCCCCCTACTGGAAGAAACTGGTACTAAATGAACTGGCACAATAGGGAAATTAATTCAACCTTTATTTATACAGGTTAATCCCATTGAGCCTCAGGGACTCATTTACAAGAGAGACCTGATTTTAACAGAGTAATGACAACAGTGGACAACAAAAACAATTATAAAGGGTGCGTACATTTTTTTTAACAAGTGAAAATAAAATGGTAATTACCTGTAAAAGGAAAAGCAGCAAAAAAGAAAACACACCTAGGCGTTACTAAAAACAGGAACATGTCTGCATTGGTTTTTGCCATGAACTTAACAGATGTTTTTTTTTCATTCATTCAACCTTTATTTATACAGGTTAAACCCACTGAGCCTGGCCAACCTGTGTTAACCAAACGTGTTATCAGATCCTCCACAGCTGCAGCAGCCTGGAAGGAATGGAGCCGTAAATTTTGGTAGCGGTCAGTTTCAGCCAGTGGTGGAGAAAGTACTCAAACACTGTACTTAAGTAAAAGTACAAATGAACAGACAAAAATGTACTTTAATAAAAGTAGAAATACCACATTAACATTTTTACTTAAGTAAAAGTAAATAAGTACTTGCTTTTAAAATACTTAAAGTATTAAAAGGAAAAGTACTTCCTAATTACATAATGTAATGGTCTACATATCTTTAAGTGTGCCTACCGTATGTATATTTTCTGTAATACATTAATAGTGTTGAGCCGATTTAATGAACAATGCTGCAGATAATACATGTTTTTATTGTGTTTACTCTGTGACACCGTTCACACTTGGACTTGTGATTCTGTGCATCAGAATTTCAGGGATCACATGCAGAGTTAAATGCCATTAAGCAAAATAAGAAAGAGGAATGATTATATCTTTAAAGGTTTTATTTAACACAAAGTAAAACCAATGTGTCATTTTAACTGCAGTAAACACATTTAAGTAAAAGTCGTCTGTCTGAACAAAAGGAGCATTAGACACAACTAACAAAGGAACATCTGATCATTTCAACTCCAGTTTGTCATCAACTCTAGTTCAAATATGTCTAGTCGACTTTGTAATGGGTCAATAGTGAACAATATTTTAACTTCCTGACACCATTTTTAAAACTTGGACCTGAGTGTCGAGACATTTGGAGACATCTCTTGTCTCCTAACGTCCCATGAACTGACACATTTTAATATTGCAGCAAGAACTTCTTGTTCAAGTTCAGAAGAAGTTGGTTTTCGAAGATTTTTGAGTCCAATCTGGTTCTTTTGGGAGAGAGAATCTGTCCTTTTGTACTGAGCAGTCTTTCAATAAGGCCATGGGTGGAGCATATCTTCTGGCTGACTCTCTTGTGGTGGAATACATTTTGGGTGTGTTAGCGGTGCTGCGGGTGCTCCCATCTCAGTTTCATATATACTAGAATATATGTCATTGGTCCAGCTCTTCTTGAAGGTGGGTCTAACGTTACCTGCCCACTTTGCAGTGATTCAATGGACCAACTCCCCTCTCACCATTGGTTACTTTCAAAGTAACAAACAAATCAAAAAGCCGCAACATGAATGTAACTTGTAACACAACGCATTATAGAAAAGTAGTGTAGTAGAAAGTACAGATACTTGATGTAAAATGTAGTGGAGTAAAAGTATAAAGTACCCACATTTAACTCTACTTAAGTAAAGTACAGATACATGAAAAATGTACTTAAGTACAGTAACGAAGTATTTGTACTTAGTTACATCCCACCACTGGTTTCAGCCAATGAGAGGAGAGTGTTGAAGAAAACAAGTTGGACCAGAAGAAATGGAGACTGAAGAGAAGAATCACTGTTTGTGTGTTTAAAGTCTACATTTTCCTGTTTTTCATGTAAGCTTATCCTTTATGTATCATATGACATGATGTAATTCTAGTTGGTCCTCTTTGAGACATGAAGGAGGAGGATGTATGTTTTATCTGTGTACGCATAATTATGACAATAATAATTTAAAGTTATGCACAACAGAGCTGAGACTTTTTGACTGGGGACTTTTTGAGGTTCTTCAGGCTTTTTGTTTTGTAGCTTGGATGATAGATTACCTCTTGTTGCCCTTGGGTCATTTTGGTCTAGGGGTGGTGGGACGGTTTAGAGCAGTGGTTCTCAAACCGGGGTCCCCGGACCCCCGAGAGTCCACGACCCAGTGCTTGGGGTTCCGCAACTTTTTAAAATTTTTATAAGCATGTAGATGTTTAACAACTCATTAAAATACACCAACATTCAGGAAATTGCATCTACTTTATTCAAAAATTTCTGGGGGAGGACCCCCAGACCCTGCATTGATCGGTTTACAAATTAACCCGTTACTTGGTATGACTACTGCTGTTATGGTTCTGTTCAGCTGTTTTCTATAATAATTTGAATTGGCAATAATCCCTCGCTACATCACGGTTCGTTGTTTGCGGAGTCACTATCGCAGTTTTTCAAAATAAGATTGGACATGACACACAATTGGTTATCGATGGATGAGTCGCACCATCGACATGGAATTTTTATTTAAAATAAATTATTTTAAATTGTTTAGCACCTGCTGCACCTGTGTGCAGCCCACAGCTGCAGAAGCGTCCTCCTGCAGCGTGTCATATCGCTGTTCTGCAGCAAAGAAATGGGCGTGGCCGAGAGATCATGACATGCTGTGCTCTTTTACCCAAGTTCTGGTGAGCCGTTAACTTTTTTCTTGGGTTCTTTATTTAAAAGGTCCAAGTGTGACACATTCTCCATAAGATAGACAAGAAAGCAAGCAGGGACAGATGGACACGCACATTTACTTTTATTAAGATTCTATCCAAAAAGGTGAAACGCAGAAATTCTGCAGCCTGAAAACACATGTTGCAGTTTTCTCTGTCAACTTTCAGTCAGGAAATGTGATGCATACAAACACAACCTCTTAAATGACTGAAGCTGCCTGCGACGTTGCAACTGAGGTCAAAGTCAATAGCAAAAAAAAAAGGGGGGGGGGGGAGCAAAGTCAAGCCAGAAGGGCCTGTTTAAAAAGTAAAATTTAAAAAAATGCAAAGCTACACATTTAAAAACTTGTCAAACCAAACAGGAAAAACATGTTCAATTTAAGCTTGTAAAAAAAAAAAAAATTTAAGATAATGAAATGCTCAATGTGGAATTAATACTTAACATTAAGAATGAACAGACATGAATTGAAGTTTGACTTGTGATTATTTTTCAGGATAATAGTGGTTTGTAGTAGCTGTAGAAACTCTTCAAAACTATATAATTTCAGATACAAACATGAAAATAAATGTAGACTGAATGTACTCAAGTTACATGAGGGAAATGCAGCAGTCTTATAAGTATAAATGAAAAGCTTAGAATCGAATTTTAACTTGAGTGTTGGGATTTGCACAAAGTTTAGAGATAAAAACTTTTAAATCAAAATTTTGAGATTCAAAGTTTGTAGCAGCTGTAAAGTTAATACTCTGCTGCTCTCTGAAATGTTTCCCCTCTCAAAGTCTTAAGTATTTCTATCAAAAATGTCAGAAAGCATTAAAGAAAATCAATGGCTGGTAAGTTGCTCTAATAATTCATTATTCTCAAAAGCCACAGGTGCATAGCACTTTAATGAATGAACCCAGAGCAGCCCGGCCAGACAGCAACAAAGACAAATCATCCATGTAATTTTATAATACAAGAAAATAAAAAAGTGGTTTCATACAATAGCTTTATCTTCTTCAGAGAAGCCACGA
This sequence comes from Nematolebias whitei, assembly GCF_014905685.2. NCBI lineage: Eukaryota > Metazoa > Chordata > Actinopteri > Cyprinodontiformes > Rivulidae > Nematolebias > Nematolebias whitei. The sequence goes on along the minus strand of NC_056512.1, from coordinate 24,961,469 downwards.
CAAAAATCTTCATTCTCATTTCAAGTATGCATGTTTGTCTTTCAAATGTAATCCCAAATATCACGGCACATCAGTTCCTTTTTCACCAACAGAACACAAGTCCGTCATAAAAGGAATACAAAGAATAAAATCCTCCACGTCATATTTTGGCTGTACACCAACGTCACTACATCTTGTATGTTTTGGTTAACTTAAATGTTTTTTAACTTGTTTTAGGAGAGTTTAGAGCTGAACTATGATGTAGGAACAAATTATCTGCCGTTTCATAAGAAGAGTGCAGCCTTTGGTTAATCTTGCTGTTGTGGAGTGTTTTAATAAAACACTGCAACAAAAGTTTAATGAGCATCTAGGAGCCGACGCTGAGTGGGGACAGATCATTACAGATGCATGTGGCATGAATTTATTTAAATCAATTCTATGTGGAGTAAATAACTCAGGAGAGTGAGTCGAAAAAAATCGTGGCCTTTGCACATCAAACATGAACCAGTTTAATGACTCGTGTTGGATGTTTCTAGAAACAGAGGCTGAAGTATATAAAAGCAGACACATTAGTACTCAGGATGGGGTTGATGCACATGCATCTGCCACATATAAACAAAAAAAAAAATATTGAAGCACCATCAAGTAGAATAAATGCACTTATTTTGGGTTTGCATGTGTTAAAATGACTCAAAGTCCACATCTGAACCCGTCGCTGAGATTGTCTTGAAACACTTAAAAAAATAATAATCATCTCAGGGTCGGAGAGAACACGTGTTCAAGATCCTATCAGTATTTGTTGCATCCCTGTCATTTCTATGTGCGTTTCCTGAGTATCAGGTACATAAGGCCACTAATCAGAGTGGTGGGGAAGCTGATCCACGCCAGGATGTAGGAGGAGCCGAAGGAGCCTTTTTGAAGCGTGGTCTCATGAAAACTCTTGTTCTCAGCCGTGTAGATGGATGCTGCAATCAGCGCACATAGAGCTGGAAGAAGGAGAAATAAAAGAAATGTCAAGTTAGCATAATGGAAAAGATTCATCATCATCTAGTTTTCACCTAAAGCAAGTTGCAGCTGCACTTTTATTACTTGCCCAATTTGTGCTGTGGTAAAATGAAGCCGTCGATATGACAATGTCTGAAATCATGACATTCTGTGCCGTTTTAGATCATTTAGAGTTTAGAAACATTGTTTAGAATATTGCAAGAGTGTTGGAAGGGTTTAAACCACCTTATACATTATATAATAGAATAAACTACTTACTACTTGTACTACTATTAATGCTTTGTGGTTTTTCCACTTATTGCAGGTCTTCAGGGTACGGATCCCCGTCGACAAACGAGGGACTACTGTAGTGCCCTAGGTGACATTTTTTCCGCTTTTCAAAAAGACCCCCCCACCCCCCAGGATCTGCCAGTAATGTGAACGGTCATGGTCTCACATCTTGGTACGTCCTGGGTCCAGACAAACTGTCCCATTTTCAACTACTCACAATGGTGAAGACGCCCTCTGGTTTAAATGGTAATAAGGTTTTCTTGCACCTTTATCCCTAGTTGAAGTGAGGGAGAGAGATTTTTGAATCCCACACAACACCAGCATCAGCTTCAAGGGGACTCCACCTCAGGCATCAAGAAATGTTTATAGCCAGAAAACAAGCTGCAACTTTTTATTGTAACAAAATTAACTTAACCGTATGTTGATTTGTCTTCAAGTTTACCTGAAATGTCTGATTTGCATTTTCTTGACATTTTAAAAACATACACTAAGGAATGTTGTGTTTAAAAGAATTTTATCAAAGAACATATTAAACCATCTTTAATTATTACCCGTCCCGTGAAGGACAGAATGTTCATTAATTCATTAATTTTAAAAAAAGCGTCAACTTTGGTGATCTCACTCCCCCCCTTCTTTTTCTCTGTTCTTTCAGCGCTCCCTTCTTCAGGGGTCTCCACAGCGAACCAACTTGCTTGAAGGACTTGTCGCCGTTTTTACGCCGAATGTCCTTCCTGACGCAACCACAGACCACCGAGCTACCCCAGCCCTGTGTGGAGCAGAGAGCTGCCATCTAGGGTGCCAGGGGGAGCAGATGGGGGTTAAGGGCCTTGCTCAAGGGCCCAGAGTGGGGCAAATGAGGGTGGAGGGAGGTGTGGGTGCTCCACCTTTTCCACCTACATTTTTTATGTCAGTACCGGGGTTTGAACCGGCTATTTTCCAATCACAGGCCCACCTTCTCTAGCCTTTGCACCACCCCTTAAATATTATTGTCTTATTTTTCTTTTAATTTGCTCTTTGAGGCAAAGCTTAAATACAAGTTAAATCATCTTACTTGGCCGAGTGCCACAGCTGATTGGTGGAAACATTTTAAGACACGCCCCTTTCATTTGGAGTGAACCAGTCGAAAATGTGTTGACCAGGAGAGGAGTGGAAGAGGAGGATAACGGGCATCTACAAAAGTTTAACTTTAAAAAAAAAAAAGTTAGAATTTTTCCCTGTCAAAGTTTTAGAATAGTTTTAAGTGCGTGACTGAGCCACGTGTTTGAACTTTATACCTTTAATTTCTTCTATACCGTAGACTTTAAAGCAAAACAGACCAGAGCTGAAACAAATGTTGACGATTTTTGAAAAACTGATTTGAGAAATGTTTCAGTGAAGCTAAATGAAACATTTTGTACAAAAAACTTTTACTCCAAGGGTGAATTAGAAACTAGTTACTTCACCCCTCTATGGACAGTAAAGTGGTCGAGCCATCCAACTCGTCAAATTGAGCTGTAACGGGCACGTTTCAAACAAAGTGAGAAGCTGCTACAGCAGAGAATCACAAATAGGAGCACATTTCCCATTAAAAATATTAAAGTATTGTCAGCTTCTAACATCTAGTTTGGTGAATTCAGATACCCATCATTTTATGTCTGATAAAGCATAAAAAAAAATAAAATAAAAAAAAAAGTTGTATTCCCATCTGCACACAGCCCAAGTCTGACTTGTTAACATTTACACGACTTGCGTTGAAAGTCTGATCTGGGAATGACGGCAGACCTGACAAATAGTTTACAGTAATTGCATCTCAGAAAAATCTGTAGAACTGGACGGGCTCAAAACCCCCAGCTGAACAAGTTTTCTGCCTTTTATGCATTCAAGCACTGTAGCAGTAGAATTTCTAATTCAAGTAGTTCAGTGATTAATGGTACATATGACTGCAGCAACAGCTAGCCTTTCCACCCAGCTAAAACTGACCACGTGGTTGATTATGGAAAGATGATGATGCAACCCATCTCAAATAAAGTATTTTTTTTTTAATTAGACCATCTATAGCAGGGCTAGTCAACAAACTGCTCCAGGGCCAGACAGAATCCAAAACCCACAGACCGCCAGTTGAACAGCCCTGGTCTAGAGATTGCACATCGTTAGCCAGAAGGAGAAACTTGGCTAAATGACTTCCATGGTTTTGCCTTGTAATTATTTATTTTTTTATTTTAAGAAATTAGACAGGAATTAAAATTTAAAAATGGATGACCGTTTTACTTACAGGCCAACAGCTGGATCACAGCTGTGAAAATGAATCTCTCTCCCTGTTTGATGCTGAAAAGCTGCAGGATGAAGACGAAGAAGCTGACGCAGCATAAAATGGTGGCCAGGATGATCGTAGCCTGAACTGCCTGCAGATAAGCTGAGGGAGAGAGGACGTTCAAATACAGAAACGGCTCACACTCGTGGCAGGAGAGGAGAGTCAAGAGTCTTACCTTTTGCAACAGTGTGGCTGTTCTTCACAGGGTAGCAGGTGACGTTACAGGAGTACCACAAATCAGTGTAGATGACATCACCTTGGTCTGACACCACCCACCACGCCTTCAGCAGGGAGAAGCATGTGGAATGAATTCAAGTACATAAAGTCCCATGCTATGAAAGTATAAATATTCATGTGTACTTACATTGTGAATAGTGGCAACAAAGAGTAGGATAGCAGCAGCCAGGTGGAAGAGGACGATGAAGGCGAGGACGATTAACATGGCTTCCCTTCAGTCTTGTGGGGTACGTTGCTCTTTTGTTCACACAAGTCAGAGAATTTTCAGCGTCTTTATCACCCGGACTGGGAATGAGAAGAGCGATGTTGCTGCTTTGAGCTCTTCTGAGTGTTTGTAGATGATGTCTGTTACGTAAAGAGAAAAAAAAAACGTGTTGGGAACAACACATTATTATAATAATATATAAAATTATGAATTACCGGTAATCGTTTTTACTTTTATGGCTTGAACATTTCAAAGAGGTTTAGCGTAAAGGTTATGAATAATAATCATCATACCTGTTTCAGGTTATCAAGCTCTGGGTTGAGCTGAACCCAGGTGCAGACAGACACAGGGAACTAGAGGGTAAAAATAAAGAAAATGTTTATTAAATAAATACAGAAACAAAGGCTGTCATAGCAGCAAAACTTACAAACTAAAGGAGCACGGAGGAACAGAGCAGGATGGCAGATGACTAGTGTCCACAGACAGGGAGGAAACACGACGACGCTGAACTAAGAGACACTAACGAGACAACGATGAACACCTGGGGTGATTGTGATCGAGAGCAGGTGGAGCTGAGGAGCTGGAAACATGAAGGGAGAAACACTAGGGAAGCTGGAGAAAGTTGTTACATCTTCACCTGAAACAAGCTAAACTAACTGAAAGAAAATGAGTTATATTTATTTATTTATCCTTATGGATTTTAATTTTTAATTGTTTTTTTTAAGCATCATTCCAGTTTACACTTCAAACCAGCAGGTGGCGGTAACACTTCAAAAACGTGTCTGCCAACCGCCAAATAAAACCAAAAAAGAAGTAGTAGTTTTTTTTTTTTTGTTTGTTTTTTGAGTCGTTTTTTTTTATTTATTTATTTTTTTTTTATTAGAACAATACAAACACAAAAAGACATACAAAGACAGTCACAATGACAGCTTCACAATCAACAAACTTTCCAGAAAATATACATACAAAAAACCTCCCCAACAATATCCCGAACAAAACCACAACATCTTAGTGCATTCTAAAAATATTAACAACAAATTATAGGCGAGTAATCAGGGATAAAAAATAATATTAACATCACAATAAAATAAAAACAAAAATAAAATAAAAACGTGGGGTTTATACCAACTTAAATTCTGATATTATTGAAAAAAGTTTGACTGCTGGGGCTGTATTAATTTTTTTCAAAGATTTACAAAATAATAATAAATCATTTTTTAATGCTTTTACAGCTGGAAGACATTTTGTAAAACGACATTTATGAATGTAAAATTTTGCAAACAGTATAATATTATTAATCAAATATTCAACTTTTTTATTCCTTATTGAAATTCCAAATTTTATTCCATTCCAGGAAAATGGTTCAACTTGGAGAGATTTAGATATCAACCAGTTATATATTTCTTTCCAAAGATTATTTACAGTTTCACACTCGTAGAACAAATGTTCTGTTGATTCCGATAATGACTTACAAAAACGACACTCCTCCATTTCAAATTTAAAAATTCTCTTAATGAATTCCTGTGAAGGGTAAATATCATTTAGAATTTTAAAGTGGATTTCTTTAAATTTAGGAGGGATTGGAAATTTCAAAAATTTAGTTCTAATTGAACAAATTTCTTGTTTGTTAAAGTTTTTTAAGTAACATGTTCTTTTAGAGGACCCAGGGTATAATTCTTCAATTAGGAGTTTTCTCAAAACCAGGTTATTGCACTTTTTATCTACAAAGTTTATGTTATTAATTATTATTTTATGTAATCTAGGGATTGGAGTCTGATCTAAATTATTCTTGATTAAATGAATCATAGCCCTTGGAATATTATCAACCACATTTCTGTAATCCTCCGATGTACATATTATTCTATATTTATTACTGAATTCCTCATATTTTAACAAATCCCCTTCATCATTCATCAAATGAACAACAGACCAAACTTGTTTTTCCATCCATCCCTCCATAAATATTGATTTTCTTCTCCTTAGAATCACCCTGTTGTTCCACAGTGGGACATTATGTGGACTAAAGTTATGCTTGTAAACCATTTTCCAGTAGAACAGGACCTGTTGATGAAAGGCAGAGAGTTTCACGGGTAACTTGGAAACCTCAAAGTCACATTTCAAAAGGAAATCTAGGCCACCTAATTTTCTAAATACAAATTTAGGTAAAGAGAACCAAATATCTTCACTACTTCTTAGAAATGACTGAAGCCATCTTAGTTTTAGAGCACCGTTCATGGTTTCAAAATCAATCGCTTTTATTCCTCCCTCCTCATAACTTTTAATCATGTCTGCTTTCCTGATGTAATGATGTTTATTTTTCCAAATGAAATTAAAAATTAAGGTGTTTATTTCTTTAGTGGCTTTTGTGGAGAGGGATAAAGAATAAATGGGATATATTAGTCTGGAGATAAATTCAGTTTTTGTCAATAATGATCTTCCAAATAAAGTCAAGTCTCTCTGCAGCCAATTATTTAGGATTGTTCTGGATTTCTCAATCGGACTCTGAATGTTCTTACTGATACTAGACTTAGAATCTTTAGATATCCATACACCCAAGTAACGGACCTCCTTTTTCACTGGGATATTACACAGCATCTTTTCCGAGGTGTCACGAATACTTAAAAGTTCACATTTATTAAGATTAAGAATTAGACCTGAAGCCTTGGAGAATGATTCCATCACCTGAAGAGCGACAGGTATTTGGTCTTTATCTTTCAAAAACAGAGTTGTGTCATCCGCTAACTGACTAATAAGTATTTTTGACCCATCTATATTAATACCTTCAATTTCTGAGTTTTTTAATTGGATGGACAGTAATTCAGCGACTGTAATAAACAACAATGGAGATAAACTACAACCTTGTCTTATTCCTCTTCCTATATTAAATCTTGAAGTTGTACCTTCCGGAAGGGAAACACAACTATTAATATCTGTGTGTAACATCTTAATTATGTCCAAAAAATATTCTCCAAATCCAAAATGTTTTAATGTATCATAAATAAAAGGATGTTCAACTGAATCAAATGCTTTTTGAAAATCAAGAAATAAAATATAAGCATCATCTTCTACCAGATCACTATAATCTATAAGATCTAAAACTAATCTGATATTATTATGAATTGATCTACCTTTCATGAATCCTGATTGAGAGTTGCTTATGATTTTTCCTAGACCTGATTTTAACCTAGATGCCAGAGCCATGGTGAGGAGTTTATAGTCTGTGTTAAGAAGAGTAATAGGCCTTAAATTATTTAAGATTCTTTTGTCTTTTTCTGGTTTAGGGATTAATTTTATTAAACCTTGTTTCATCGTTGTCATCAATTCCTTTTGGTTAATACTTTCTACAATTGCATCAAATAATAATGTTTTTATTTCTTCCCAAAAATGCTTATAGAAATTAGCAGTTAATCCATCTGGACCAGGCGAACGATCAGATGCAATTTTTTTAATAACTTCATCTAATTCTTCTGATTTTAAATTTTCTTCACATAAATTTTTGAAGTGCTCATCAATTTTTGGAATCTTATCTCCTGTCATTTGAAAGAAAATTTTTGAATCTTGTTCACTATAAGAAGGAGAATAAATATTACTATAAAACTTATAAATTTCTTTAGAAATTAGTTTAGAGTTTGTACATTCCTTATCATTAATTAAAAGACAAGAAATTGCATTTTTTTCCTGTCTTCTTTTTTCCAGCCTAATAAAAAAAGATGAATTTTTTTCCCCATCTTCTATCCACTTTGCTCGTGATCTGACAAATGCACCTTGGGCTTTATTAAGATAAAACTGGTCTAACTGAGTCTGTATATTTGATATTTCTATTTTATCTTCTTCTGACCAATTCACTTTAGAGTAATAATTTAGCAATGTTTGAACCAAATTAGTTTCCTTCTCCCTTGTTTCCAATTTTTGTCTTTTACTAAAGTAGAGAGTTTTCTTATTGAAAATTTTAAAAATTCCCATTTTTGTATTTGGGATAAGTTGGTATTCTTATTAATATCTAAAAAAAGAAGTAGTAGTATAAGGGAAACTGGAGACACAAGTAAAACAGACTCATAGAAAAAAAAACTAAAAACATGAACCACAAGAAGAGCAAACAAAAACACAAAAGAATCCTGACATAGACGTCTTTTTAAAAATCCAAAGTTTTGCAGAAATTACAGTTTAGATCTGAGTGGACTGAATAGCTAACTTAAAACGTTCCTGGAGAAACTTTGATGGAGGCTGCCACATAGTAATAGTTGTATGGCATGCTGTTGTATCATGTAATAGGTAAATGTGGCTAATGACAAATTCAAAAAAGTTCAATACAAAAACAACTGGATTTTATTGTTTTTTACTTTATACTTTGTTTTTTTCTTGAACTTTTTTGAATTTACCATGTCCTGGATGACTGAGAATCTTCACCAGCTATTAATGACACAATCAGCTTGCCACAGTCCCCCCACCTTCATTCTGTTCGTTGCTTGGAACCGTCAAAACAGCAGCACCACCCCGGCGAAATGCAGCTAATTTGACTATTCAAGTGCATTTATTAAGCAAATGTTAGACTGAGGCACACCTTTGTTATAATTTCGAGCAAACAAATAATTGTTTAGGTGCTTTTCTTGTTAAATTTTGATTAAACGAGTAGCATTCCTCCGCTTTCCTTTTTTTTCCTCCCTGTCTGCGCACTCCTGGGAGCACCTCAGCAGCAAAACTATTTTAGAAATTCAGCTGATTTGACCATTAAAGTGCATTTATTAAGCAAACTCTAAAACAGTTAAGTCTGGTCCTCTGGACATTCAAAAAACAAAACAAAGAAAAACAAAACCAGAAAATTTCATCTTTCATCCAAAAGACTTCTTCAGTTTTGGATGAAAGACGAAACGTTTCTATTTTTGTTTTTGTTTGTTTGTTTTGTTGTTTTGTTTTGTTTTGTTTTTTGAATGTCCAGAGGACCAGACTTAACTTTTTTAGATTTTTCTACCTGGATAATTGAGTTATTATTGGGTTTGGAAATGCAGCTGATTTGACACTCAAAGTGCATTAAACGCACTTTATTAAGCAAACGTTACATTGAGACTAGGGCATTAACAGAGTACTCGAGTAATCTACACATCGATTGCTAGGACATCTATCGAGGTTAAAAATGTAACGTCGAGTAACCGCAGTGACGTCATATTATGTGACCACCGTGTAACCGTAGGGGGCGGTGTTGCACTGGTCACAGAGTATGGTGTAACACCGGGTCCAATCCACCGAACCAGAACCAGCTTCCTCTGACCTTGTTTCACAAACAAAAAGCAAAAAATATTAATCTCTAAACCTATAAAAAAAAAATCTATAAACATATTAATCTCTAAAACTAAACTTAATGCGCACCACAGCTGGCGGTGGTGCGGGGTGGTCAAACCCCCCCCCCCCCACCTCCCCACGTTAAAACCAGCTAATGATTTAGTGTTTGTAGAAACTGCTAAGATATTTTTAAAACTTGACGGTATTTTACGATAACAAAACCTAAAAGGTTTTGACCCCTTTAGTTCATGGAGAGAGTTATCTATTTTATCAAACTGAGGATGTCAAAGAGCTATCTATCACAGGTAAGATATTAACTGTTCATAACATTTCCACATAACGCAACTTGAAAAGGGGCAGCACGGTGGCGCAACTGGTAGAGCTGCTGCCTCTCAGCGAGCAGGTCCTTGGTTCAAACCCGGTCCAGGGGCCTTTCTGGGTGGAGTTTGCATGTTCTCCCCGTGCATGCGTGGGTTTTCTCTGGGTACTCCGGTTTCCTCCCACAGACCAAAAACATGCATGTTAGGCTGATTGGTAACTCTAAATTGTCCCTAGGTGTGAGTGAGAGAGTGAATGGTTGTTTGTCTCGTTTGTCTCTATGTGGCCCTGTGATGGACTTGCGACCCGTCCAGGGTGTACCCCGCCCCTCGCACAGTGATTGCTGGACATGGGCACCAGCGACCCCCGTGACCCAAAATGGAATAAGAGGGTAAAGAAAATGGATGGATGGATGGGCAACTTGAAAAGATCTAAACTGCCCCTTTAAAGGGTTTGCCAAACACACAGCATAATCTGGCAAAATTTGTTTTAATTTCTTTTAGAGATGTGAGATAAAGATCCAACAACAAAACATTTTTATGCTATAGAATTAAGCTTTTTTAACTTAAAAAGTAAAGCTTAGAAGTGCAGCATTAACATATTTACTGCATATTTGACTCAAATTCAACTGAGATGGGAAAAAAATGTCATAATTGTCAGTGGTGTCTGAGCCTCTATGTCTACATCTGGAATCAATCACCAACACACAACATTTCCAAACAGCTGAGAAAAATGCAGTTAATAAAACACGCCAGTGTTTGCTGTCTCAGTCTCCCTTCAAATCACACAAAAAACATGTTTATGTTGTGTCTGTGTGTAAACCAGTGTTTGGGAGACTGTGTCTCTCATCTAAAATATGTGGGAGAGTGATGTTTACAAGGAGCCCTGAATCCAGACCATGAACTGCTGAAGGAAGCAGACGCTATAAAACCACGTCTGATTGGTTCAGTCCTACACTGAACCGCACGGAGGAATGAACGTACAGAAACTAGTAAAACTCTGAAAACTAGCCACAGAATAATATCTAAATCAATGGTTCTCAAACTGGGGTCCCCGGATCCCAATGGTACACTAAAATATCTAAAATATATGCCAGTCACTAATGGTGCTAAACAATACATCAAACAACAGCAGCACAATTCTCATAGGTTCTGATCGGCTATAATTTACACGCGTAATGCGAGTGGAGTCACACAAACTGGGATTTATTCAAAGCATGCAACAAAAATATAGAAATAAGGCGCCAAAAAGTGAAAAAGAAATAAATCTACAGCAGCATGGTCCAATTGGCAGAGTGGTTCTGATGACAGTGAGGTTATCTTAGCAACATGGTCCAGTTAGCAGCATGATACTGTTAGCAGTGAGGTTCGGTTAGCGGCGTGGCCTTGTTAGCAGGCCTTGTTAGCAGGCCTTGTTAGCAGGTCTTGTTAACAGGTCTTGTTAGCAGGTCTTGTTAGCAGGTCTTGTTAGCAGGTCTTGTTAGCAGGCCTTGTTAG
>NC_056512.1:24919672-24950382 GCF_014905685.2 Nematolebias whitei | reverse complement strand
GGTCTTGTTAGCAGGCCTTGTTAGCAGGTCTTGTTAGCAGGTCTTGTCTTGTTAGCAGGTCTTGTTAGCAGGTCTTGTTAGCAGGTCCCATCAGCAGCCTGATGATAAGGACCGCAGCAGCTGCCTCCCAGACTGCCCTCCAGAACTGGGTCCAGCAGACATTTTTATGTAAAGAATTTTCTGTAATAATTTGAAGACGTGGCAATGTTCATTAAGTGAATAGGTAAAGTTTTAAAGTGGTTTTTGATGCTGCTAATTTTCTCAAAACTGTAACTTTTTGGAGGTTGAAATTAAAATTTAAATTAAGTGTGTCTTGAATTAAAAATACCCCATGTTTAAAAATATAAAAATTGTATTAACATTATTAAAGAACAGGTCTTAAGTATTTATTTTGCACAAATATTTCCATTGCATTAAAGAGACTATCCATCCATCCATCCATCCATCCATTATCTTTTACCCGCTTCTTCCATTTTGGGTCACGGGGGTCACTGGTGCCCATGTCTAGCAGTCACTGTGTGAGGGGCGGGGTACCCCTTAGCAAAAAGTAGTTTATTTAAGTGTACTAAGTATACTTGTTTTATACTAAAAATGAGGAAGTGTACTTGAAGTTTACTTTTTATAAACTTTATTTGATATACTTAAAAATAGTATAAAAATGTCCCAATTTAGTCCAAACAAGTATTAAATCAGTATACTTTCTAGTACACTACAAGTATGGTGTGTAGTACTTGATATACTTATACTTAACTTAAAGTATACTTGCAAAAATGAACTTCAAATGTACTAATTTTTATTAAGGGACACCCTGGACAGGTCTCCAGTCCATCACAGGGACACATAGAGACAAACAACCATTCACTCTCTCACTCACACCTAGAGACAATTTAGAGTTACCAATCAGCCCAACATGCATGTTTTTGGTCTGTGGGAGGAAACTGGAGCACCTGGAGAAAACCCATGCATGCACGGAGAGAACATGCAAACTCCACCCAGAAAGGCCCCCCTGACCGGGAATTGAACCAGGGACCTGCTCGCTGAGAGGCAGCAGCTCTACCAGTTGCGCCACCGTGCCGCCCTTAAAGAGACTAATTGAAGACAATTATTTAAAAAACATGAGGGTTATGAGAGGGTCCCTGAAACTTTTGCTCCTCTGTAAGGTGTCCCTGCACCCAAGAAGTTTGAGAACCCCTGATCTAAATTACATCCTATAAATAAAAGTACAGACAATGTGTTGGTTTACCGTAAATCAAAGCTCTGTGACCTCCGTATTTGTGTAAAAAAACAACAACACAAACTTTGTGTGTAGCAGTGTAAGGTGACAGAAGACACTGTTGGCACTCATAACAGATGCGAGAGCCTCTTTGTCTTTTTAGACAGTTTCCCGTATCGATTAAGACTGATCTTCAATTGAAAATTGTTTTTTTAATGTGTCTTTTCCATGGTTTCGGAGTTTCAAAATAAAAATGGGGCAAAGGCCCAATTGGGTTTGTTTGAACTTGAAAAGCTAAAAGGTTGATCAACGAGCTCCATCCATTCTTCTTGTTTTGAAAGCTTATTGAACTTTAGCTGTGAAATACCGAATGTAGCTGCTTCCTAATGAATGACTCAGAAAACCCAATACTGATGTATCCTGTTTCAATTCATAAGAGAAATTTAGGGTTTTTGAGGTGTCTATTTGTGCTTTTTAAATTATACTTAGAGCTCAGTCTTATGTAGAACATGTTAGTTTGTCTACATCTTCAAAACCTAGTTGAGGTTTAAATGGTCGTTGTAACTCATCTCTAATCTGAGTAGTGCAGTGAACGAGTGACATCACAGCCTCATCATTATGAACATTTTCTAACCCCGAACAATAAGTTTAGAAAAATGTAAACCTAAACAATGAGTATTATTTTTAACACTGACTGCGTATTAAAAAATAATAATTCTCATTCTTGTGATTTGACCTTTTATTGTGAAATCTGCATGGACATGACACATTTTGATTGGAATATTTTGTTGATAATCCGAAGACACACCTTTCTATATTTATGGTTTTACAGCCAGTGGTTACACTAATCAGGTCTTTATAAAAAATATGAAGACATTTTTTAATATCGTTTTTTTTTTTTATTACACATCTGCTTGCTACTGGACTCAACTACAGTCAGCAGAAGGGTAAAACATATTTATCTGTAATTTTGAACTTGAGGTTAATAAAGCTGCTTTGTCATGCACAATAATATGTCCACAAATCAAATCTCTATAATGTTGCAAATTAATTGCTTGACTTTCAAATAAGTTCACGAAATAAGAAAAGCATCAAAGTGTAAACTTGTGCAAATACGTCATTTATACTGTTTTTTAGGTCAAATATGATTCAATGACCAATCAGTGTTTTAGTGTCTCTATACGAGGAGAGAGAACGGAAACAAGACTGAACACGAGCACGCGTAAAGCTCAGACACATGGCGTGGACTTAAAGAGCAGCCGCTCACAGCCCTTTAAAGAAGAGGAGGATGAAATGCAAACATGTTTATAAGCATGTGTGTGCACACACATGCACACGCACACACAGAGGCAGACAGACAGGCAGACAGCAGAGGAATGAGCCTAGTCTGCCAAAATGGAGTCACAATAAAAACAGTCTTTGTGCAGCAACAGGAAGCGGATGATAGTTTTGTGTGGAAGCTGAGCATGTGGCTGTGGGGTATGCCTCCCAGAGGTGGGTGTGTGGGGGGATCACTAGGATAAATATTAAAACCTAAAAGGTTTTGCGCTTTTAATCACATGTAGATTAGTATGGCTTTCAATGTAAATAATCCCAATATGATCCAAAATGCATGTTTATCAATCTGAACGATCACCTGAAATTTGAAAGAGGAAAAAAAAAAAATACATACTGAAGTTGAGCACATGTAAAATTGTAAAAGCATGCATAAGCAAAAGACTTTAAATTTGTAATCGAATCCCCCTAACAGCTGATGGTGTGAACTGATTGTGCAGCAGGCAGGCAGAAATAATGACCAACAATTTCTCTACATCGACCGCAGACGACAGTTTGGCAGCTGGACCTAATCTGACCTGCAGGAAGCGTTTTAAAGCAAAAACCAGTCTTCACAAACAAACACGCGGCTGAATGTGTATCTGTTTGAAGCTTGTGGGAATCTTGATGAACAAAACAGCAAGGAAGGGTGAAGAAGACCCACAGAAAGGAGTGAAAACCGGCGTAGACATGCACCTTATTTTTCACCCTATAAGTCACACTTTTTTGCTTAATTTGCATACCCCGAGACTTATATGCCGAAGTGACTCTTTTGTTTTTGTTCCCCATATTTATAAACCAATTTTTGGCTGAAATATGACCGTTTTCATTCATTCTGACATGGAAAATATTGAACACTACCATTTTCAGCCACTAGATGGCACTCTAGTTGTATGGCATGCCGTTGTGTCATGTAATAGGTAAAAGTGGCTTGCCACCTTCATGATGCCTGGAGCAACTGTCAAATCAGCTTCATTTCGCTGTGTCGCCCCGGCGATGAAGCTGGTTTGACCATTGAAGTACATTTATTAAATAAAAGTTCAACTGAGACACACTTTTACTATAAAGTTGAGCAAACAAATAATTGTTTTAGGTGCTTATCTTGTTGAATTTTAATGAAATATGCAGCATTCCTGCTATACTAAAATGAAAAACACATGGGTTTAAAGCAGGTAGGGAAGGCAGTATGGTAGGATTATGAATCAGGTTTAAAAGTTACAGCTCATGAGGTACTCCATTAGAGCATGACATCTCTTCCACAACATCTTGAGACAAAACCTTCAGGGTGTTCTTCTTCTAATACGTTTAGTGGTGGCTAGTAAGTGGCTTAAGGGAGCACTACCGCCACCAGGTGGTAAGACGAGTTGGATTCTAGTCCCCGCCTACAGAGCTGGTCCAGAAATGTACATGGAAACGCAACAGACCCGAGCCGATCTGAACCGACCCGAACTGATCTGATCCACACTGTGACAGTGGAAAAGGGGCATAATTCAGCAAAAATGTGCTCTCTCCACTTCCTATTGGTGATGTCAGCTTCTTACCACTTTTTAGCTACTTTTCAGCTGTTTTTTGCTCATTTCAGCTTTTTTCAGACAACTTCCACTTTTTGTTTTTATTTCTGTTCTTTCAGCCTAATTGTGCAAACATTTCTGCTTTCTTCTGCTACTTTAAGCTTGTTGTACCTTTACAGCTACTATTTTCAGATTTTTTGGGGGGCTAATTTTAGCTGTTTTCAGATAAGTTCAAGGTTTTCATGGTGATTTTTGCTACTTTCAGTCTAATTAACTTTCTGCCTATTTCAGCTTGTTATGCTCCTTTCAGCTCTTTTCTGCTATTTCAGCTACTAATTAGCTGTTTTTATTTAGTTGTTCTAAGATCAGCTTTTTCAGCTAGTTCCACTTTTTTTTTTTACTTATTTCAGCTCTTTTTGCTTCTTTGTAGTTGTTTAAGCTTTTTTCTGCCATTTCAGCTACCTTTCAGCTGTTTTTAGCTCATTTCAGCTTTTTTAGCTAATTTACTAATTTTTGCTCTCATTTCTGCTTCTTTAAACTTAATTCAGCAAATATGTTCCTTCAGCTTTCTTCTGCTAATTTAGGCTTGTTCTTCCATTTCAGCTAAAATTCTGCATGTCTAGCTCATTTCAACTGTTTGTCTCCAAATTCTTCCACTGTAAGCATTCACACTGTATTTCCACAGGAAATGCAGTTTCTCTGTTACTGGTATTTCCTGATCCTACCAGAGCCTCTTAAAGTGCTAAGCAGTGATTTATTTTTGGTTTCAAGTGTTTTAGATTCATGAAACCACTCAGAACTGTGTTGACCATGAAGCGTCTGTATAAAGTGAAAAAGAAAGGCACACAAAATGAGTGTTTCATAATGCTTACCATTTTAATGGTAAGCTCATTAACCTATGCTTGAGTTGATTTAAATATGATGGTACTTTATATGTGTGACTTGTGGATCTCTAACACAAAGCTGAGTGGAATCAAATGCAAAAGGAAAAAAAAATACTGAATAAATAATTCCGAGCACGTTCCCTAACATTTAACAAACACATGACAGTCAGACCAGTCATTCCTTCTCTCCACTCAGCCTTACAACAGGAGGCTGGGGGACAGACTGGAAATGTATGTGTGGACTGATTCCTAGGCCTGGTGGAAAATGCTGACTTTTAAGTCCTTTTTTACTCTTTCATAAAACACAAAGCCTTCAGAGGCCCAGTGAAAGACTTAACTGGGCCTCTGAGTCGGTCTCCCCCTCCCCTCACTGTCCCACTCTTCCTCTCTCTGACAGTCTGCTCATGGAAAAGTGCATTAAGCTTGTGAAAGATCAAGAAAATGTTCCGGTGAAGCTCTCTGGAAATGTTTGGTCATCTTTTCTACAAGAAAGTGCTCGTTCACGAAACACTTAAATGATGGATTTAAAGCACCCGCCTTGTTAACATATAAATCTGATCGATCAGAGTTTGTTGATGAGATGGTGCAACGATATAAATACCTAGCAACTGTTCTTGATGATAAACTGACCTTTGACCTCCATGTGAACTCCCTTTGTAAAAAGGCCCACCAAAGGATGTATTTTTATCGGAAGCTTTGTGGTTTTAATGTTGATTCAACTTTTATGAGAATGTTTTATTGAGTCTATTTTAACCTTTACCTTCATCTGTTGGTTTGGACTTTTGACATGTAAGAACAGGAGCAAACTCTCGGGGATTGTCAGGATGTGCAGCAAAACTGCTGGTATAGACCTACGGAACCTCGCTGAGCTACACAAGGCGAGGTCAGTGAATGAGGCCAGGCAGATTCTGGCAGATCCTGATCATCCACTCCATGGTGAGTTCAGGTTTCTGCAGCGCAGATGTAGAACAAACAGATTGAAAAACTCATTCATCCCCGTAGCAATCAGGTTTCTCAATGAACACTAATTTCAATACTGTTACTTTAATGTCTTAATGTCTTGTGTATATATGTATGCGTATGTATATATGTGTATATGTGTATGTGTGTATATGTGTGTATGTATACATCTACTGACTGTGAAACTAATTGCCCCTCGGGGATAATAAAGATACTTGAACTTCAGCCATGTGGATTTGTAATCTTGTTCTTCTGGTCTTTACTGAGGACTCACAAACATACATGAAAGTTTGCTGGGTTTTTTTTTGTTTGTTTTTTTAGCTACTTTTCCTTTTGATTGTCCTTTTGGTTGCCATTTTATTTTAACTTGTTAAAAAACAATTGTAAATTTGTACACATCTTTTATGATTGTCTATTGTTGTCGTTGTTATCCACTGTTGTCATCACTTTTTGTTAAAAATTCAGGTCTCTTGTGTAAATGAGTCCTCGAGGCTCACTGGGATTAACCTGCCTAAATAAAGGTTGAATGAAAAAACGTTGGAATCGGTGCTCCAAGCAGGACCGTACTTCTGTATGCAGTCCTGGCACCTCAAAACTTTCATCCTCATCTTTTAATAGCACACCAACACTTTGCATGGGAGCTGCAGCCGACTCATAAATGATGTTACACACAAGACTGTAATTGAAAACAGGAAGTCATGATCCACTCTGCAACGCTTCTGATTGCGTCAGATTTAGGGGATTGAGCGACACATCAAAGTAAAGTGCTTTGTGTTGTCATTAATGGTGAAAATAGTCTCTAACCCATCGCACCTGGAACACACCCAGGTGGAGCAGTGGGCAGCTATGTAGGCACACGAGGTTCAATTAGGGATTAGGTGTCTTGCTCAGAGACACCACAACATGTGGGAATGGCTGGGAATTGAACCTGGGACTTGTGTGTCCCGAGTCAGCTGCTAAAAACAATCGGACCCAAATTCAACTTTATTTCTTCCAACAGAAGCTCAAAAAGTATCTTTGCATCCGGTGTCGATAAAGCATCCATGAGGTTTTTAAACTTTTACTTTGGTCATAAAAAATTCCACCAAAGTGTTTTCCTGCTGTGTTTAAAGGCTGCCCTCTCACAAAGGAATCCCTTCATGTTGGCAACATGACTTATAGGTGTGTTTGGGCATTCCTGCGTGACAGTGCTGAGTAATGAGATCCACATGGTGTAATAAGGTCAGGCTGATACCGAGATGAAAAGGAGATCTTCACTCACACCTGCCTACAGTTCTCCTGTTGTCCACCATTCACATCACACCTGGGCTGCAATGTTTACCTATCAGCTCTGCTTAAACTCTTCCATAATGATTGCTGCTTAATACCCTCCCAGCAAATAACTACACACCCCATTCATCCGGGAATTACATTCAGGTTGGCTCTGAATGAACGTAGACGGCTCCTATTCTAAAATACATCTAAACCTCAAGTGTTCAAACATCTTCACAAGCTCAATGTTACAGAATTCAACACCATTTTCATCAGTATGATTTTTGATTCAGTTCAATTCAGTTTATTTATAGAGCGCCAAGTCACAACAGAAGTCGTCTCAGGACACTGAACAGAAACATTCATATGTAAAAATAATAATTTAATATAATTTATCTGAGGAGCAGACTGCTTTGAGTTCAACTCCATCGATGAACTCTCATCTTGAGCAAGCACGAAGGCGACAGTGGAAAGGAAAAACTCCCTCAACAGGAAGAAACCTTTAGCAGAACCAGGATCAGGACAAGCGGCCATCTGCTTCGACCGGTTGAGTTTGGTAGGAACAGATACACAATGGCAGGTCGAGAATCACATGTTAAGATAAAAATAATATCAAATGAAACTATTCAATTTTATCAAATCATTTAAGGACATGAGGTTAATTTGTCCTCTAGTAGTGTAAGCTGATAGTAACATAACAAGACAACTCTAACTATAGGATTTATCAAAAAGGAAAGTCTTCATCCCAGTCTTAAAACTGGACAAGGTGTCAGCCTCACGGACAGAAACTGGAAGTTGGTTCCAAAAGAGAGGAGCCTGATAACTGGAAGATCTTCCTCCCATTCTGCTTTTGGAAACTCTAGGAACTGCAAGTAAGCCTGCAGTCTGAGAGTGAAGTGCTCTGTTAGGAAAATATGGAACAATAAGATCCCAAATATAAGATGGAGCTAGGTTGTTGAGAGCTTTGTAGGTTAGAAGTAAGATTTTGAATTCAATTGTGAATTTGACAGAGAACCGAGAGAAGATAAAACTGGAGAGATATGATCTCTCCCACAAACTCCAGTTAAGACTCTGGCAGCAGCATTTTGGATCAACTGAAGACTTTTTAAAGAAGTATTTGGACACCCAGATAATAAACCATTGCAATAGTCCAGTCTAGACGTGACAAATGCATGAACCATTTTTTCTGCATCAATGTTTTTAATGTGGGGTTTAAAAGACATGTCCTGATCAAAAATAAGACCAAGGTTTTTAACATTAGAACTAGAGTCCAGATTAATGCCATCCAAGGAGGGAGAAAGACAGAAAAATTTATTCCTAAAATGCTCAGGTCCAAAAACTAAAACCACAGTCTTGTCTGAGTTTAAAAGCAGAAAATTTAGGGTCATTTAAGACATGTTTGTAGTCTAAGTAACTGATTGGATTCATTGGGTTTCATGGACAAATATAACTGTGTATCATCAGCATAATAATGAAAATTTATCCCATGCTGTTTAATAACATTACCCAATGGAAGCATATATAAAAGGTACAGAGTATTGGTCCAAGCACTGAACCTTGAGGAACTCCATGACTAAATTTGGTGTATGATGAAGAATCATTATTTAAATTTACAAATTTGAATATATTAGATAAATATGAGTTAAACCAATTTAGAGCAATTCCTGTAATCAATATTATATTCAAGTCTCTGTAGTAGAATATTATGATCAACTGTATCAAATGCAGCACTGAGGTCTAACAGGACCAGTGTAGACACCTGTCCATTGTCAGAGGCCATGAGAATATCATTAGTAACTTTCACCAGTGCAGATTCAGTGCTGTAGTGAGCTCTAAAATCTGACTGAAACTCTTCAAACAGATTATTTCTTTGCAGATGATCATGCAACTGACCTGCAACTATTTTCTCTAGAATTTTTGAGAAGAAATTTAGATTAGATATGTCAAGAAAATGTTGTTCTTCTCACCATTTCTTTCTATCTATTGTGTGCAGACTCCTCACGTCTGAATGCTAAAAAAAAATTGCATTTTTTTAAGCTTTGTGACTTTAATTTTAGTCTCCCTGAGGCTGAGGAACAAAAGATTCTCCAACTCTGCAAAACCTGGGGAGGCAATGCTCGTTTAAACCACAAGAGGGCGCCAAAAACAAACAAAAACTGCAGCAGTGCAAAACTAAAATGATGTGCGGTTCAGAAAACACACATGAAAACTTTGTAATATAATTATCTTTTATATGACTATCTTAAAGGAACGTAACTTACATGAGTTTATCATTTTTATTTAAAACACAATTTAGAGGCAGTATTTTTACTTTTTCTTTTACAAGCTGCTCACTCTTGAGCTATTTCCTACGTCAGATGCGATAAAGCAACAGTTTAAAGAAGAACTATAGACTATTCATTCACTGCACTGAGTGAAAATACATTAAACACGCGCGCGTGTGCGCTGACAACGCCCCTTTCATCTTTAAATGCCAAGAGCCAGAGTAAAAAATAAAAAAATAAATAATAAAAACACCGAGGGATTCTGTGAAAAAGAGCTTCCTCACAAATTATAAAGTGAAATAAACCCGTCTTTGGCTTTTTGCCCTTCAAACATAAATGTGACTTTAAAGGTGTTTTAATCCCATTGAAAAGTGGGATTTTTGACTACTGCGCGTTTTTCATTAATCCTAAACAAAACAAACAAAACAACTCACCGAGTTTAAAAGAAGATGAAGCCTTGGGAAGTTTCAGGTAATTAAAAAAAAAAAAGGTTGAATGACGAAAGAGTAAAAATCAGCTTAAATAAATAACTTTCAGGAGCTTCACGCACACCGGGGATCGAACTCGCAGCCTTCTCGTTTAAAATACAGGATGGAAAAACCGTGTGGCTGTGAGCGCGTGAGGGGAGGGCTCGAGACCTGGAGCTGGGTGTGGTCAGGATGAAGCTGTGCCTCGAGGTGTCCTCTTCTCGGGGACAGCGGGACACATCACAACATGCGCCTGTGTGCGCGGAGGGATACATCCGTGACAAAACAAAACATTAGTGTTTGGCGGGAAAAGAAGTCACATGGCGGACAGCGTGGAAGAGAGGAAAGAAAGGGGTAGAGAGGTCAGACAGAGAGGGAAATTAAAAAGATGACAAGGGATAAAAAGGTTTTCATTTTAAAGGAGCAGGATTTGAAGGAAAAATGAAAAGGACCTGAAGGAGAAGAAGCTGCATTTAAACAGCAGCTTCCAAAAGTATTCACCCCCTTGACAGATGTCTTATAACCTGGAATTTAAATGGAGTTTTGGGTTATTTTGTAATTTACCCAACATCAACTTTTACTATGCAAAATTATATTTCTTTTTTTTTTATTAGACCAAAAAACATGCAAACTATTTATAAAGCCACTTTCATGACATGCCCTTAAAGGTTTTAATTTTGGCCCCCGTTTGTAAGTGGGTTTGACACCCCTGCCCTAAGCAGTATTATTTGAGAGGCCACCTCACAGTAAGACTAAAAACACACCTGGAGCAGTGTGTCGTTTGAAGTGTGTCAATTAACATATAAAACATAGGCACGCTTTGAAGACCCGAACAGACCACCCAGCACCAGACTCACCTCACCACCGGATGAAGAGCATCTCAGCGTGACCTCAGCAGAAGTAAGGAGTACCTTCAGGAGGATTAATCCGCACAAAGCAACTGGCCCAGACAACATCCCCGGAAAAGTGTTGAAGGAATGTGCTGATCAGCTCTGTGAGGTGCTGGCAGACATCTTTAACACCTCACTTACCCTGGAGACAGTTCCCACCTGCCTGAAGACTGCCACCATCATCCCAGTCCCAAAAAGCTCTACAGTGACTGGTCTGAATGACTATCGGCCAGTGGCCCTCACCCCGATAGTCGCTAAATGCTTCGAAAAACTGGTCATGACTCACATCAAAACAACCATCAACATCAACGAGGACCCTCATCAGTATGCATACCGTGAGAACCGATCAACAGAGGATGCAATCTCCTCTGTGGTCCACACTGCACTCAACCACCTGGAGCAGAAAAACTCTTACGTCCGTATGCTCTTTGTGGACTTCACATCCGCCTTCAACACCATGATCCCCCAAACCCTGATGGACAAACTATCCACACTAGGACTAAGCCCCTCCATCTGCAACTGGGTACTAGACTTTTTAACAAACAGACCACAGTTAGTGAGGATCCACAACCTCTCCTCCTCCACCATAACCCTCAGCACTGGCTCTCCTCAGGGATGTGTGTTGAGCCCCCTCCTGTTTACTCTGCTCACATATGATTGTGCAGCTACCCATCCAGGCTGTCACATTGTAAAGTTTGCAGATGATACAGCGGTGGTGGGATGCATCACAAACAATGATGAGTCCAGCTACAGGCAGGAGGTGGAACACCTGGAGAGCTGGTGCAGAGAGAATAACCTTCACATCAATGTGAAGAAGACAAAGGAGATGATTGTGGACTTCAGAAGGAACAAAAACATCTACACCCCCCTGAACATAAGAGGATCTGCGGTGGAAGTGGTCTCCAGCTACAAGTACTTGGGTGTACACATGAATGACAACCTCAGCTGGAGCAACAACACCACCAGCCTGATCAAGAAAGCTCATCAGAGACTCTACTTCCTCAGACGGCTGAGGCGAGCTGGACTGGGAAGCTCAGTCCTCACCTCCTTCTACAGGTGTGCAGTGGAGAGCATCCTGTGCTCGAGCATCAATGTGTGGCATGGAGGCTGCACAGCTGCAGAAAGAAAAGCTTTGCAGAGAGTGGTGAAGGCTGCACAGAAATCTGTCGGAATCAGTCTCCCCACCATCACAGACATCTACACCTCCAGATGCAGGAAGAGGGCCACCTGCATCATGAAGGACCCCACCCACCCAGCACACACACTTTTTGCCCCACTCCCCTCAGGAAGGAGGTTAAGGAGCATTAAGTGTAGAACCACTAGACTGAGGAACAGCTTCTACCCTGAGGCTGTTAGACTCATGAATCTCTAACTAGAATAATCACTGTGAAAAACCATATCATGTTGCTGCTGATCTGTTTCATGTTGCTGCTGATCTGTTTCAATGTTGATGTGTTTATGCGTGCACATCTGCTCACAGACTCATGTTCATGTTTGTGCTGATGTTCAATGTTTTATGTTATGAGTGCTTAGTGTATATTTAGTTGATGTTTTTCTTAGTTCATATCTTAGATGTTATTACTGTTTTTCTTATACATTTTATTGTTGGATGTAACTGGGACCCTATGTACATAATTTCGCTCCACCACATGTACCACATGAGGTGCGAATGACAATAAAGAAACTCTGACTCTGACTCTGACTCTGATGTGACGCTGAAGTGGACGTAACCAATCTGTTTTCCAATACAGTAGTCCCTCGTTGATCGCGGGTGTTTGGGACCACGCCCACCTGCAATAAGTGAAAAATCGCAAAGTAGGGACACAGTAGTCCAAGTTCAAGTTCTTTAAACTTTGTCTTGACATATGCCAGGCTGCAATCACACCCATCTCCTTTTATTCCCAATCTCCTTAAATAAACAATTTAAATTTAAATACTGTAACATTTTAAATAAACAATCCGTACAGCATGGATTGTTTATTTAAAATGTTACAGTATTTAAATTTAAATTGTAGAGAAGAGAAGAGCAGCAGGATATCAAAGGGATGTCACGCAGCTTCAGCTCTGCAGCACGGAGCAGAAATGTACTTCTTGATGGATTACACTTCAACAGCTGAACATAGAAGTTCTAAAATAATTAAAAATAACTTTTAACACTTTTATATTTTGTGATTATGATGACTTTTACGATGTGACATACTTTGAATTTTAAGTTAGAAGACAAAAGTTGATTGGTGCATCTGGACAGCTTTAACCCTTCACAACGCTGCAGCAGGAGGAATGAGTGGCAGAGAAGGAAATCAGCTGATCAGCTGCAGGAAGGAGCTTTCTCTTGCACTTGTGGGCTGCACACATGGTGCAAAACCATTTTAAATAATTTATTTTAAATAAACACCCCATGGCTCATCCATCAATCAGCCAATTGTGTCTTGTCCAGTCTTACTTTGAAAAACCGCGATATAGCGAACCCGTGATAAATTACTGTATAAACTTTTTTTATGTTAACATACATACCTTTGGAAAATTTTCAACCACAAAAATAAATTTTTCCTCGTCCTTTTTTAAGCTTTTGGCATGCACTACAACTAAAACCACAGAAGAAAAGAAAGCCCTTTTATGGCATACAAACTGAATACACAGAGGCCCATGTACAAACAAGCAGCGAGTACACATCAAAATGTATTTTTTCTTTGCTTAGTATTCTTTCAGTGTACAACGCTGTGGAGAAAAATATCTTTGGATGCCGCAACATAGTTTCATTTGAGCTCGTTAATGAAAATATAGGAGGTGTAATTTTGATGTGCACCATATGCTGCATGTATTTGACCCTTTAGTCAAAGTCCTAGTTTCTTTATTTGTCATTCGCACCACATATGGTACATATGGTGGAACGAAATTGTGTACACAGGGTCCCAGTTACATCCAACGAAAGTATAAATTGTAAAGAAAAACTGCAATAAGATGTAAGAAATGAATAGGCTAAACTAATACGCTAAGCACTAATAGTACAAAAACAAGACACCGAACAGCAGCACGAACATGAGTCTGTGTGAGCAGATGAGTACGAATGAACACAGCAGCATGAAATCAATCATAAATTAAATCAATAAATCTTTATGCACCTTGTCCATGTTTTATCACTAGTGAATCAGTTTAACTAGTTTTAAAACAATGAGCCGCCAATAATATCCTTGAAGTGACAATGTCGGTGAATAGCGTTCACAAGGGAGTCTCCAAAATATTTTACAATCTTAGCAAGGGTTCTCAGCTTTACAGTCATCGATGGTGTTGATGATGTTTTGAACCTTTCTTGATTTTGATGCCGGAATTTCAATAATGCACGAGCTGTACAGTATTTTTGACACCTACACAGGAGCTCTCCAGTGACAGAAAATCTATTTAGGGCTATAAAAAAACAAAAAAATGCAGCAATGTTAATAAAGATTTACAGTAAACACTATTTCAAATCTGCCTATCTTCAATTAATGACTGTTTTCCAATAGATTGAGTCTTAAATGTGGGAACAACTGCCATGGTGGGTACAAATTAGAGATGCACCAATCCAATATCGATATCGGTCCCGATATCAAAAAACTTCTGGATCGGGTATCGTGACAATGTGACCGATCCATGACTGGGCAGATCTATTCACTCTAGTTCTATGCTTTGTGCTCTGAGTGACGTCAGTGAACTCGCCGCACAGATTGTTTTCAAAATGGAGTGAACGAAAGGATCATCCATCTGGAACAATTTCACACTACCTCAGCCGACACATTTGACAGCTACGTGCAATACGTGCGCAGCGACGGTTCCAATGAGTGGCACTAAAACTTCTAGTTATAACACTACCAACTTAATCAAGCATCTGTATCAGATCGGTATCGGATTGGTATAGACCGATAACAGACCTCAGATATTGGTATCGGAAGGGAAAAAAGTGGACCGGTGCATCCCTAAATGGGTTAAAGTTTGTATATGCTGTGGAAAGAGTTGGGCAACAAATGGTTTGAATGGTACAGAATACGTTTGCAAGTCGTGCACAGGAAAAAGAGCCATTGTTTTCAAAAATTAACTATGCAAATATATCTCACTTTTTGCAAACACTCAGACTTCAATCAAACTAACTGAAAATTAGTGTATTCTTGCAATACTGAGCCATGTTTGAGTCACCAACTAGTCTTCAACAGCTGTAATCCAGTGAAATATCACCTTAAACCATCTTGGTTGCTTCAGCAGCATGATTACAGTCATTGCCTACTGGAAGGTGACCCTCCATCCCAGTATCAAATCTATGGAAGACTCAAACAGGTTTCCCTCAAGAACTTTTCTATATTTTTCTCCATTCATTCTCTTTAAAGTTTCCCAGTCCCTGCTGGAGAGAAACACCCCACATCATGATGCTGCCTCCACCGTACTTTACTGTCTTCAGAATGATGAATGGTGGTAGGTTTGTGCTCAATGTTTTTACATCCTTGTGAAAATCCATTGAAACTCCAGGTTGTAAGACAACAAAAAACACAAAGGGATGGGTACTTTGCAAACCACTGCAAATTTTTTTTTTTTGCCTTTGTCAACCATTTCATGGACCAACCAGGGCCAACTGTGGAAAACAAAACTTTTACTGTGTCTGAGTTCTTTGTTTGCATTTTTCTTTTACTCACCTCCTTCCTTTTTTACTCATGTGGCTGAACTGCGCATAATGTTTGAATTGACCTCTTCTTTTGTTATAAAAAAAAGTCCATCCGCTCAGTTGCTGCCACAAACACATTCCTTCTTTGATGCCATATAATTTACTTCCTTTTGCAGTACAGTCATGAAACAGCAAAAGACGCCCAGACAGAAGACCAAAACGACAAAAGGATAAATCCCATAACTTCATATCTCTGCTTTGCAATCATTTTCTTGCTAGTCTTGTTGACGTGCACTAAGCTGCTGCACAAACATTTCCCCCCGGCGGTTCCTGCTCTTCTTCTTGCGCAATAATAATGGCAAATGTTTAGTAAATATGAAACTACAATCAGAAGCCGGTTTGCATATTTTTCCATAAACTGGAAAAAAAGATGACAGTTTGCAATACTCTTTTTGAAGATACTCATCAGGCAAAACCAAGAAAAGTTCAGCCATCATGAATATACAATATGTCTTAGTTTGTACAGATTAAACATATAAGTTAGGACGATGTTGTGTGGATTTTGTTTTGCGCGTTGTCGTTCCTGCCAAAGACTAAGATGGTCTTATCTTGAGAAATGGACGTTTTAAACAAATGTAAAATAACTTCAAAAGTAAATCAACAGTAGATGTACAATTACTTTTTCAAAGTTTAATTAAAATCTATTTGTTAATGGAATATTTTGCTAACAGACAAATGGGATTGACTCCAATAGTTCATGCTAACAAAGACAAAACAAAAATACCTTAACGAACCCCTACTGTGAGGTGTGATAGGTCAATCTGCATATGTACTGTATGTACTGTATGTATCTTACCTCGGCTTTATAACTTGAACACCACACTCCCTGTTCTTTGAATTGAGAAAGCTCCTCAGATGAGGAGCGAAACGTCTTCTGTTACAAATAAAGTCCAGTTGTTTTTGTCTTGAACTTTTTTGAAGTTTATGCAAACGTTTTAAATAAAGCTCTCATTGCAATGAGTAACGCTAGGAGTGCTTGTTGTGATTCTCAGCTTCAACTGAACCTAAATAACTTAAATTTAGCACAATATCTGTAAAATGGATTGAATTATAATCATTTTTTAAGTTATCTATGATGAGGTGGCTGTGAAGGCCATCTTGAATTGGGTTGGCTCCAAATGTAAAACAGTTGTTGAGATACAAGTACATCCAAAGATGATTTGGTACAAGTTTCATTCAAAATTTTCTAGCGGTTCATGGAATATTTTGCTAACAGACAGACAGTGCTGACTCCAAATAATTAGTGGCAATATTTAGAGCAAATATTGCAGAATGTTTTGGTGCTCAGAACATGTGTTGGGCATCAGTTTCAACAACTACCACCCCAAACCTTGGCTCAATATCTTTAGAGCTGACAGAGTTGTCTTTTTTCATGTCCGTCATCTGAGGCAGCCATCTTGAATTGGATTGTTTCCACAAATTAATAATCAGTTGTTAAGGTACATCAAAAATTATTACCCTCTGCAAGGCTCAGTTTAGTAGCTTTAAGAAATATTGTGGTAACAAATATGCAAACAGAAGCAAAAACCATTATTGCCTGCTTTTTACTATCTGGCAACACGTGAGAAAAAAATTATTTGATCAAACTTCAACCAACCAAATAAAATTAAATGTTTAAAGCTGGTCTTTATGGAATGAGATGAGGCTGCACTTTTACCTGTTAAATTTTGTTTTTACCTCTCAGATCTTTTATTTTCTTTATATGTTTTTTTTTCTATAATTATAATCAGCTGTGATAATATTAAAACCCTGAGTGTACACAGCACCACACCCTCCTCTGAAGGCTTGTCTGTTATAGAGCTGCTTTGGCAAATAACTCTCTTTTAGACGTGCCATTGGCAAATAATAATAATAGCTTTAAAATCAACACTGACCTGAAACCTCACCAGCTATAAAACAGGTGAAACATTTATGTGACCTGGAGAAGTTAGCACTATGTGCAGAGACATACAATTATCCATAATTGGTCCCTCATGAGCTGCCATTGTGACTCAATACAATTCAGTCCTCTAGTCACAAGGAGACAGTTATTTACGACGGGCACCAGGCAGTGAAGGCACCGTTGTCTCAGCTTATTTTCTCAATCATAATTCCATAGATTTTTCCAGGCAGCCCCACATGTGACAGTCATTGCTGTTGGGGTGAATGGTATGGTGTGATGCAGACAGGTTGCTGTTTAGGGTTTTATTTAAAGGGACAGTTCAGTCATTTTTGAAGTAATGTTCTGTGCTGTAAGTGTTGTGAAATTGGTCGTAGAGCACGGAGAAAGAGGCAAAAGCTTATTTTTGAATGTTTTCCAAGCCTATAAATTATTGACCTACCAGTAATAACCTTATTTTTCTTCTTCTTCTTCTTTCGGCTGCTCCCTTCTTCAGGAGTTGCCACAGCGAACTAACTCACACGAAGACTTGGCGATTGTTTTTACGCCAGACGCCCTTCCTGATGCAACCACAGACCACCGAGCTACCACAGCCCTCTGTGTGGAGCAGAGAGCTGCTGTCTAGGGCACTCAGGGGAGCAGATGGTGGAGGTTGACAGCCTTGCTCAAGGGCCCAGAGTGGGGCAAATGAAGGTGTGGGTGATTAACTTTTCCCACCCACATTTTGATGTTGTCGGTCTTAGGAGTTGAACGGGCAACCTTCCGATGACAGGCTCGCCTTCTTTAACCTCTGCTCCACCACTCTCCATATTGAAGCAATAAACATATAAAAACTGCAAAACAACATTTTTTAATGCAAATTAATTTTTTTCTTTCCTCCAGTCGAT
The DNA here is from genome assembly GCF_014905685.2 of Nematolebias whitei. Classification (NCBI taxonomy): domain Eukaryota; kingdom Metazoa; phylum Chordata; class Actinopteri; order Cyprinodontiformes; family Rivulidae; genus Nematolebias; species Nematolebias whitei. Next base: position 24,932,172 of record NC_056512.1, on the reverse strand, counting down.
CCATCCATCCGTTACCTTTATCCGCGTCTTCATTGTTGGGTCAAGGGGGGGTCACTGGTGCCCATATCCAACTATTGCTGTACAAGAGGCTGGGGACACCCTGGACAGGTCTCCAGTCCATCACAGGGACACATAGAGACAAACAACCATTCATTTGGTCTGTGGAAAGAAACCGAAGTACCCAGAGAAAACCCATGCATGCACGGAGAGAACATGCAAACTCCACCCAGAATGGCCAAAAGAATGGCTTGGATTCAATCCGGCAACCTTCTGCTTGAGAGGCAGCAGCTCTACCAACTGTACCACCGTGCAGCCTTTCTGATGAATATAAAATTTCTAATGTAGGATTAAAAATGAAACAGTGATCGTTTGAACGATGGGTTGTAGATGTGCCCCGATACTGTAGCCTCAAGTACTTGTACTCATAAAAACACCCCAAAACTTCAGACTGATACCACTTTTATGTTTGATGTCATTTCCTCTTCCACTTTGCAAATAATTGAGGTCAAAAAACTAAAAAACATCTTTAGTTTATGCTTTTTAAGATAAACAGAAGTGATGTTGACAGCAGACTGTTAGCTGTGTTCTTAATTAAAAAATGTTTCTGTTATCACTGTGTAATTTTTAAGTACTAAATCATTAACTACTTGGTATCAGTACTCAGTATTGGTAAATATCCAAACCTAAGTACTTGTACTTGGTCTGGGAAAAAAAAAAAAAACTAATATCGGGACACGTGTAATGATTTGTGTGTTTTGCTGCTCAACCTTTCAGGCTTCAAATACAGCTGCCAGCATTCCACTAAGAAGTCCCAGTGTCTTCCATGCTGTTTGAGAAACAGGTTGATGTGGGGGTGGGGGTGGGGGGACATTCCTGTCAGACCACCCTTTTCTCCCAGAAACAACCATGTTTCTGCACTTTTTTTCCCATTTAAATGGAAGTTATCACAGAAATATGTGTAAGGGTGGGCACAGTGATGTGCCTGCAGATTTAGTTTGTTAAACTGATGTCAGTGGGTGGTTTTTTATTTAACCGTTTAAATAATTGTTTCATTTTTACTGCTGCTTATGACAGTCAAGTCAAGCAGTTGTTGCTTTTTTGTTCCACTTGAAATATAACCTTAAGGACTTTTGCTTTTATTTCCTTCCTCTGTTTTTTTTTCATCATCTGTGTACGTCTGCTGCACACTTGTTGCTCCTCTCAACATCTCACTCACGCACAAAACAGTTCACCTAAAACACACACGCACCTCCAGAGCCTGCACTCGTTTACCGTTAGAGTGGTCCGGTCTTTCTGAGACCCCCACCCCATTTTCCACTGTAGCAGGAGGGGTGGGAAGAGTTTAACTCTTGTACTAGATGGAGTCATGCAAGCCAACACGTGACACACATATTATTATGTATCGCTGCAGGCACATATCTGCTGCCTGCTGTTTCTGCAAACAGAAATAACTTAAATAACTTGTTTCGTTACATAAAACCTCCTAACAAATGTGTTTACTGCAGTTTTACATCTCATCTGATGCAGGATGTGCTGAAAACTTATTTTACCTTTTGAATACATCAAGTTTTTTTTCTTTCATCTACACAAAGTTGAATGAATGATGGGGGTTGTGTTATTACCTGTGTCTAATTTATCTGCCCGTTAGCAAAGTATCTCACAAACCACCTGACAGATTTAACCTTCATAAAGTAAATACTGCATGTGCAGCTGCAACTGACAGGATTCAATATGGCTGCCACAGCTGATTGATCAGCCAAAACAACATATGGCTATAGCTCAAATATTTCTACAGACAATGAGCTAAAACTTCATGTGGCAGGGGCTAAGACTAATACAGTGAATGTCAATAATTTAATAAATTGAAGAAGTAACCAATGTGAAATGTTTCAATAAAGATTATAAGACATCAGCTTTACTGTTTAATTTTTGGCATTCATCCATTGAGGATGAAAACAAATTTCCTGTGGCTTTTTGATCCACGAAAAGCTGGAAAGCACGGGAACGTTCTTGTGGCTGTTGTGCTCACTTTAAATCTGTGCAACTCTTTCTGCATCTGAAGACTATGCTGGATTTATACCTCTGAACTCGGGGGGTTTTGTTTGCTTTGAACAGTTGTGAATGAACACAGAGATTCCTATAGCTGTAACTTTGGTTCTCTGAATGCACATTACGGAGCTTATTCAATTCAGTTCAGCTTATTTATAAAAGGCCAAGTCACAACTGAAGTTGTCTCAGGACAAAAACATTCACAGCCATAAAAAAGCCAATTAGTAAAAAATATCTATCTAAGGAAGCCAGCAGATTGTGTTGAATCTTCGCTTCACCCTAGTCTCCCATCCTGAGCAAGCACACAGGCGACAGTGGGAAGGAAATACTCCCTTTGAACAGGACGAGCGGCCACTGCTTCCACCAGCTGGGCTTTGAGAGGAACAGGAAGGAGAAGCAAACACAGAATGGCAGGTCCAGGTGTTCCCCTATTGGAAGAAAGACAAAATAACACATTCAAATAATTACATGATTATGCATGACGGCGAAGACGACCACGACGATGGTGGTCGATGATGGTTTCAACAACTCTTCGGACTTCCTATCTGGTCACGTTTGATCACTTGTAGTGTCCATGCAGATGGGAAATACTGTAATATGAACTAATCAATAATAATACAGAGTAATAAATGTAGAAAACATACACAATAGATGTAGAAAATGTAGAAAACAGTTACGTTTACTGGAATTACAACAATGTAGAAAAGATGGAGTACATGAGGAAGTGTGTACTACTAATGCACCTTTCAGAAGTCTATGACCAAACGAAATGCTTTGTGTTTGTAGTTCTTTCTCCAAAGAGAGAAAACAGTGGGTAAAGAATGGTTTTTCAAGATTCTTTATTGTCATTCACATCACATGTGGTACATGAGGTGGAATGAAATTGTGTACTCAAGGTCCCAGTTATATTCAAAAAGAGCAAAAATACTGTATAAAGTATAAAAAGAAACAGTATACAAGGATCTAAGATATACTCTAAGAAATATGCTAAACGATCTAAGATATACACTAAACACTAGTATTGTCAAATGACATGAAATGGCATTTTAAACAGCAGCCCGAACATGAGGCTGTAGTGAGCAGATGGGTATGAATACAGCAGCATAAAGGCAAGAGATCAGCAGCATGGATAATCAGCAGCACCGATAAGTCACATATCACAAATTAAAGTGGATTACAGTGATTTTATATATATATATACATATATATATTTTTTTTTTTTTTTTTTGGTGAAACCTTTTGGTGAAATGAAACAATCAGAAATCAGTATCCTGATGCATGCTTAATTATCCAGGTAGAAAAATTTAACCAAGTTAAGTCAGGTCCTCTGGACAGATTTTTCTTGTTGAAATGTTTCTGCTTTTGTCCAAAAATGACTGACCAAGTTTTTTGGATAAAAGACGAAACATTTCAACAAGAAGAATCCGTCCAGAGGACCTGACTTAACTGGGTTAGATATCATAAATCAAATCTGTCTTGTGCAGCCACCATGTGTTCTAGCCGCCCGTTCTTTTTTAAATTTATTGTTTTTCACGTTTTTTTTTTTTTTATGCTGATGAAATTCCTTGCAGTTGTCGCCTTTATCTCGTTGTTGCTTTGATGGAAATCCATCACTCTGCACTGAGTCGGAGGTATGCAGACATTTTATCCCACAACATTAGTTCCAGATCATCAAGCTGGCCAGAAGTTTCCCACAGGTGGATTGAGACATGGTGACGGAGAGGATTATAACCAGATTAAAGTCGTGTTTATGATCAGCACATGTTTAAGGGCCCCATCTGCCCCCTAGCCCTCACTCAGATCACGACTACACTGCTTTATTAAAGACTCAGGATTTCTGCTGGAACATTAAATGAAAGTTTCCAGACACCACGCAGCCACTCTGCATGTCGTTAACGTGTGACCAGTCAGTCAGACTCTCGCTCGGCTTCACGCCCACACCTGGTTTAGATGATGCTAAAGCACGCTACAAGTGTTGGAATGAGCGAGTTAAGGGTTAATAGTGTGAATGTTTATGAAGCATTCACTCTGTTGTGATCCAGTTTTCTTCCATTCATTTTTCAGCATCTTTCTTGTTCCACAATTTTTGTGTTATTTCAACTAATCATATATCAAAGCGTTCAGCTCGTTCGGGACAATCCTGCTATGACTTTTGGTATTGGTGCAACTTTAGCTTTTTGAAATATTTAGCCTTTTCTGACATGTTGTTTCTCATAGAAAATGAACAGAGCTCATTTTTCATCCTCCTTCAAATCTGTAGATCTGTTTACAACCTTTTACTGCTCCTTTCACATTTTGTTCAGCTCCTTTCAGCTTTCTTGTGCAGACTTAAACTTTTTTCAGCTACTTTCAGCTGTTTTTCCAGCTGTTTTGTGCTCCATTCAGATTATTTCTGCTAACTACAACATTTTTGTGCTTCTTCTTCTCTCTGCTAGTTTCAGCTTGTTGTGTTCCTTTCAGCTTATTTCTGCAAGTTTCAACTTCTTCGTTATTTCCGCTACTAATTAGCTGTTTTTATGCTAATTTTAGCTTTTTGGGCTAATTCCACATTTTTTTGCAATAATTGCCACTTTTTATAGCCTAATTTAGCAAAAATTAGCTCTCTCCACATTCTTCTGGTAATTTAAGCTTATTTCTGCCTTTTGCTTTTCAGCAGTTTGTTTGCTAATTTCAGCTTTTTTCGGATCATTTCCACTTTTTCGTGCTCATTCTGCCTCTTTCCGCCTAATTGGGCAAACACATGTTCTTTCTGCTTTCTTCTTCTAATTTAAGCCTGTTCTATCTGCTAATTTTAGCTGTTTTCAGATAAATTCAAGTTTTTCATGTTAAGTTCTGCTACTTTCAGCCTAATTAATGTCTTTATGCCTATTTCAGCTTGTTATGCTCCTTTCATCTTTTTTCTGCTAGTTTCAGCTTTTGCTCCTTCAGCTACCATTTAGCTCTTTTGATGCTAATTTTAACCTTTTCAGCTAATTCCACATTTTTAAAATCTAATTTCAGTTCTTTCTGCTTCCTTCGGGTAGCTTAGGCTTCTGTTTTTTCGGCTACTTTTCTTTTTTTTTTCTTTTCTTTTTTTATTATTTTCAGCTGTTTTTCATCAAGTTCTTCAACAAAAAGCATTCATACTTCATTTTCATAGGAAATGAAATTTCTCTAGCTATTATTACAATTTTCAACAATGATGTTGATTGGATTTCTCACATTGTGCAGCCATATTTGCTGTGATATTTTTCCTCCAAGAAGATCAGGGTTTCCAACCATTCCACTGGAACACATTTACTGGAACCTGAGCTCGAGCTGTAGGACTAAAGGTTCAGGTTTTCTTTTAAGTTGGTTTTGTCTCTAAACTGTTCTGGTGACGGTGCAGCTGGAGGTGTACGTAAATAAAACTAACATAAAGAAAATGGGAGAAAATCAAACATTTTTACAGGTTTTGTCCTTTTTTTATCACTATCATCAAAGTCTATATCTTGTGTTTTATTTCATAGAGAAAAGTGTCAACATTTCTAAATCTGTCTCTAAATTTATTTAAATCTAAACATTCAATATGGCCGCCACAGTTACGTGACCCTAGCAAACAGAAAAATCGCTGTAACTCAGCCAGTTTTCCATTTGTAGATCTAAAGTTTGGTGTGGTAGGAGCCGAGAGTCCGCTGCAACAAATACTCAAAGCACAATTCATTGCATCACATCTTTGCCAAACATTTTGGCATTAACTCTTGGAGTCAACCCTGCTTGTCTGTTAGCAAAATAACTCATAAACCACCGGACAGCTTTTAGTGAAACTCACAGAAAGCAATCTCTGAATGTTGTTTTACAAATGTTTAAATTTTTACATCAATCCAGTTCAAGATGGCAACCGCAGCCAATTAAGCTCATCCAACACAAAATTTGCCATAACTCAGTCAGTTTTACAGACACTGAGCTCCAGTTTGTTGTGGTAGTTGCTGAGAAACATTCTAAACACATTTATAAGCAAGAACACACAATCATGAAAGCGCAGTGCTAAACGAAACATACATTCAGCTAGTTCCTGCATCGTTTCCTTTTCAGTTCAAACCTGAGCAGAGCTGTATGTCAGCCTCGTATGTGGCAATCATAACTAAACTTCCACATCGATGCTCCATTTCTGCCGGGCCTCGCACACACCAACGCTCACCGAAAGAAAAACAAAACAAAACACTTCAACATCGACAGCCAGACAGGAAGCACCCCCACCTCCCCTGTTCCCCACAGCGTGCACAACTGTGTGTGTCCGCGCCCGCTCAGTATAATCTTCCAAACGGGGGCCAATCAACAGGAGGCAGACTGACCAGCACAGGAAAAAACTGCACCAAGATGTGAGATGGAAGATAAATGAGGATGGAAGAAATATTATTGCAGAGGAACAAAAGTGCAGAAGATTATGCGGAGAGAAAAAGAAGCCGAGTCGGAGGGATGTGATTGTGGAACAATGCTGGCAGTGAAACTTTTTTCTTCATCTTCCTCCTGTCATGGCTTGGGCTGTGTCCACACAGATGGAGAGAAATGTGAAACAAATATTTAAAAGATTCTCTATTTCTACTGCTCCAAATCAAAGCACAAAACTGATGATGCCCTATGAACTTTAAATGCAAATATCTGCATTTCTTATGTCAATTTTTTTTTTATTACAAGTATAAAAACATGTGTTTACTGTTTTTTTTTGTCTTCTTTTGTTTGTATGATCAGGTTGCAGAGTGAGTATAAGGTCACAGGAAGCAGAGAGAAGACAAGAATTCATCCCACCCCTTCTCTTTTTGTTCATCGTATCCACGCCCCGCCCGTCTACTGCAGACCTTTCTGGTCCGGACAATAGACCTCGTCCAGCCACAAAGGCGCACGCTTTCCATGCATTTGCATTCCTCGATTTTCATTCATTTGCGTAAGCACCTGGTCCAAGACAGAACAGAACGTCAGACGCACAAACTGAAATGAAAATGACGAGACGAAGGTAAATGGAAGCGGCTGCAAGCGTTAAGCGTGCGGCCTGGAAAAATGAATGTTTTAAAACTGAAAATGCACAAAGAGAGATCAACCATTAAGACCCTGCAAGTTGAAATGGTGAAAAACTTTGTGCACGTGTACGGTGAGAAGAAACCAGTGTTAGAAGTCTTTTATTTAAATTGTGGTCTATACTGGAAGCCATTCCATCTCATAGCTGTTAAACACAGGAGCAACCAGAATAATATATTACACGATTTGATGCAATATGTAATATGAGCAGTTCAATACAATATGATAAAAATAATAGAGAATGCAATATGATGCAGATCAATACAGTGTGACTGTTGAGGAGTTTGAGCTTTTAGCCTTGTGGACTTCTGGACAGAACATTACTCCTGCATTAATCTCCTTTTCCTTTTTATTTTTAGGTTTTAACAAAAACCTAACCCCCTCCCCCCTGTCAATAGTCTTGCAAAGCCTCAGAGGGGAGAGAGAACCAGGGTCCACTGGCTTGTGGGCAGCTTGGGGGCCGTGCCCTTGATGAGACTGTGAGCCGGCTAAATGTGTGTGAACGGGAGATTCTCCACCTCAGAGCATTCTCACAGTTTGCAGGTTGAAATCTTACCTGTCTGGTAAACGTGCAGTCTTTTCATGATAATTTGAAGCTTGCATGCAGTCTAGACAGAGTTGGTAATAAATGCAAACTTTGGACATCCCAGAACAGGCTGGGTCAAGGACAGGAGAAATAAATGGATCGATACTGATCAAAGGAGTCTGGGTCGTGGGGCTCTTAGCAGTGATACAGTTTGATATACTGTACTTCATTAAATAAATAAGGGGGGAAAAGGTTTCTGACTCAATGCTGTCCTGATGGCCAAATTCACACAGATGCACAGACCAGGGCTATACAACTATTTGCTCAGGGGGGCACAGTTACTGAAAGCCAAGAGCTCAGGGGCTGAACATCCAGCAATTATTGTCATTAAGTTTGTTTTATGGTTTAAAATTTAGTTTTATTTAAAAATAAACCCACTGAGAGGCCGAATTGAGTTCACCCGTGGGCCTGTTTTGGTCCCTGGACTGCCAGTTGAATAGCCCTGGCATACAGGTGCTGGTCAAAAAATTAGAATATCATGAAAAAGTTGATTTATTTCAGTAATTCCATTCAAAAAGTGAAACTTGTATATTATATTCATTCATTACACACAGACTGATTTATTTTAAATGTGTATTTCTTTTATTGTTGATGATTATAACTGAAAACTAATGAAAACCTCAAATTCAGTATCTCTGAAAATTAGATTACTTAAGACCAATAAAAAAAAGTATTTTTAGAAATGTTGGCCACCTGAAAAGTATGAACATGAAAAGTATGAGCATGTACAGAACTCAATACTTAGTTGGAGCTCCTTTTGCCTGGATTACTGCATCAGTGTGACATACAGTCCATCAGTCTGTGACACTGCTCAGGTGTTATGAGAGTCCAGGTTGCTCTGATAGTGGCCTTCAGCTCTTCTGAATTGTTGGGTCTTGTGTATCACATCTTCCTCGTCACAATACACCATAGATTTTCTATGGGGTTATCAGGCAAGTTTGCTGTCCAATTAAGAACATGGATACCATGGTCCTTAAACCAGGTACTGGTAGCTTTGGCACTGTGTGCAGGTGCTAAGTCCTGTTGGAAAATGAAATCTGCATCTCCATAAAGTTGGTCAGCAGCAGGAAGCATGAAGTGCTCTAAAACTTGCTGGTAGATGGCTGCGTTGACCTTGGACCTCAGAAAACACAGTGGACCAACACCAGCAGATGACATGACCCCCCAAACCATCACAGACAGTGTAAACTTGACACTGGACCTCAAGCAACGTGGATTCTGTGCCTCTCCTCTCTTCCTCCAGACTCTGGGATCTTGACTTCCAAAGGAAATTTAAAATTTACTTTCATCATAGAGAACATAACTTTGGACCACTCAGCAGCAGTTCCAGGTGAGACGCTTCTGACGCCGTCTCTTGTTCAAGAGTGGCTTGACTCAAGGAATGCGACAGCTGAACCCATGTCTTGCATATGTCTGTGCGTGGTGGTTCTTGAAGCACTGACTTCAGCTGCAGTCCACTCTTTGGGAATCTCCCCCACATTTTGGAATGGGTTTTGTTTCACCATCCTCTCCATGGTGCGGTTATCCCTATTGCTTGTACACTTTTTTCTACCACATCTTTTCCTTCCCTTTGCCTCTCTATTAATGTGCTTGGACACAGAGCTCTGTGAACAGCCAGCCATGACCTTTTGTGTCTTGCCCTCCTTGTGAAAGGTGTCAATGGTTGGCTTTTGGACAACTGTCAAATCAGCAGTCTTCCCCATGATTGTGTAGCCTACAGAAGTAGACTGAGAGACCATTTAAAGGCCTTTGCAGATGTTTTGAGTTAATTAGCTGATTAGAGTGCGACACCAGGTGTCTTCAATATTGAACCTTTTCACAATATTCTAATTTTCTGAGACACTGAATCTGGGGTTTTCATTAGTTATGAGTTATAATCATCAACGTTAAAAGAAATAAACATTTGAAATATATCAGTCTGTGTGTAATGGATGAATAAAATCTACAAGTTTCACTTTTTGAATTGAATTACTGAAATAAATCAACTTTTTCATGATGTTCTAGACATTACATTATAACGTCTCGGTCCTTAAAGACAGTCACTTCATGTAAAACCATGCTGAGTGTAAAACGTCTTCGGCGTTTGTTACTGCTGCATGTGTGGTTTTTAGAAATGCTGCAAAAAACAGTCATGTGGCTCAAAATAGACTGTGGGCCCAGCTTATCTTCCTTCCTATACACAAACACTGTGACACACTAGGAGAAAGATTTCACTGGCTTTCCGTCCTTGGAACAAAGATATTTTCATTATCATCCCAAGTAGTCGCACACGCAAACGACAGAGAGATAAGGACGGTTATTTTGGGGGTTAGTCTGTTCAGGCAGCGAGGCAGGACAGCTGAGGGTGTGGGGTCGTTACCCTGCTTCCTGTCAATCAACACATGACCTCTCCAGCACCCCTTCACTGCGTTCTTGGGCGTTTACTCAGACATTTCTTGTGGTGACATCCATTTGACTAAAGTGCCACCTTTTTTTGAGTAGCACTCCAACTTGTAGATCTACTTTCTTGTGATCTGAATCCTCCCGATGGTATATTCATTCAGCCTTTGTTTATACAGGTTAGTCTCATTGAGCCTCGGGGACTCATTTACAAGGGAGACCTGATTTTTTAACAAAGAGTGATGACAACAGCGATCTGAACCCATTTCAGATTATCATTTGGTTCATGAATCAAGAGGTGATTGTGACTGAGGTTGCGGAGGCAGAAGGGTCACGGTTATCAATGCTTTGGTTAGCTGAGGTCACTGCGTCACAGCAAACCTGCTTGGAGTCAAAATGTCTACCAGTGGTATGAAAACAGGCTTGCTTGTGAAGACGATGTGCAAAATTTGAACGCTAACCGATTACAGTACTGCCTTAGAGATAACTACTGCTAGATTCACACTATCTGAACGTGACAAATCTGATTCGGGTTGCTTTTAAACGTGTACTAAATCATACACATGCACAGTCTGGACAGTCTTCTCACATTTCATCCAACTTGTTGGATGAAGTGGGGATATGCCAGTCGATCCAAACACTGATTGTGCCGTTAAGCGCTCAGAACTCTGCACACCTTCAACTACACAATAGAAGTCCAGTTGCATTGTACTTTTTTAACTTTGTAGATTTGCCACGCTCTGGATGACTGAGCAGCAACATATTATATTAACGTTGGTGGATAAGGTACTATCGTGGTGGGATCGATACGTGAGTTTGTCTCTGTTTTTAGCACATAACTCCTGTTCCAGGTTCTGCGCTGGAGTAGGCGATAATCATCACATGTGGATGAAACAAGGATGGCAAATAATAAATCTGGCCAGGCTGTCTGGATCATGTGAAACTGTATTATGATAACCCTCCCAGCTGTCAATCTATGAGTCCCTAATTATGAAGAAAATTACCCACAACAAACTTTGTTTTGGTTCTAGTTGGTGAGAAAATATACCAGGCACGCATGATGAGCTGTGTGTTTCCTTTAACTGCAGCCCCAACAGAAGTTATTTGTTTCTGATGCGTCTGCTCCAACATGTGACTACACCCAGAATGCTGCAGTTGTCCATGTGTTTAGCATGATTTGTTTGGACTTAAACATGTGTTTTGTTGACACATTCTCAACAGCAGCTTGTCACAAAGTAACATGTGCTGGGGTGTTAAAATGTTGTTACTCTACAGCAGATCAGGGAACGTGGTTTCTGTTTTGGCTTTTTTCAAGCTTGTTTTGGGTTTTTGTGTTGTTTTTTTTCACAGACAGTCGCGAGTTTTAAATTATGCTAAACCGAAATGCATTAACCTTAGTTAACCTGTAAGAGTCCACACTTTCAGTCACTGAACTTCCTCTTTCTGTCTTACATCTGCTTTCAATTTCTAATCAGCACACCTGGAGTGAGCTTTTTATCGTCTGTGTTTTTACTTCCAGGGTTTCATCCAACAAAGTTAAGTCAGGTCCTCTGGATGGTTTCTTTAGTTGAAACGTTTCATTTTTCATCCAAAAGACTTCATCAGTCCGGCACATTAGGTCGGACTGATGAAGTCTTTCAACACAAACTATCCAGAGGACCTGACTTAACTTTGTTGGATGTATCTACCTGGATTATTGAGCATGAACTTTAATATTCCAGGTTTTCAGTTTCTCCTTTGGCGCTTAACTTTGTCTTCAACTCCAGTTTGATCTCCAGTCCTCACCTTTGGGAAGCTCGGTCCTCACCTCCTTCTACAGGTGTGCAGTGGAGAGCATCCTGTGCTCCAGCATCAACGTGTGGCATGGAGGCTGCACAGCTGCAGAAAGAAAAGCTCTGCAGAGAGTGGTGAAGGCTGCACAGAAGACTGTTGGAGTCAGCCTCCCCACCATCACAGACATTTACACCTCCAGATGCAGGAAGAGGGCCACCTGCATCATGAAGGACCCCACTCACCCAGCACACACACTTTTTGTCCCGCTCCCCTCAGGAAGGAGGTTGAGGAGCATTAAGTGTAGAACCACTAGACTGAGGAACAGCTTCTACCCTGAGGCTGTTAAACTCATGAATATCTAACTAGAATAATCACTGTGAAAAATCATATCATGTTGCTGCTGATCTGTTTCATGTTGCTGCTGATCTGTTTCATGTTACTGTGTTCATGTGCGCTCATCTGCTCACACAGACTCATGTTCGTGCTGCTGTTCGATGTATTGTTTTTATGCTATGAGTGCTTAGTGTATTATTTAGCTGGTGTTTTTCTTAGTTCATATCTTAGACATTATTATTGTTTTTCTTTTACATTTTATTGTTGGATGTAACTGGGATCCTGTGTAAATAATCTCATTCCACCACATGTGGTGTGTATGACAAATAAATCTCTCTGACTCTGA
>NC_056512.1:24814265-24909672 GCF_014905685.2 Nematolebias whitei | reverse complement strand
TACTTGACAGTCAGGGAGGAACATTCGAACTGTATTCAAGTAAAAGTGGTTGTTTGGTTGTTGTCTGGACCTTTCGTCTGAGGTGATGTGCCTCTGTGGGGATGACTTTGAGAATGGGGACTCAACAACCAGGACTTTGGGTTTACTCCTCACTAGGCAGCCTTTCTCCACGTCCCAGTCTGCTCCCTCCAAGTACATACCAGACACAAAGCAGCCTAATGCCAAAAAGACTGTTAGTCTTTAGATCTACTCACCAAGCATGCTGCAACCAATGACTCTCATTTCATCACCTTGTTTTGGCCTGTCAGTCACGTCATCCTCACTGCAGTAGTGGGTCACTTCTGTGTACAGTGTGGAAAGATCCAGGGGCCAGCCATTTTCCCTACATGCAGCTTGAACCAGAGCAGTCAAGTACGACTCGGGTATGTGAAGACCTGACAGCCACATAACTTTTGGTTCTTTCTTGTTCACCTTGCAAACAAAAGATAGACACACATAATTCAGACACACAAATATAAACTTATTTGTTAACTACAAATAATAACAGAATAAAACAAACATAAACTAAAAACATTTTATTTGCTGGCTCGTGTCTTTACCCAGTAGCTGTACTGTTCATAACGCCTCTTGAAATGGATCATCCAGTTCCCAAGAGACTTCAGAGTCTCAGGTGCCAGCTTCTTCCAAATGGCAGGAATGTGACCATTAAAAAGGGCCCGAGCCACTTCATCCAACTCACTGCTCATACCTACCTCACCGGCCAAGGCCTGTGAGACACAAGACACAAGTACAAATCTAAAAAACTGAAGACAACACAACACCTGAGTGATTTCCCCCTCAGTATCTCTGTCACAGTTCCTGTCCTCACCCTCTGCAGCTCAGCCAAAGACTGCTGCATGCGAACCACTAGTTTGTTGAAGCGCTCCAGTTCTTGAAGTAGAACTACTGACGTTGGAGAAATGTCTGTAGCAAACTTTTTACGAATGACATCCATGTCAAATAACTCAGGAAGCTTGTTCTGGATGTCCTGAGCCACCTGGCCGATGTGCTCATCTCTAGTAACACTTCCACGAGATTCACCTGAGATGTACGGGAACAGACAGCGTAAAAGACAAATACTGCAATGTACTTAAAAAAGAATTCATAGAAAGTTATTACTTCCTCAAATATTTAAAAATTTTATCAAAAATTACAATAATATAATAAAACAAAATATAGACTTTAGCAGTGATGTGTTAAGATAAGTGTTGAAAGATGCTCACAAAATGTACCTTAGTACTGAGATGAGCGGAAGCTGTGGTTCATGTCCTTGACTCTCATGTTGTATTTGTAATTTGTTGTTGCAACCACAGTGAGACATTCAAGATGGGCATGGGTCAGTGGGTTTCTCTGTTTGTGCTTCATAGTGTTCATGGTTGAAAATTTTGACTCGCGGGTGTAAAAATTTCAGCTTTTATTACCCCAGTCCCATGAAGAAAACACAAGTCAACAATAACGATGAACACCAAAGTCCATGCTCAACAATGAATATGCTGTAATATGTGTACGAATGAAGATGCCCCCTTCACATTTCCACCTGCCCCCTCATGTAGCCATGCCTAGAACCGGCCCTGTAAGATGCTCCTACTTCCTTCTCTGCAGATGACAGCAGGTGCAGAGACGCACGCGGCTGGTGATGATCAGTTGATCCATCTGAAGCTTAACAGGACTGTTTTTTTACCTCTACCAATCGGATGGACCTGCCTTCTCCTCAACAAGTAGATTAACACAATTTCATATTGTGCATTCTTATTTAGTTTTATTTGTACTGTATGATTCGTAAAACCGCAAAAAAGAAGCCCGAGCCGACGTGCAATTATTGTGCAATGCTCCAGCACGTTTTAAAAATGTACTGGCATATTGTTGTAACCTGTCACGAGAGCCACCAATAAAGCATGGCGAGCCACATGTGGCTCGGGAGCCGCGCTTTGAGTATCCCTGGTCTAAACTAATTCATCTTCCTTATTATGCAGATTCATTTTTGTATTATTTTTCAGCGATTTCACACAAATAATCTGTGAACTATTGTTTATATTCACAATATCACTTTGCTCTCTGTTCAGTCTGCTCTGTGCAGCTACCCATCCAGGCTGTCATATTGTAAAGTTTGCAGATGATACAGCGGTGGCGCGATGCATCTCAAACAACGATGAGTCCAGCTACAGGCAGGAGGTGGAACACCTGGAGAGCTGGTGCAAGAAGAACAACATCCACATCAAAGTAAAGAAGATGAAGGAGACGGTCGTGGATTTCAGAAGAAGACCCCACCCAGTACTGGAGGACTGTGTAAGAAAACCGTTCTCAAACCTAAGAATCACCAAAATATTGAATAAATATGTAATAAATGATGACTGTCTCAAGCGGGTCAATAAAATCTATGATTTTTTTTTTCACGAACACCTCTTACCTGCAGAGCTGCAGTGGTTCTGCATCAACGCTTTGCAGTCAGAGATATTTCAATAATAACAGAGTTTACATATTTTGTTTCATGTTAATTTACTGTAATAAACTTTTGTAAAATACACCAGAATGCAGGAAATGGCATCTACTTAGATCAAAATTCTCTGGGGGAGGACCCCCAGACCCCCCCCCCCCAACACAGTCTCTTCTGGAACGTTATTTATACAGAATTGAAGGTTAAATAACTATAATAAGTAAATGGACTTTACTTAATTCAAATTCAATTCAAAAATACTTTTTTAATCCCAGTGGGAAATTAAATGTTGTTGTAACTCATCATCCTGGTTTCATTAATGAGTTGTTCTAGATGCTGATAGCTGTGGGCAGGAAGGATCTCTTGTAGCGATCTGTCCTACAACGGATTTGAAGAAGCTTCTAACTGAAGACACTTTGTTGTTGTATGACAGTCTGATGAAGAAGATGCTGAGTTGTCTATAATGTTCTTCATTTTATGAAGACTCCTTCTTTGTACAATCATCTCCAAAGGTTCTAGAGGAGTACCCAGAACTGAGCCAGCCTTCTTTATGAGCTTGTTGATCTTTTTTAAGTCACTTGCTCTGGTGCTGCTCCCCCAGCAGATGATGGCAGAAGAGACAGCACTCTCTACAACAGACTTATAGAAGATATGCAGCATCTTGCTGCAAACACTGAAGGACTTCAGCTTCCTCAAGAAGTACAGTCTGCTCTGTCCCTTCTTGTAGACGCTTCACTGTTGCATTTCCAGTCCAGTCTGTTGTCCAGGTGAACCCCAACGTATTTATATTTCTCCACCACCACTTCTTCTCCCATGATGGAAATAGTGTTGGACCTGTTCCTGTTTCTCCTGAAATCTACAATCGTCTCCTTTGTTTTGTTCTCATTCAAAATGAGATGATTGTTTCCACACCATGCCACAAAGCGGTCCACCAGTTCCCTGGACTCAGCTTCTTGTTCATCTCTGATACACCTGACCACTGCAGAATCATCAGGATATTTCTGCAGATGACAGGAGTCTGTTTTATACTGGAAATCTGAGGTGTACAGAGTGAAAAGGAATGGTGAGAGTACAGTCCCCTGTGGTGCTCCTGAGCTACTGACCACCTGGTTAGGCACACAACCCTTCAGTCTCACAAACTGTGGTCTGTTTGTCAGGTAGTCTTTGAGCCAGGTGATTGTTGAGGCCTCCACCTGAGTCTTCTGGAGTTTCTGACAAAGCAAATCAGGCTGGATTGTGTTAAATGCACCGGAGAAATCAAAGAACATGACTCTCACAGTGCTGTCTGACTTTTCTAGATGACAGTGAGTTTGCTGAAGCAGGTGTATGATGGCATCTTGAACTCCAAGTCCACGCTGATAAGCAAACTGCAGTGGGTCCTGATATGTGCTTGTTTGTTTAGTCAGGTGGGTCAGCAGAAGTCTCTCTAAGACCTTCATGATGTGGGATGTCAGGGCAACAGGTCTATAGTCATTGAGGACCAATGGGTAAGTTTTCTTTGGTACTGGAACAAGACAGGATTTTTTTCCACAGCACTGGAAACTTCTCCTGGATCAGGCTAAGGTTGAAGAGGTGCTGCAGAACCCCACAGAGATGCTCTGCACAGATCTTCAGGACTCTGGGACTCAGCTGACAACCATGAGAAAAGCAAACAGGCCTACATAAATGTCCAATTTGTGAAATATTCAGAAAAAGAGACAAATCAATACATCTTCCAGTTAAAGACTATTTAACACGGTCAGAGCTACATCACAAGATCAGTGCCTTTAGTAATAATAGTAGCCTAAAATTACTTTCCCATGTAGTAGCTAAGGTTTAGAATAATTTTAATCTTTAAGTCAAGTCAAGTCAACTTTATTTATAAAGCACATTTAAAACAGAAACTGTTATCAAAGTGCTTAACAACATATAAAACTAATAATTTCAGCTGAAAATCAAATATGTGGTTCTAAGCAGCTAAACAGAGTGTGAACAGAGTTCTTATTAATTAATAGTAAGTTTATCTTGCAACAGGCTATAATCTACATAACAAGACACCTTTCAAGCTCCAAGAGATGACAGCTGCATACCTTTTAACTTTGTTAGTTTCTCCTTCAGTGATGTCAGTAACACGTTACTGACACCTGAAAGTGGAACAAACCTGGTTTTGGACCAGTTTGACATGATTGTCAACGAGGGAGAGGGCCGGCACCGGAGGAGGGGGCGTGACACAGACACCATCTTAGCACTAACATAACTGGTTTGTTCCACTTTGGAGTAAGCTGTTGGGGGAAGAATCAGTTTTGTGTTGTGTGTTTCCTTGACTGATGAAGCCTTCTGGATGGAAGGTGAAAGGTTTGAGCACAAAAAAAGAAACTGTCCAGATGACCTGACTGAAAATTGTTGGATTGTATACCTGGATTATTGAGCATGGACTTTGTTGACTTAATGTAAACTTTTCATCTTGAAATTAAACCTTTCGCCCTATTTTTTTCACCAATTAGTGATTTTTAACGAACATTTTTTAAGTTTAAGCAGGATGTTATAACTCATACATTTCTGTATAAAAATATAAAAAGAGATGGAAGTTGTCTGACCTCCAGGGGGTCCGTCAGGACCAAAAGCATAGCACTCGGAGCATGAGAATGGGATGACTCTCAGCTTCCACACCACATTTAAATTTAGTTTCTGTAAAACTAAATGTGATAGTTTCCTGAAGTTGGTTAGTTGTTGCCATCTTAAATCAGGATGACTCAAAAAAATGAATACAATGAATATTTTCTGAGAAATTTAACAATCCATTCACTTGTTCATGAGATATTTTACTAACAAACAAACTCAAACATAAGCAATTGTTGATCAAGATAAAAGTAATCACTATTCAATAATAAATTACACAAACAAACAATAAATATGACACTAATTAAATGTCTTCCTTGCAAGTTTGAAAAGAAACTGACATTAATTAATTCTTTTGAGAAACATTGATTTTGTTTTATTGTTTCGCAACATGCCTGTTAAAGAGCTATTCAGCGACTTTATATCAATATTTTAATTTATCAATAAAGTCCGAATCTATACAATAAATGTCTATTGTTTTATTACTAAACTGTTTTAAGTTTGAACAACTTTTCAAAGTGTAACTGATCAACAGCACCCCTTAGTGGAAACTTTAATTGTCACAAAACTGTAACGACAGGTTGGGTTCAAAACAAATGCTGCAAAACTCAATAACAACAAATACTTGCTTAAATTTTATTATATTTGTATTTAAAAAGATAAACTGTGGATAAAAAAAAGTATTCTTTGTTTTCTTTCCTGCGTTCCTGTAAAACTTTGCAGTTTAACGGACGTTTCCAGGTTGGAGACAAAAAATTTTTTTATGTTACCAAGATGAAATTAATAAACAAGGACAGTTCCGGTTTCATTTATTTCAAAATATTTATTCATGTTTAAACAATAAAAATCAAATGTGGCAGCAGGAATGTGCCTCTCCACACTGTTGTTAACATTTCCTATAGTAATAAAACATATAAAGTAATAATAGTAGTAGTAGTAGTACTAAAACTGGGGGAAGGGGTGTAATGTAAGTGAGCGTGCGTATGTTTGTGCCTGAATTAAAGAGGATGACACTTGAGCGGATTTTCACTCCTGTCCTGTCCTGGTCCCACAGAAAAAAAATCCTGTCCTGTCCCAATCCTGGTCCATGAACATGTGCATACAGTGGTGCTTGAAAGTTTGTGAAGCCTTTAGATTTTTCTATATTTCTGCATATAAGACCTTAAACATCAGATTTTCAAACAAGTCCTAAAAGTAGATAAAGAGAACCCAGTTAAATAAATGAGACAAAAATATTATACTTGGCCATTTGTTTATTGAGGAAAAATATCCAATATTACATATTTGTGAGTAGTAAAAGTATGTGAACCTTTTGGATTAGCATCAATTTGAAGGTGAAATTAGTCAGCTGTTTTCAATCAGTAGGATGATGATCAGGTTTGAGCGGGCACCCTGTTTGATTTAAAGAACAGGGATCTATCCATGGGCAGCACGTTGGCGCAACTGGTAGAGCTGCTGCCTCTCAGCGAGCAGGTCCCTGGTTCAAACCCCGGTCCAGGGGCCTTTCTGGGTGGAGTTTGCATGTTCTCTCTGTGCATGCGTGGGTTTTCTCCGGGTACTCCGGTTTCCTCCCACATACCAAAAACATGCATGTTAGACTGATTTGTAACTAAATTGTCCCTAGGTGTGAGTGAGAGAGTGAATGGTTGTTTGTCTCGTTTGTCTCTGTGTGGTCCTGTGATGGACTTGCGACCCGTCCAGGGTGTACCCCGCCCCTCGCACAGTGATTGCTGGACATGGGCACCAGCGACCCCCGTGACCCAAAATGGAATAAACGGGTAAAAGAAAATGGATGGATGGATGGATGGATGGATGGATGGATGGATGGATGGATGGATGGATGGATGAAAGACTTTAGCTGTAGGCTAAAAGCGCCACCTACCGCACTTGAAGGAGTTATGGGGATTCAACCGTTCTCCTGGTTCTGAACTAGGGTTAGCTTTCCATCCAGCCTGGTCAGCTCAGCAATAGACATGGAAACAGGAACCTGGCCTGTGTGAAGCAGAAAATCATTAACCCTTAGTTTTATCAATCTCAAAAACCATGATAAGCAATACACGTACATGTTTTATCATCATTACTATAGTAATATAAGTTCATAATATAAATAGAATCAAGCTCATTATTTGAGTACTCCTAAATATTCCTAATATTAAAGGTCCTAACATTGCACTGGTCCTTAGCACACAATATATCAATAGCATCTCACCATCTCAATGCACTGTACCTTCAGTTTAAATGCTTCAGTGTTAACATTAGGAACTATTTACTTATTGCAAGATGCCTTGTTTTTCATTATCCAGCTCAATACAAATACAGGTGTTCAGAAAAAGTAATATCATCAGAGACATTTAGTACAGAAAAGTATTAATGTTTGATAATTATATTTTCTATAAGCACATTTAAATAAATGTAGCAATAGCACTGATTTATCACAGAGCTCAATACAATAATCTGGAGACTAGCACTAGCATGCTAGCTCCAGAAACAACCAAACGAACTCACCAGTTCCCACTTTTAGAAGACACAGTCAGCTGAAAGTTTTTTCACAGAGACATCTAAAAGTTGAGAGGCATATCAGTCAGAAATGGCAACATAGGCATTAGATAAAGGGCTTACAATGACTTAAAGCCTACCTGCAGCAGCTAGCCTCTCACACATAGTCTGGTTGTTTTCACTGCACGATCTGTTCCGGAAGCACAATCCGTACCGTGCATTCAGCTCTGGGCGCAGGAAAGGTGCGCCCAGAATGGTCCTATACCTACTATTGAAGAGGAGTTAACTGTGCATGTACGACTTTTAGCGAGAGTCTATGGGCAAAGATTTTTGCACCAAAGGGCAGATATACGTCACCAATCAGACAAAGTCGTTGAATGAAACAACTTTACTCATCATTAATTATAAAATATTTATCTTACACATCTAAAAAGATATATACATATATTTTGAAATATTTTTATTTTATTATTTCATTTTTATTTAAATTTTTTAAATGTCTTATTCAAAGTAATCTGGTGAGTGTTGGGGCAGCGCCCTGGCACCCTCTATTGGTCAGCCGCTTTTGCTTAATGGTGATTCCTTTTAAATTCAAATTATTACAAAGACCAAATACCACTACTGCAATGGAGTTTTTCATAACACTGTCAAAAAAAAAAAAAGAAAGAAAGAAAAAAAAGAAGTCCATTGTCCAACTCAGATGATTTTGCTTTATAGCATATATGAGTGAATGAGGAAGGGTGACACGTGCTCCTCACTTTACTACACTTTTATTAACTGTTTTGCACTTGCATTAAAGCAGGTCAGTTTACTGACAGCAACTTAATTAATGAATTCACCCTTTGATAATCAGAACTCAGTACTTGAAGGAATTCTATAACAAATGAATATTCACCTAAAAGAGGAGACAAAATTTGTGTTTGAAGTTATATTACAATAATAATGAATTAGACTAAGAATCATCAACAATAATAAAATTGAACAACACAAATAATAATTTGGAGCAAAAATTGTTTGAATAGTAGTAAATCAACAATGAAAAATAAAAACAATAATTTATCAATCAAGGATTAATTCTCTTTTATCGAAGGCAAAATTAACGCTGGCCTCAGTGTTGCTCGTCCCCGCGCCGCCGGGAGCGCGCAGGACCCGTCCCTTCAGAAGCAGTAGCGCGAGCGCCGCATCCATCCTGCTGTGGGGAGCAGCGAAGAGGAGCGCACGCACACAGAGCCACGGAACATGGACGGAGTGGGTTCGTTCGGAGCCGGCCGAACCGGGTCCACCGTCGACCCGCTTACATTCGCCAAACAGCCGCAGACCATCCTGAGAGTGCTGTCCTGGGTGAGAGAGACGCTCTTATTTCTGCTCCTGTGCGTGTGAGTTTGCGCGCGGGGAACCAGTGACCCGCTGTCCCTGCTGTAAAAATAGACACTAAATAAATGAGATTATCATCAACGGGTTGTCAAAGGCAAAACGACGGCGAGTTTGATGTAAATGAGAGAGATGTCCTGCTGGGTGTTACCAGGCCTGCTGCCTGTCTCTCATCACGGAACTGCTTCCACCACACAGATGTTTTCCTGGACCGGAACCGAACCGTCACCGCTCATTAGCAGTTAGCCTCTTTTCAGGTTACACATCGCCTTATTTAAACACAACGGTTCGGCAGACCGGACCCGGTTAAACACAGACCTAGGCTAATTATTGACCACTTTCATCACTATGTTCGTCCAGCTGTTATCATTTGTGTCGGTTATTGTCATTTGCTACATTTTTTTATTCATATTTATCTCCTAACCAGGTTTTAGCTGATGGTTTCACTGATTTACCCTACACGGTGGTCGCTCGTCATCTCACCTGTGATTGGTCGGTCCGTCGTTACGCACGCAGGGCCACGCGCCGACTTACGTCGTGTTGTGACGTCCGGGTCCACAGAGAAGCTCTCACTCAGCAGAGCAGGGATTTATGAAACGAACCAACAGTTCACTTCATAGTAATGCATCTGTTTTACTATATGAACAGATCTATGTATTATCAGCAAAGTATTCTGTCAATTCATAAAGTACTTGCCAAAACAGAATAATAATTAATTTATAATAATATAAGAGAATAGATCAGCTGATTGCAGCGATGCTTCAGGCTATAACATTTAGGTGCATACCAGAGGACAACAATGGTTTCTGACCAATTAAATGCCCTTACAGGGTTGTTTGATGAAATTAAACTCTAGATCAGGGATTCCCAAACGTTTTTTATTACCTTTTGACCCCCCAAAATATAAAAAAACTTATGAACAAAGACTTGCAACCTTAAATACCTTTGGTTGAACTACACAAATGTCAGTAAACTATAAATTAATAAATAAAAGAGAGCATAATAACGCAGATAGATTAAACGTATTATACTGTGTGGTTTTTTTCTTTTCTCTTATGATTATTGTTGTTGTCTTGTAAATAGCTGGTAGGAATTACTTTTTTTATATTTGATTTGATTTGGTTTCTGTAGATTGTCCCAGGACCTCCACCTGGCGTTTCGTGACCCACAGTGAGGTCCCAGTCCCATCTATGGGAACCACTGATCTAAACAACACTGGGCAGGTGGTTTTTATTGTCGTGACTGATTACACTAAAACTTGTCTGTTTGTATTTAGATCCAGAGTTATCCAAACTATTTTTTAAAGTTGTAGTTCAGATCTTTTGAAGTCAGAATTTGTGGGAATATTATGAACAAATAATATCTTACCTGCTGTTGATAGGTCTTTAAACGGACACAGTTTGGAGAAAGACTTTGATTCTGACCGGGTTGATGATTCAATGCATGGCCAACACTAACACGGATCGCTGACATTTGAAAACGACTCCATTCACACCTTTTATAGTCTGAGACACTTTCTGTAAAATATAATATTTTTGCTTGAATAATACAAAATTAATGGGAATTTAAATAAAGTTTAAATGAACTGGGATGAAATTATTAACACTGGAGCTGTTTTAAGGCAGTTGCTCTTTTCTTTGGTCTTGGCTTTTGGTCAAAACTGATCTCCGTTTCTCCAAAACCGAAGTCATTCAAATTGTCATCAGCAACAGATAAGACAATAACTGTTAATACACTTTCAACAAAACCCCACTTGAGACAGATCTTAACGATTGGCGCAGCTGTGGTTGAGTGGTTAGAGCGGTCGTCCTCCCAACAGGAGAGCTGAGGGTTCGATTCCACCAGCAGTCACATACTGAAGTGGCAAGACACTGACCCCCTCATAGCCTCTGATGTGTGTCTTGTAGAAATGTGATCTAAAGCGCTGATTTGTCTCCATAGATTCAGATTATCTTTGCAGAGATGTAGCAGAGTGCTGTATGAATGTGTGTGTGGAGGTAAATGAGGACACAGATTGTGTTGTAAAGAGCTTTGAGCATCATGATTAGGTAAAAAGGCGCTATGTAAGTATAGTCCATTTACCATTTATTGTTTTAACATACAAAATAACATTTTTAATTTGTGTAAGCCTTTAAATCACAACTACATAAATTCAATGCAATACATGTTCATGACAGTTACTCTCGTTTATTGTAATAATATTTAAATTAAGTAGGGATGCACGATATTGGATTTTTGGCTGATATCTGATATGCCGATATGTTAAAATTTATTTGGCCGATAACCAATATTTTTCCCCCTAGACCTACTTACAGAGACTACAGCTTCTCTGCTGTGGAATTAACCAGATGCCAAAAAGGGGACTGAAAATGATGCAACACTTCAACTTGGATTATGTTTAATGTCACATTTATTCATGACATTTACTCTCTCCAACACAGTGACAACACTTGAACTGTGCAAATTTGTAAATTTTCACATATCTAAACTCAACAGCGCACGTGACGTCATAACATTGTGCTGGCGCTGCAGACATCCTTGTCACTGGGTTGTCATACAAAAAACGCGTCTTTCATATATATGTGAGTTATTCTGATGGAATGGCCGATGTCGGATATTTAAATTATTCTCTAATATCGTCCGATACCATGCCGATAATATCGTGCATCCCTAAAATTAAGTCATTGTCTCAAGACAACAGAACTTGCTTTCTCAAAGTAACATGTTAAATTATTGTGACCAGAAAAGTTTGTTTGTTTTTGTGAAAACTAGGAATTATTTCAAACGCACAAAAAAACAGGTTATTTTTTTTTGTCAGAGATGCGAATAGTTGCGCTGATATAAGGTGAAAATATCATATCAAGGAACAAACAGAGTAACACGTGCATGACTTGATTTCCTGTTTCAGATCATCCTAAAGTGTCACAGCAGCAATACTGAACACTACAATTGACTGGGACACAATAACTCTCATTTGTTGCAGCATAATCGGCTCATGATCATGAGAAAATCAAAAACCGATTATTCCTGATAAGATAAAACGGGTTTGATCATCTTGATATTCAAAGTAGTTGATTTGTGATTGTCAAACACAACCTTTTGCTTCAATAATGACCTTTACGTTGCATCACTCATCCATCCTTGTTATTTATTGCACTTTTGAATTTTTTTGGAAACATAGGACAGTAATTGTTGCCATTTTGCGTGTGGAATCTGTGTTTGTTGTTGCTGAATATAAAACTTGGAACTGTTCAACTCGTGGTGCTCATTCAATCAGAGTCTGAGCTGGACAACAAGCACACCGGTTTAGTGAGCCCGACCCATGTCCAAGAAGCCATGTTCTTAGTCCTGCAGAACGAGGTCGGACATTGTCCTGCTGACATAATAACACACTTCTAGTTCTTGTCCATCCTTGTGTCCAAAATACTCGTCTGAACGTGTCAAAGCTTTTGCACATTTAACAGTCGTGTCTGGCCTTTGTCTTGCATTTATTTTCAGTACCTACTCCATCCTTTTCAGGTTAGGCCAGCAGTCAGGTACACCCAGGACAGGGCAATGCAGAGGCACACAACCACTCACACTAGGACTGCACAGTAATAGGAAACCATTTAATTACTATAATATTGTTGAATATTGCAATGACAACATCATTTGTGGTAAACGCATGTGTTCTGTCATCACGATGCTTTCTCGGTGTGCTATGGGCATTTAGGGAAGTGGGTTCCACCTGACTGACAAATTACCGGACTTTCCGCTGTACACGTCGCACCGCCATAAAAGCTGCATCAGTCCCAATACAGGTATGTCTAATAAAGTGGGAAAAAACATAAATAAGTCGCTTCGCTGTATAAGTCGCATCTATTATGTGTCACTGCTGACGACCTGGAAACGTGGGCCAGTGTGCCAAAAATCGATTGGCTGCCAATTGGCGGGTGCGTGTGCAGGAGAACATTTATTCGAAATGCAACAAGACAACCGGCGACATGCTGCTGATTTCACGTTTGCTCCAGGAGTTCCAGAGCGAGACGACGGTGGCCTCTGTACAAGCCAAGTGTCTCATTAATAGCCACTTTTACCTATTAATGAGACACTTGGCTTGCCATAATAGTCGAGGGCCCTGTAGCGGCTGCAAATGGTAATGTTTAATATTTTTCATGTCAGAATGAATGAAATGGTCAGATCACAGCCAAAAATTGGGTTATACTGTAAATATGTGGGAAAAACACATATATTAGTCGCTGCGGTGTATAAGTCGCAGGACATGCAAATTTATGCAAAAAGGTGTGACTTATGTGGCAAAACATACGGTAGTCTTTCTGGATGTATTGTAATTCTTTTTAGTACTGACATTGCACAAACTTCTATTGTACTGGCAGCCATTTTTAAATACTGTGCAGCTCAAATTCACACATAAGGTCAGCTTACAGTCCCTTATTGACCTAATGTGCAGCTTTTTAGATAGTTGGAGGAAACTGGAGTCACCAGAGAAACACCCACTCATTCATAAGAGGGAACGTGAAAACTGTTCACACAAAAAGACCCCAGCTGGGTGTCGAACCTGCAACCTTTCTAATACAAAACAACGTGCTTGACTGTTACGAAGTCTGGCACCAAAAACTGTCATCATGAGCTGACTGACACTTTTTGACAGATTCAATAATTACGGATTTTTGTTACATTTTTTAAATAAGTACATTTAAAAACAATAGACTTGTAGGGGAAATGGTGAAGTTTAAAAGTGTCTTTTATGAGATTATGTAAAAGAAATTAGATTAAATTCCTTTGTTCTCACACAGGGATGCTGCTCAGTGATGCTTGATCACATTGTGTCTGTGTGCGTGCATGCGTGCATGTGTGCATGTGTGTTCAGATCATATCAACTCGTGCTTAGTTTTGAATGTTGGCCTGACATTATCCCATTTTGTCTCCTTCCTTCATCATATGACCCAGACCCCCCAAGTACAAGTATGTGTGTCTGTGTCACATGGTCTCCTTCTGCCACTGAAGGTTAGTCAGCTGATTACTGTCCACGTGGAAGGCCTGAACGAGGAGTAAAGACTGAACATTTAAACCAAAAAATAGGCTTTTATTCTTAAAAATTTAAACCGTTACGTTAAGAAGAACCGTGAAGCTGTAGCTACAATAAAGTTTTGGTGTGTGTGCACAATTCAAGAGTGTTTCATTACCGAGAGGAAGTGAAGCATCACACCTCTGGTCAGGCAGAGCTGAGATCAGTTTTTGGTCTGAGTTTTCTCAAAGCGTCATTTGGCCACAATCGACTGCGCCTGCAACAATTACTCTGCTTAATCGAGACTGAAAGAAAGAAGAGAAACTCAGTCCAACGATGATTTAGACTAGTTGGGATTTT
The DNA here is from genome assembly GCF_014905685.2 of Nematolebias whitei. NCBI lineage: Eukaryota > Metazoa > Chordata > Actinopteri > Cyprinodontiformes > Rivulidae > Nematolebias > Nematolebias whitei. The sequence goes on along the minus strand of NC_056512.1, from coordinate 24,895,366 downwards.
CTACAAATCAATCAACCTTTATTTAGACAGGTAAATCCCATTGAGCCTTGAGGACTCATTTACAAGAGAGACCTGATTTCAACAAAGAAAGATGACAACAATGGACAACAGCAACAACAATAAACAGTTGTAAAAAAAAAACATGCTACAGTTTTTTTTTTTAACAAATAGGATGGCTAAAAGGAAAAGGTAACAAAACAAAAAACAGCTAGATTCCAAGACAAATGTAGAAAACTAACAACAGGAACATGTCAGCATTGGACCCTGCCAGGTGTCCAACAGATTCTTAAAGACACTTAGAGAGGTCAAGGTCGAGAGCTTCAAATCTTTTTGTAAGATGTTCCAGGAAACAGGAGCGGAATAGGAGAAGGCCCTTTTGCCTAGTTCAGTCCTCACTGAGGGAACACTGCAGGTAATAATGTCCTGAGAGCGCACTCCGTAGCTGCACTCACGCAGAGACATGTAGGAGGAGATGTATGAAGGCAGCAGACCAAGAAGTGATTTAAAGATGAAAATGTACCAGTGAGAGAGTCTGCGTGAAGTTAATGATGTCCAGTTAACCAGTGAATACAGGGTGCAGTGGTGGGTACGATAATCACAGCCAGTTATGAATCTTAGTGCAGCATGATAGACAGCATCCAACATCTGCAGGGTTCTTGTAGGAGCGTTCATGTAAATAATATCACCAAAATCAATTGAGGGAAGGAAAGTCACAGATACAAGGCGTTTTCTAGCATTCAGAGTTAGACAGGATTTGTTTCTGAAAAAGAAACCCAGTTTAACTTTCAGTTTCTTTACCAAGTTTTCCACATGAAGCTTAAAAGAGAGATGTGAGTCGACCAAGATACCCAAATATTTATAGGAATCAACAAACTCAATGGGGACACCATTTGAGGATAAAATCGGAGGAAGAACTGCTGGGACCAACTTCCTATTTGAAAAAAGCATCTCTTTGGTTTTGTCGGCATTTAGGACAAGTTTGAGGCGGAACAAATCTGTCTGGATGATGTTGAATGCAGATTTCAAAAGCTGGAAAGCCTTAGCAACTGTTTTAGCTTGACAATAAACAACTGTGTCATCAGCATAGAAATGTATGGATGCATTAGGGATGTTTTTACCTACATTATTTATGTAGATTGTAAAGAGGGTAGGTCCTAAGACTGAGCCTTGTGGTACACCATTGTTGACTGTTAAATAACTGGAGGAAGTACCATTATGTTGAACACATTGCCTCCGGTCTGAAAGATAGTTAGAGAACCAACCAATGGTGTGATCTGAGAAACCAATTTCTGAGAGTTTATGACACAAGATGTTATGATCCACAGTGTCAAAAGCTTTAGACAGATCTAAGAAAAGTGCAGCACAATAATCCTTAGCATCCAGTGCTTCAATGATGTCATTAAGAACCTTCAGTGAAGCAGTGGTTGTGCTGTGTTGCTTCCTGAAACCAGATTGATGTGGAGGTAAGATGTTAAATGAGTCCAGGTAATCTTTGATTTGAGAGTTTATCAGTTTTTCTAGAACCTTGGCTAAAATACAGAGTTTAGAGATTGGCTGATGGTTGTTCAGTGAGGTGGGGTCTCCTCCCTTCAGCAAAGGAAGAACAAAGGCTGTTTTCCAAGTGTCTGGGATGGAGTTTTGTCTTATGGAGAGATTGAAGATGTGGGTCACAGGGACTGTGATGATATGAGCAGCCAGCCTTAAGAAATAAGGTGGAAGTTCATCTGGTCCTGCAGATTTATTAGGGTCAAGAACTTTTAACAGTTTATTGACCTCACTGACTGAGAATGGAGAAAAAGAGAAGGTGTGTTTAACTGAGGATTGACTTGTAGGAGGGATTTGATTTGTAGAAGTTTGGTTATTAAGTGAAGTGACTGATTTTCCATTAGTAACTGTGTCAAATAAAGAACCAGAAGCAACAAAATGTTTGTTGAAACAGTTCAGGATCTCGTGCTTATTTGACACAGGAACAGAGTTAACGAGAAGTTGTGATGGGAGGTCAGATGATTGGGGGTGCCTGAGAGAGATTTGATGGTTTTCCAGAATCTGTTAGGGTCATTTAGATTTTTGGAGGTCTGAGATAAGAAATAGTTGCGTTTTGCTGCTTTAACAGCAGTTGTGCATTTATTCCTCATCTGTCGAAAACTCAACCAATCAGTGTCTGAGCCAGATTTTCTCGCTGCAGCCCAAATGCAAGCATTAACAAATTTTATAAACCCATATTTAATTTGAAAAGGAACATAGTAAACATTTCAAATGTTTAAATGAAGAGGAAAAAATTACTATTTGTAGGAAAACATAAGGTAAGTTTGAATTTAATGACAGTAACCCAACTCAAAATCGTTGCTACAGGGCCACGTTTCCCACTGGGACTCTAATCTTTTAACATCAGTTTGTAAACCTTTAGCATCAAGGAGACCAGCTGCTGGGAGATTTTGGAGGAGAATGTTGTCCCATTCTTGTCTAATGGAGGATTATAGTGGTTCAACAGTCCTGAGTCTTAGTGTTTCATGATGCACCAAATACATTCATTTGGTGAGAAGTCTGAACTGCAGGCAGACCCTCCTGCCATGCTGTTGCAATGGATGAGGTTTACCACTGGCTTTCTGAAATATGCACAATTCTAAAACCAGTACAGTAGTCCTTCGTTTATCGCTGGGTTTAGGGTCCATGCCACCTGCGATGTGAAAAATCACCAAGTAGGGATAGTAGTACAAGTAGTAGTAGTAAGTAGTAGTTTATTATATATATAAAGGCTTTATAAACCCTGCCCACACTCTTGCAATATTCTAAACAATGTTTCTAAACTCTAAACGCTCTAAAAGAGCACATGTCATGCTCTCCGCTCTCTGCCACGCCCACTTCTCTGCTGCAGTCACACTCATCACCTGCTCCCAATCTCACGCCTTCTGTGTAAATTAACAATTTAAATTTAGATACTGTCATATTTTCAATAAACAACATTGTTTATTTAAAATGTTACAGTATTTGAATTTAAATTGTAGAGAAGAGAAGCGCCGCAGGACATCAAAGCGTTAACCCTTCACGCAGCTTCAGCTCTGCAGCGCGGAGCAGAAATGTACTTCTTGATCAGTTACACTGAAACAACTGAACATAGAGGTTCTAAAATAATTAAAAATAACATTTAACAATTTTATAGTTTGTGATCATGGCGATTTGACGATGTGACATACTTTGAATTTTAAGTTGGAAGACAAAAGTTGATCGGTGCATCCGGGTTATTAACCCTTCACAAAGCTGATGCAGCCGGAGCAGAAATGTGGGCGGGGCAGAGAGAGCGCATGACACAACAGGAGGTGCTAAATCATTTATATATATATATATATATATATATATATATATATATATATATATATATGTATGTATGTATGTATGTATGTATAGTAGTATATAATGTACTATTCTCAAGATTCTTCAAATTGTTTGATCAAATTGTGAACTATAGATGATATTTCTTCCTAACTTTCCCTGAGGAACTTTATTCTGAAATTGTTCTGTTGTTTTTAAACATAGTACTTAGTGCCCCCTAAGTTATGGAACGCTCTGTCTTTGCACGTTCGACAGGCCCCTTCACTGTCCATTTTTAAAACCTGTCTGAAAACTCATTTTCTACTCAATGGCCTTCAACCCAATTGAGACTTGATTTCACTTCATTTTTATTGGTATTGATTTTATCTATTTAACTCGTCCTTTTATTGTATTTTGAAATGTGTGATTAGCTTTGTAACTTTCTTTTTATGCTTTCTTTAATCTTATTTATTACTGATGTTCAGCACTTTGTTTCAGCAGCTGTGGCTGGTGTTAAAGCGCTTTATAAATAAAGTTGATGATTATATTTTTTGCATTCTTAGCTGCCCATACCACAGGCCCTAATGCATCCCCATACCATCAGTGAGGCTTATAAGCATTTATCCTGCCTTTTAATCTCTTTTCACTTTAGTTTAGTTTAGGACTTGTCATTCATGCTTTCTAATGGGAATTTTGCATTTGCATTCATCTGATCAAAGAACTGTTTTCCATTTTGCCTCATCCATTTAAAGTGAGCTTTGACAAGAAGAGGATGGTGGCATTTCTGTTTGGTGTCCATATTTGGCTGTTATGCGTGATAGAGCTTTAACTTGGATTTGTGAATGGCACATGGAGCTGTGTTTGCAGAATGATTGTGGAAGTGTTCCTGAGTCCATGCAGGGATGTTCATAACAGAACTGGACGTGTTCTTAATGCGGCGCTGCCTGAGCGTCCAACAGCTTTTAAATATTGACTTTCATCTTTGAGCTCAGCGAATCCTCCAGATTCTTCTAATCTTTTGATCAAATTGTGAACTAGAGATGATATTTCTTCCCAGCTTTCCTTCAGGAACTTTATTCTGAAATTGTTCTGTTATTTTCAAACATAGTTTTTCTCAAACTGGTGAACCTCTGCCCATCTTTACTTTGACTTCATTTCTCTTCTTCCCATCCACAGATATTTTCCCTGGTCGTCTTCGCCTCCATCGTGAACGAAGGTTATGTTAACATGGGCAGCCAGCGCCTTCACTGCGTCTTCAACCAAAACGCAGATGCATGTAACTACGGCGTGTTCGTGGGCCTGGTGGGCCTGCTGGCGTGCTCCTTCTTCTTCCTCCTCGACTACAAGTTCTCCTCCATCAGCTCCGTTAAAGACAGAAAGAAGGCCGTGATGCTAGAAATTGGCTTCTCAGGTGTGGCAGAAGAAAATGCTGTTAAAATCATTAATGCACAATTACAATTAAAGGCAGCAATGATATGTGTCAAGTTTCTACGTCATGATATAGAAGTAGAAGTGAGCACTCAAAGGTTGTTGTTCCCAAGAATATCAAACGTTTGGCCTGACTGGGCTTGATCTTTGTTTCAGATGATAGTTTTCTCACAGAACACTGTATCAGGAGAAATGAAACTAAAACTTGGCGACAACTGTTGGAGAAATGAGATCATTTTAATTTTCTAAAAGAAACATTCAGGCTTCAAGCAAGAAGGATTTCAGAATATTTCACCCACAGCTTCTTGTGTTTATTCACCTCAGATGAGTTAAGTTGGAAATAACTGTTCGTTTGTTTTGCAGGTTTCTGGGCCTTTCTGTACTTCGTAAGTTTCTGCTTTCTGGCCAATCAGTGGTCCCGAACTAAAACAGAAGATCTGCCCCTCAACCAGGGAGCGGACGCAGCTCGGGCAGCGATCGCCTTCTCTTTCTTCTCTATTATCACCTGGGTAAGAATTAGGGATGCACCGATCCGCTTTTTTTCACTACCGGTATCCGAGGTTTTGTATCCGTCTATACTGATCCGATACAGAAGAACTGTGCTGAGTTACTGTAACTTAAAACATTAGGGTTTTTTTTAAACGCAGACATAAATGTACCGGTTTAGAAATTTATTGAAAACTGCACCAGCTTCACAAGCTTGTTCAAACATGTAAAAACTACAACTTTAATTTGTTCAGTCAGTGCAGTTATGAGCATAACATCCAATGTAAAATAAATAATAATAATAAAGAACCTGAAACTGATAATAATAATAGGTTGACAACTTTGGTCAAACATGAAAAAATAAACTTTAACTAACCTTTCCAATGATTCAGGAATTCTAAATATAATGTAAAAAATAAATAATAAAGGAGCTGAAATAAGAGGAAAAACCAGTAACTTCACTATCTTGGTTGGCAGATAATTAAAATGAACAGCAATCAGCTCCTGTCCTTATGGATCGGTCACACTGTCACGATCAAGAATTTTCCGATGCCAATACTAATATCAGTACATCTCTAGTAAGAATATAAAAATCACACAAACGTGCACATACAGTTCAGGTAAAGGCTTTTTGCAACAAAAGGAACAAAAACATGGATTATAAATTGCTGTAACACAAACTTAGTTGGACTGAGAAACCAAAATTAATGTTCAGTTGTGTTTGTAAATGATTATGCTCACCTGAAACAAACCCTGAACCCTCAAAAATCGTTAAAAACAAATATATCTCCCTTGTAATCATCTCTATACAAATATGACAATTAAAGCACTAAATACTTTTTGACTTGAGTAACATTTAAAGAAGTGTTAAAATTAATAGGTTTATAAAGTATCTCATAATTTAATTTCTTCTTTCATATATTCAGTAAGAACAGCTACTGAATTTAAACTGGTTCTCTTGTTCATACTGGGAGTTCAGCAGTTTCCTGCCTGAGGAATCTGACAGAACAATAGATGTAATTTCAACATTGAGTTAGGTCTGTCGCGATAAACAATAAATCAATTAATCACATGATGAATGAAAGTTATGGATCTCATTTTTATTTATCAGCTTTATCGTTTCTTTGTGTCTCTCTTTCTACTGAAGACACTGGATGAAAAAAGGCTCAACTCCGGTGCTCTTCACTGACCCTCCCTTTTTCTTTTCTCTTCAAAATCTGTTTTAACGATCCAAAACCACGTTTTTGGATCGTTAAAAGCAGCTAATCTGAGAAGCTAAGCTACGAGCTAAGATAACAGGCCGACCTCGGGAATAAACCTCCGTCTTATCAAAGCTCCAAAATTCACGGTTGAAACCCGTGCCTTTGTGTAAAAAGTTGTTTTTCTCTGCAAAAAGAATCTGAGAACTTGTTTACTGATTTTTTTAATTCATTTATTTTCATTTAGCCTTTATTTATCCAGGTAGTCTCATTGAGCCACGAGAACTCATTTTCAAGAGAGACCTGTTTAGGGAGCAGATGGGGGTTAAGCGTCTTGCTCATGGGCCCAGAGTGGGGCGAATGAGGGTGGGGGCAGGTGTGGGTGCTTCACCTACCCCACCCACATTTTTGATGTTGTCTGTACCGGGGCTTGAACCGGCGATCTTCCGATCACAGGCCCACCTTCTCTAACCTCTGCGCCACCACTCCCCTAAAAGCCTTGTGTGAAAAATGCCATGCTAAAGAGCTCAAACCACCGAGCGTACTTCATGTCACCATGCCAGCCCATGTCACGTCAAGGCGGGGCCAGTGTTGCCAGGTGAGAAATGTAGGATTATCGTACTAGAGACATAAAATTATCATATTTTGAGCGAAATTATCGTACACCCGTCATAACCAAAATAACAAGTGTGTCGATGCGCTATAGTCACTCCAGTGTTGAATAGCGTCTAACAGGCACTCACAGCTTTGTGGCGTCAGTACAGAATGGATTCATCAGCAGCCCCACAGTTGCGTTAGGCTAATGTGTCCTACATAAACAATGACAGGTGGGAACTAATAAGCCCCCCTTTCATTTGTTCACTCATTTTCATCGTTCTTCTTCCAGACCGGCTCTGCTTCTTCTTTTTTTTATTATTATTATTTTTTTGTCTTTATTGAAAGAAAAAAAAACGTAATGTATCAAGGCATAACAAGAAAAACATGTTCACAGTTGATATGACAAAAAGCGAAGCAGAAATTATGAATAGAAATATAATTAATAAAGAAAATGAAAAATTTGAAGGAACAGCAAAATAAAAGTTACAAAGAGGAGTTTCAAGTCTTAAAATAAGCTATTAGTATACTGGTATAAGGATTGGGCTTTTGGAAGATTGCAGTGTTTAAGCACTTCCTTAAATAAAATTATTTAATTTTTAAAAATGTTGAACATTGTGGTGATTTTCAGGAAATGGCTTTTGTGAATAAAAATTTTTACCATAAGGATTAAGTTGTTATTAATATAATTTAAAACTTCATTTCCTGTTAGCAAATTTAATTATTGTAAAATTTAAAGGTGGGATAGGCTCTGCTGCTTCTTTTTTCTGTTTCTCACTCATGGGGCGGGCGCAGCGGACTATTCAGCCAATCATGGCCGTTGTTCTGAGGCAAACGCATACACGTCACTCGTAGGTCACATTTAGAAAAGCACGATTGGCTGGAAATTTCAGCCAATCGTGAATTTGTTTCCAGACACAGATGCCTTCAGGGTTCACAAAAAAGCTCCAACAGACAGTTGCGACAGGCTGATGACAACCGATTACAACCACACATTCACGGAATGGTCAAATTATCGTATATTTGGCCTTTTTTGGGATCATTGATCGTACATTGTGCAGAGGGCAAAATTGTCGTACAAATATGATAATTATCGTACACCTGGCAACACTGGGTGGGGGCGTGGCCCTCCCTCCCATTTTTTGCTGCTCAACTATCCATCCTCTGGTTCAAACAACCTTATACTGCCATCAGGTGGTCAAAAAAGGTACTACACTCCAAACAAATCAACATTTCTTGTAAAATTTGACAATTAATTATTGTTAAATTTCAAACAATATTGTTGTTTATCGCAATAATTTCTGAGACAATTAATTGCCCAGCAAAATTTGTTATCATGACAGGCCTAAATTGAGTCTCCATTTTTAGAACCAAATATCTTCGTCTAAGTCTAAGTAAGACACACAACCTACGGTAAGTCTGTACATCATGCAACAATTAGATATCACAATCTGTTTTTTTTTTTCAGTGTTCAGTTTTCTGCTTTAAGGTTTGTTTCTTTTGTACTTTGGTTTCTGTGTTTCCTTTGTGCTCGTTTTGTTGACATCAGCTTCCTGTGTTCGCCCCGCGCCAATGTTTTGTTTTTCCCTCAGTCAGTTCTGCTTCTCGTCTCCTGTCTAACCCTCTCTCACCTGTTCCCAGTTATCATTATGCCAGGTGTTTCCACTCCTCCCATCAGCCCAGTCCTTACAGTTGCTCAGCTTGGATCCATTTCCTCATTGGAGCATTGTGTTTGTGTCTCCTCCATTCCTTCCACTGTGTATTCTTAAGTAATTGTAAGTTTTGCTGCCACGTTTGTTTTTTATTGAAGCTCTTTGTGTCTGTCTGTGTCACTGGATTCTACTTTCTACCACTGTGACATTGGACTTTTAGACAAAACTTAGCAAGAGTTTAGCCAAGACATTAAACTTTCATTAAAAAATAATTAGTGATTCCGCAGATATTTTGCTAACAGACATGCAAAAAGATGCGCACGTACAGGAAATAGTTAAATATAAACTCAAACTCCAATCAAATTGTGCACATGGGTGAGTAAGAACATTTGGTTTCAGTATCGTATGACTTCCTTGTGCAGCAGTAATTACAGCTACATCAGTATTTCACATCAGCTGGGAGGAACGTCCATCTCTTCCTCTGTCCAGAGAGGTTTGATCACTGGAATGTTGTCTGGTTTTCCCTTCCGGACAGCTCAGTGTCACAACACTTTCAGTTAAATCACCATGAAAGTGGTGAAAACAAAGTTGAAGACGTAAGTAAAAACGTTTTGACTGATGAAGGAGCATTCTGTTTCCTGAACATGTCTGCTGGTTTACGTGTCTGGAAAAGTAGTTGAGCTGAGTTTTATCACGTTGATGCACAGATCACTTTACCTTGAGATAATCTACTTGGTGTTTTCTTTTTCACGAACATAAACCTTCTCATTTAACCCAGTTTTGTTTTCATCGGTCTATGCTTTCTGCCTTGCAGCTGTTCCACATGATCTTTAGCAAATTGCTGACGAGCGACACTGATTTTGGTGTTTTGATGAACACCTTGGGGGTTGAGGAGATTTGACGCCTCGCTCTATTATAACCTCTAAAATGACCACGTCTTGTTCTCAGGAGTGATTTTACTGTCTTACTGATTTGTGGAATTCAAGCTCTTTAGAAACTTTCTGTAACTCTTTTCAGTCTTGTAAGCAAGCCTCGTGAGTGTAAGGTTCTCTGTTGGTCACTTTTTAAATGAATAACTTTTATAAAGTGTCGGGATCAGACTTTGAGCAGATCTCTGTTGTTTCAATGAAAATAAATTCTATTCAGACATGATTTTCATCCTGCAGACTGACGGCATGAGTTCTAAATTCATCTTCAGATTAAATCTAACAAGTTCATTTATTCAATGCCTACATATGTATTTTACATCTTATTATGTTTGATGTTACATATTTTATATACCGTATTTTCCGGCATATAAGTCACTCCAGAGTATAAATCGCATCAGTCAAAAAAAGAATAATAAAAAGGAAAATAAAACATATATGTCACTTTGGCAAATAAGACATTTATTTTGTTACCTCTGACCCGTCACGTTTATTATGCATTTATTCAATGGTCAAAACAGCTTAATTTTGCTGGGGCAGCACGGCGCCATCCATCCATCCATCGCGGCTGGAGCCTCTAGCTCTCCAGCGTTCCTCCACCTGCACCAGCTGAGTGAAGCGAATGTGCACGGGAGGACTCACTGTTGCAGTTCTTAGAAATTTAAAGCGTCACTCAAAAACTGTTATGAATATGGAAAAAAAAAGTATATAAGTCACTTTTGCGTGTAAGTCACTGGACTGACAAATCTATGCAAAAAACTGATTTATATGCCAGAAAACACAGTACACTTTTGTTTATACAGAATATAGAAACTTCTAAAGACTCACAGGCGTTTAGGTGCACTGCTACGTCCCACTCCCAAGTTATGTGTGTTTGAAGAGAAAAGGAAAAAGAAAGTCATTTAGAAAAACTTGTGTTAGTCTGAGATAATCTTGTTTGAAACAGTAGTTAATTTCTGAGAAATTAACAAATATATGCTTCATTTTTTATGTTTTAGTCACTTGTGGTTATTCACAAGGAAGGTTTTAAATGGCATCATATTTAAATATTTACAACCCTGAGCTTATTGTGAATATTTTTATGGTGCTTTTAATTCTCACACTGAAGATGAAATAGTGGATATTTGGCAAACAGAGGATTTGACATCATTTTGGTGTTTGGTGCTACAGATGCTCGTTGTTTTTTTGCTAAGCATGAAAAAAGGGGACATCACTTACCTATTCTGTAATAAATGTGGTTAGCAGCAAAGCTAACACTTATTTATTAACATAAGCACTATGCTAATTTAGCTTCAAATAAATGCTACCAAAGACTAAATCTTAAAAATAAAAAATACAATTCTCATATTTGTTAACTTTAAATTCTGTAATGATTAAGAGCAGTAACCTTCTGATATATTCCCAGTTTGCACGATGTGTGGCTTTTATCCCGAGCCAAGCTAGCATTTCTGCCTTTTGTGCTAAGCTAACGCTGTTCCATTCATTTAAATCAGTGAAAGACGTCGCACCCAAATTAATGGTATTTTTATTTGTACGCCTGACGGGATGCGTGCCAAGCAAAGAGAAATAAACAGGTCAGAATTATGACTGAAACGTCAGATTCACGACCGCCTCGACCTGAAACGATCCAAAACAACTGCCTCTCCCATAACATGTTGTGATGGATGAGCAACAGAATTTTCATTTTCACTTTTGGCCAAAAACAGACTTTTAGTGAACATGAAGCTGCACTGTTTGCGTTAAAAACAGAAACATACATTGTTATTAAATTGTATTGCTAACGGAGTACAAGTAGCAGATCCAGCAGGTTTTCTGACTTCCACCTATAAATTGATTGAACACGATACCAATCCAAAGCTTTAGATTTCTGATGTTAAGTTAAAAGCAACATATTCATGTTTTGTTTGTATTGTATTTACTTTACGAAGTTGTCAAAAATGTTCCAATTCTTTCTTTTTTTTAACATAAAAAACTAAAAATCCGACTCTGCGAAGTTAGTTCGTAGTTTCTTATTTACAATTTTTACACCTCACTGATGTGTCTTTTCTGCCCCGTAGGCTGGCCTCACAGTGCGTGCGGTCCAGAAGTATCTGCTCGGCACAGACATGACCCTGTTCACCACAGAGCACATGGACGGCGGCGCGCCCACCCAGCCTTACCCCTCCAATTCACCGGGAGGCGGCGCTACGGAGAGCACGGAAACCTACCAGAACCCGCCATTCACCGAGAACAACGCAGCACCCACGTACCAGGTTCCCATTTACTAGAGACAGGATGGAGGAAGAGATCAAAACAAAGGGAAATTGCTTTGTGTGATTTCTGTTACGAGTTGTTTATGGGTTGATCTGGTCAGAGGTTTCAGTCGCCTAAAAGAGGAAAGAGCCTTCTGCTTCGTTGTTTCCTCCTCTAGTTTTTCGCCCTACTGAACATTCCAGCTTTATCTGCTTTTCTCTGGACCTGTGGTTCAGAAAAGTCCCAGCGTCAGAACGGATGAAACACATGAAAAACTAGAGAAGGCAACATTGAATAAGAGGCCACTCTGAGTTTTTTTTTAAACATTATTTTGTCATAAAACGAAGAGATGATCAAGCTCCGCCTTAACCAAGTTGTGTTAAATCATCATGTCGTTGCGTTTGTTCATTCAGGTGTCTCTTTTGCCAAAACGCTGGGAATACTTTTTTATTCCATAATAAAACCTCCTCACATTCCCTCGGTTTCATTTGCATCAAATCTGTTTTCAAACTTAGAGATCATCTAAGTGCCATACTGAGCTGCGTGTTTCAGAAAGTGACTTAAGTTTAGCTGATTGCAGTAAAAACTACAAAAATGCTTTAGTGCAATACCTCACATGCAACTGTAGGCAGGTATAAACTACAATATGTCTGAGTCAGGTGAGGAGGACTCAACGCACTGTCTCCAATCACATACTAGTGGTTAAAATGAACAAATAAGCCAATAATAAATACATTTCTTGGCTAAAATTGGTAAATGATTACTATCAGTTTATAATAGTGGGTGTTTCTGTACAACAGAAAACAAAAACAGCTGGGGACACTGAATTATAAAGTCTAATTAACATGGTTTAAGAAGCTTTTAAATCATATTTTCAAGATCTACCTTGGCTCAATCAATAATTCAAACAAAAAACGATCAGGGCTTTGTCATCGAGGAGGAGTCGTGTTATCAAAAACGGCTTAATTTAAAATCAATAATCACTTTTCTGTCTGTCTCATCTCTATGTGGTTCATGAATGGATATGTGGAAGAGCCTAATGACGCTTTTGTCCAGGAAGTATTATATATTTATTGATAGAAAGTCAACAAAAGATGCAAAACCAAAAAAAAAAAGCAAGTGAACAATAGTTGTAGACTCCATCTACTGTGCAGAAGAATGTATATATCAGAGTGTGATTTGAGACCGTGTGCTATATGTTGAGAGGTGTGTGAATAAGTGGGGATCTTCTTTATAAAATCTGTTGGTTTATGTTTATAAAAGCTGCCAAACTGCCCTGTGTTCTTATCGCGGTCTTCTTATTCCCTCATTCCTCCTGTCTTAACGTCAGCAGGGGCAACAACAGACGAGCCTTCGTTAAAAGCTGGGTTTAAGAAGGGTTCAGTTAAGTCTCAGGCAAAAAAAAATGTTTTGGATCACTAGCTCATCCATTTTTTTGGGTGTGTCAGAATTAGTTGCCATGGTGACATCATGGAAGGATGTGGCTCTGAAGTGGTCCTGATGTAGATAGTAGGCATCTATTTGAGTGTGTAGCAGTGTCCACATTACACTCACCCCAGGCGAACCTGTTGTTTCCATCTGGGCGTGTGTGAGCATCTCCATATGCAACATGCGCACGAGGATTTACATGCAAGAAGAGCTTAGTGTTAGTGTGGGGAGGTGTGGATGAATATAGTTAAAACAATGCTTCTGATGCTTTGAAGTGAGGCTCCAAGGAACGGTAATGAATGAGTTAGTGTCTTAGCTGTTGCAGGAAGCTCCTTGAGCTCTGTTCAGAGACCAAAGTGAGTTTCTGCTGTTTTAAAACTACTTTCATCTCAAAGGTTGATTCAGGTTCAGGCAAATACTGAACCTGAATGAGTCATTACTCGTTCATTTCAGCAGAAATATGTGAGTTTATGAGGAGGTTTATAAGCTTTCTGTTTTAGGTGTCTGTGTAAATATAAAAATGATTTATTTACACAGGTTAGTCTTGTTGAGAAACAATCATCTCATTTACAAGAGAGACCTGATAATAAAAGATATTCTTATAAAATATGCATATAAATACAACCATATCAAAAATTTAAAATGTCGGCTAAGTTGATATAAAAGTAACAACAAAATAAAAACTCTTTCTGTGCATGCACTGAAAACCACACCAAGGACCCCTATGTAAACCGTAAAAATTGTTAACATAATTACACATCTTTCCACAGATTGGCATGTTGAAATTTTCTTACTTTTTTTTTTGTTGTTAGTCAAGACAATATCGCCACCTAGTGGTTCGGTGTCATCAGCTCAGCTTTCACAGAAATTTCTGTATTCACGCATGCACGGAGAGAACATGCAAACTCCACCCAGAAAGGCCCCCATCCGGGATCTGAACCAGGGTGACCTGCTCGCTGAGAGGTGGCAGCTCTACCAACTGCTCCACCGTGCTGCCCTTTTGTTTTACATATATTGTATATATTAATATGTATAACTAGAGAAAAAATATGAGTTTGTAAAAATATCTGGAGTAATGTAAACCTTTGACCAAATGAGCTAACGGCTAATTCAAGCAGGACCAAGGCCAAAGTGGACTACTGCCATTTTAAAACAAAAAGATTTATAGTGATAAGTCTTTACTGTTAATCTCACATTACATGGTTTTTACATTTAATTTTAACCATTATTTGTCAACAAGAGTACAGTAGTTAGCTGCATGGCAGGAATTCTTTTTGGAAAATGTAATATTTCCTTTGAAATAACTGTAATGTGAAACCCCTAGCCGTGTAAAAGTTTATCAAATAGTGTTAGCATGTGCTGCTGTGATATTTTGGGAAACTAAGTTTCTTTAAGATGGCAGCTTTGAACATTTGGTCTCGTCCCTGCTCGGACTAGCCATCTGCTCCTCAGTCTGGTCTGAAGTTTTATCGCCGTGTACAGAGATGTGTGTCACTGTCAAAGATCTATCTACAACAGGTAAGATGCTAATTGCTCATAAGGTTACCACAGAACGCCTCTTCAAAAGAGCAGAAGTATTCCTTTTTTGTTGTTTGTTTTGTGCTGCGTCAAAGGTGTGTACTTGTCACAGTTTCCTCACAGCATTTAAAGTTTCCCTAAAATGAAGGTAATCTTTTAGCTAAACATGCTAACAGCTTCACTGTCAGGTTACCGAAAACATAAAGAATGAAGTTCACACTTTTATTTATTTCTGCTTAACAGAGGTAAACGTAAAAGTTTGTGTGATGTGATTCATCTGATCAGTAGATTATGTTGCCTGCTTTTTAAACCCATCATGATAATAACGCTTGAATCTTTTAGATATAGTGAATATTACATTACATTGTCAGCTGAGCCCAAGTTGTTTTGCAAAGATTTACCAGCACTCAGTAAAGCTAGTAACAGTGTTGCTCCCTTCTCTGCTGTCTCGTCTGTGATCCTGGTGATCTTAGATATTTATTTATACTCATGAACGTGTAAAACTGCTACAGACGTCTGACATTTCTGCACCAGAGAACTTCATCCAGTAATTCACATTTGGCCCGAATGCAGAATTTCAGCAGCTGGAGCTGCTAGTAGTAAACATCAGTGAGAGTTTAGGTTCTGTTTGTGTTCCATCTTCAAATATTAGAATAAAATAAACAATAAAAAATTAAAAAATAAATAGTAGTGTGGTGGAAATTTTTAAAAAATCTGCAAATTTAGGGTAACTGAAGTGATTGTTTCTGCTTGTTGAGGTTTTGAGACTTCTTTTTAACCTGTGGGTACATTGTTTTCTCTTTGCCTCTGTTCTTATTTGATTTTGTCTTATTTTGTCATTTTATTTACCGTAATTTCTGGACTATAAGCCGCTACTTTTTTATACAGGCTTTGAACACCGCAGTTTATACAATGCTGTGGCTAATTTATGGATTTTTTTGTTTTTGTTTTGATGGACTAACGAGCTTCATGCCACCAAAACATTTAGGCTCGTCACACCTGGGCACTCACATAGCTGCCCAATACACGTCTCTCTTGGGGGGGGGGGGGGGGGGGTGTTCTCTTGACTCAATGAGACTACCTGTATAAATAAAGGTTAAAAGAAAAAATCTGACCAATGAAAGTACCGAACAGGTCACAGTGGGCCAATGAAACTGGGAGGAGAGGTGACTTCCTGTCACCTCTCATTGAGTCATTGAGGATGATCAATGACTTCCTGGTAGGCTACTGTATTTTTTTTTTATTTTTTAACCAGCTGTGTTACAGGCACTGTTCAGAAAAATACATTTACAATATGTATTTGTTTATTTTACCGGTAGGTATTTAATTAAAAGTTTAAAAATATATATTTCTGTGTAAATATCTCATGTTACAACGTGGGCCTATTTATACACATTTCTTTTTTCTTTTGTGGGCGTGGCTTATATTCAGGTGCGCTCAATAGTCCAAAAATTACGGTACTCAGCTCGGGTTAATTTGTTTGCAGCTGCTGGTACGACTGTTGGGTGCTGGCTGAGTGAAGGAGATGAATAATGTTCTGTTGGGTTTTGTTACCAGGAAGCCTTTTTATTGGAGTTAAAGAACTCCACGATGTGTCTTCTCAACACGTGCACGCCCTCTGGTGGCACACAGTGAAGATCTGTTTTCACTGCGGGCTGCGTTTCTGGACTGATTTCCTCCCTTTAACACCCTCACTGGGGTTTTGGTAGAAACTAGACACACTCAAACTGATTGGATTATTTTATTATAAGATTAGATAATTTGCATTAGGCCATGATTTTTTTTATTTGATAGTTTTTATAAAATTATCCTCAAGTGAGTTTAAAAATTATTTGGACTTTTTATGGCCTAAATTTAAATTGTTATGAAGCATTTCTGCATCAACATTGGTATGAAGGTTGGTGGGTTTTGGAAAACTTATATGCAGGCAGTATCTTACCTGCTGTAGATAGCTCTTTGAATGACCTCAGTTTGGATTAACAGTTTGATTCTGAGCGTAATGGCGAGCTAACAGCTAGTCTGAGTGAGGCAGATTAAGGGGGATTGCCACCATTTTAAAACAACACCAGTTTTTTTAAGCATCCCAGCAGCTGATGCTGTTATATAAATCATTACATAAAATGTTTGGATTGTGGGTTGTAGCTAGCTCAGCCGTCAGTGCCACGGTCCTCAGGAAGGGCTTCTGGTGTCAGTCTATCATGTGAGTTTGCTTGCAGCAAAAGGAAAAACAATTTTGACTTAACAGCAGTGGTAGCAGCTAGCTGTAGCACTTCCAGTGCAGTCTGGGAGACCTCTGGCTGGAATGTGGTATCTCTGCCAGAATAATTGGTAATGTGAAACACACAGTGTTGTTAACGATAAAACAACATTTGCATGAATTGCTCTGAAATTATTGGGATAAAATCTATTTTAGGATGGTAATCCATCTTTAGCTTAGCTTTTAGCTCATCAATTTAATCTGAATGAAACTGTTTCCAAACTGATGTTCAAGGAGCTATCTACAACAGGTAAGATATTAATTATTCAACAGAGCCCCACTGAAAAAGATCTGAACTAGAGAGAAATCAGCTCACGACGCGTTGTGCTAATATTAAGAACATGAGAGCATTTGTGGAGCACTTTAAGTCATCTTTATTTTGATGGTGGATTTAATTTTCTCAGGGGAAGACAGGGGCTATAAGGCTACCTGGGGGGTATTTAAAATATTGTTAATTTGGGGGGCTGTCAGTTCAGGATGTTTTATCGTTCTCAGTGCTTCGGTCTTTTATTCAGTCAGTGTGGTAGATGAAAAATTATAATACAAGCATTCTGTGTTTTGTGCTCAGGCACACGTACACTACTGTGGTACTACTGGTTGATCGGAAAAATAAAGAAATAAAACCCGTAAAAATAAAGCATCAGTATGTTCATGATGTAAATGGAACTCATGTGTGATGCTGTCCAGGGTCTGGTGTGTCCTGAAAATAAGAAAACATTATCAATAATAGTTATTTATTGCATAGACTACTCTATTTTATTTTTTTCAAATACTTTGTAGAACAATCGCAAAAGGGCCCAAGTCGACATTTTATGCGATCATCATGTTTTGTGAAAATGGAAGTAACAAAAAGGTTGTTAGTTGTAGTAATCCTGGCACCATCAGTGGTGTGGTTCCAGTACAGTACGTTGCATGGATGTTATAATACACCTACCCCCTAACCCCCCAGTTATATTGGTGGTTTAACAAAAAAAAATAAAGTTCTTGTGAAATGAGAAGCAAGAAAACACTGATTCTGTAGCGTGCTACCCCTTTAACTTGTTTCTACTCGATTGTTTCTTCTTGTTCTGAAGCCGTTCGGCCTCTTCAGTGTAAAAGTCGCCGTGTACAGAGATGTGTGTCACTGTCTATTACCTGGAATCTAGTCTGACCATCACTTCAATAAAAGAGAAAACATGTTTTGGACTGCCTGTTTCTGTGATGATTGTTTAATGTGTATAACAGGTACACACACAACAATGTGTCATCTCTACACTCTGTCGTTAAACGTTTGGCCCCAGATACTTCATCTACGTTCAGTACGTCTAGTCCACGTCTCCATCGTGTTCCCACACACACATTCTGTCCTGCTTCTACTGGCTTTCATTCCAATGCTCTGCAGAGGATACCGCCACCTCTCCGGGCTCTCTTCCACCTTCTCCCTGATCTCACTACAGATTGCAGCGTTGTCCACCATTTGTCAACCTGTCCATCACAAGGAGCTCAGAGACCCCCACCTTGAATCTGTCCCTCTGAGGACCTCATCACTGTCTTGCTGTCACGCTTCACCTCACTCAGTCTCCTCTCTTGGTCTTCCCTCAACATATTAAATATTTAGTCTCAAAGTAAACATTTTAAAATTGAATGCAGATTAAAAAAAAAAAAAAGAAAATATTTCTTGTTTTGTTTTTTACAACCCTGATGCAAAAGAGTTTATCAACAAGGTTCCAGTGTTTAAAAGGCAATAATTTCTATTTAATGGTAAAATCAGAATTTTATTTTGACTGCTGGCCAAAAAACACATTACTGTTTGAGTACATTCAGAAAAATACCATTTGCTATGATTTACAGTACAGTATATGGAAAAATGAAATACTGTCTAGACCAGGGGTCTGCAACCTTTACGATCTAAAGAGCCATTTCTGCCCCTTTGTTCTCTAAATTAAACGTGTCCGGAGCCACAATACCTGCTACAACTGGGATTCTCAACTGGTGGCCCACAGACCACTTTAAGTTTGTTGGAGAGCGCTTTTTGGACAGTAGGGGTGATTTTATAAAACTAAAAATATCTAATGATTTTTAACATTTACTGATATTTTTACATTATAAGACAAAAATAAATGACAAGATTCTTGTAAAGAAAGAAAAAAAAAACAGTTTTTACCCATTTCTAAAAACTAAAACAATAAACTATTCATATGTGATTTTTTTATTGTTGAAAAATTACTTATCCTACTTTGAAGAAATAAAGCGTAAAGTGAGTTTTACTCCTTGTAATGTTTCTAGAATTCATATATTTGCTAAATTAATTACAGGAAAACTGCTCAAACTAGCCCTTTTAGTTGTTGTTAACCAATTAAATTCAGTTTTATTTCAGTTTTGGTCAAAGCTTGAAAGAGCCGCTGCAGAGGGACCAAAGAGCTGCATGTGGCTCCAGAGCCGCAGGTTGCAGACCCCTGGTAGACGTTAATAATACAGATATCCATCCATCATCTTTACCCGCTTCTTCCATTTTGGGTCACGGGGGTCGCCGGTGGACAGGTCTCCAGTCCATCACAGGGACACAGAGACAAACAACCATTCACTCTCTCACTCACACCTATAGGGACAATACATAGTTTACCAATCAGTCTAACATGCATGTTTTTGGTCTGTGGGAGGAAATCGGAGTACCCGGAGAAAACCCACGCATGCACAGAGAGAACATGCAAACTCCACCCAGAAAGGCCTCCGGACCGGGATTTGAACCAGTGATCTTCTCGCTGAGAGGCAACAGCTCTAACTGCACCACCGTGCCACCTCTTCCATGTTAAAAACAGCCGTTATGACAGTAACTGGTTAAACTCTACCTGAAGATCAATGTTGTTGATTATTTCCACTCAGTTGGCACTTCATCATCACGAGCTTTAGTTTGACATTTATTATGCATCAGCACACCACACATAATTATTTGGACTTCAAAATATTTGTGTATTATTTAAATTTTATTGTTTAGTGTTTTTAATAAACTTTTTCTTAACTGGTGATTTTTTTAAAAATGTGATTATTGTGCTTGAAACCTGTTTACATAAACTCTGCATCTATAATGTGTTTTAGAAACAAATGAGCCTGCTCATGAGATTCAGTTCATTTTTCTAACCTCACTCAAAGTCCAGTAAAAATGCTTCTTCTTTCGGCTGCTCCCTTCTCGAGGGGTCGCCACAGCGAACTCGCACCAAGACTTGGTAGTTATTTTTACACCGGACGTCCTTCCTGACACGACCACAGAGCATCGAGCTACCACAGCCCTCTGTGTGGAGCAGAGAGCTGCCATCAAGGGCGCCCAGGGGAGCAGATGGTGGGGGGTTAAGGGCCTTGCTCAAGGACCCAGAGTGGGGCAAATGATGATGGAGGCAGGTGTGGGTGCTTCACATATCCCACCCACATTTTGATGTCAGTACCGGGAGTTGAACCAGCTATCTTCCTATCACAGGTCTAACCTCTGCACCACCACTCCCAAAAACACAATTTAATGTTTCCCAAAATATCCAATAAAGCCATTTGAGATGATTTTTTTTCACTAGATTTATTTTTCACTGAATTTCTTTTTAATGTTGAGAACTGTTTTGGGAGGTGACCGAATAGTTTTCTGTTGTGTGAGAGTCATCCAGACATCAGCACCACAGTGCAGGAAAGCCTTCATGAGAAGATGTGCAGATTGTGTAGGACATTTGAGGACACACAATCACAATGTTTCGTTTTATTTTCCATTGTGCAACACAACAGCTCAGCTGAGCCAATTTATCAACAAATATGTTGAGCAGGTTTAACGTGCGTGTACAAAGAACTGAGATTAACCTTTTATTACAAGCGTCTTGCCGACGACACGTTGTGGCTGAAGTTGAAGCTTGGGTGAGAAAAGGTTAAGAAGTGAAATTTGTTCCATCTTGGTATGCAGCTCCCCTTCTGTCACCTGCAACATGGTGTCCAACAATCTGTACTCGCATCCCTAACGGGCGTTTCCTCTAAGTCAAGCATTAAAAAGTCAGCAATTAAACAAGTCTACACTTCAATAAATACAATGCTGATTTACAGTGAACGTCTTCAGGTTACTGAGCCGAGCAGCACCGCCGCCATGCAGCTTTGATCACGTTGTTACAGAAACGATACGCCATCTTCAGTTTAAGTCAAACCAAAATGCAAAAGAGAAACAATAACATGTGTAGATTTGTGTCAGGCAGCGATGGAACGGAGTTGTGATTTGGTGCGAGTGTCGGGTGAAGACGCCCTCTAAGGATGCGAGCACAAACATTAGGCGTCCTCCTGTCTGATCAGGACATCGTCCACACGAACCATCAATAAAACCTTCAAAGAGAAAACACCATAAACCTGCTGTTGTGAGTCAGGCCTCGGCCCCCCAGGTGCGTGGTCAAGCAGGAGACAGGCTGTTGACCCACAGACTGCTGCAAGGCTTCCACTGAACTGCAGGTGGGGGGGCAACAAAACTACCCCCACAACAGCAAACAAAGCAGCAGGGGCTAGCTGATGATTCGGCTGATGGACTGCAGGGAAGGGAACTCCTCGTTCTCCCTGATGTGCAGGGTCTTGTGGGAGTTGAAGTCTTTGGGGGCCAGCACCTGTCTGCAGGTGGGGCACACCTGACAGTCCAGCTCAGCGGCCATGTTCTGCGCTGTGGCAGGCACCTGCCAGGCATTCTTCTTGTTCTTGCTCTTCTTCCCTGCCCCAGCACCGGACTGCTTCTCCAGAGCCCTGCAGTCTCCGTGGGCGCCCAGGAGCTCCTGCTGCTTCCCCGTGTCCGGTAAGAGCACCAGCAGCTCGTTGAAGATGCGGCTGAAGTCGTCTCCGAGCAGGTCCTTACAGCTGCGGTGGTACTGGGCTGCTGGGATCAAACTCTGGGAACAAGAGAGCGGACAGACAAACGAATTAGCTGAAACTAACTGATCGTTTAAGCCGTCTTATTTTATAGTTTCTTACAGAAGAAGAGCTGCACGCACCTGTCTGAACTGAGCAGAGTAGTTCTTGAACTGGTTGAACTTTGACTCGTCATTATTCAGGAACTTTTTAATGGACTGAATTAGCTCCAAGTTTCTCTGCTGGAAGTCGTCTGGCACTAGATACTCACTGCTAAGCACCTTGGGAGGCCTAGAAATGGAAAAGAAAAGAAACAAGCACTAAGTACTTGAAATGTGTTTGTAATCCACAAACAAACCAGGCGGATGCTATTGCAGACATTAAAAATTCCCGCTTACTGATTGACGACAGGCTCCACCACATTGCTGTTCAGGGCGATTCCTGTGAAACCTGGGGGCGGTTTGGGGGCCGAGAGTCCCAGACCAGGTGGAGGTTTGGGCATAGCAGGGGGTGTGTTAGCTGCTGAGGCCTTCACTGGGAAAGAGGTCTTGAAACCTGACAGATAAAACAAAGCAGACTCAAAACTGCAGAACTCCTGAAGAGGTGGCGCTAGTCAAGAAACAGACAGGTCCATCAGGGAGAGGGTCCATCAGGGAGGGGGTCCCTCAGACGTTCACCTGCCTGCTGCATGAACTGTCCCCTGCACATGCAAGTTATAAACGTGATTTGAAAGTGGTGCTGAGGGTTTATACAGTTGGGCTGAACCCCATTTTTCCTCTTTTTAGCATAACTTAGGGAGAGGGTGTCACAATCCTTTGCGTCATGAAGCCAAGACCTTCATAAATCTTAAAACTTAAGTTTCTTTGGGGGAAGCACAGTTTAAAATAAAGAAGTGTGAGCTGTGACAAGGAAAAAGTGGTGAAAAGTAAAAACCACTGTCTTTTCATCCTTTACTACTTTAACCAATAAACACACGTTTTGATTAACCAGTGCTGTTTTTTATGTTTCTGCTCCTAAACATCCAGTATCAGTCAAGTTTTAATACAATGTCTTAAAATATTTTCCCCTCCAGCATTTCCAGGCCTCCTGCTCCATAACTGCAAGCTCGAGCTGCACACAGTAATGCACATTTTCCCCTCTACTGTGTGCGTTTGCACCTCAGCAACGAACATTTAAGTAGGTGTGGGTGTCTATAGAGTTGTGAGGGTCCACCTGATTGGCTGAATACATTACTGGCATCCAGAGTGGGAGTAATGGTTTACTGCAGTCTGATAAATATCCTTTGTGCAAACAAAGTGAAGAGAAAAGAATATTTGAGTGGTTGTGCTGTTTTTTTTTTACCTGGTGGGGGTTTCTTTGTTATGAGAGCGGGGAACTCTTCCTCCGGTCCAGGAGGGGGCTCTGTGATGGGGGAGGGGGTCACCGTTAGCGACTCTCTAGAAACAGCTGGTGGTGTGTCAGCCCTGCCATTAGTGACTCCGTTCATAACTGGCACTGGAGCAGCATTAGAAAGTGGTTTGTTCCGAGTTTTCTCCGGGACATTTTCCTTCTGCGCCGTCGTTTCCACGGAGCTTGTGCCCACAGCTGCTGTCCCTCCCAACATCGTGGACACAGACGCAGAGGAGTCAGTCGGGTTTTTCGTTTTTTTCTTCTTGTTGGACTTGGTGGAAGGATGATCTGTGTTGGGGGTTGGATGGGAAGAGGGGGAGGTCACAGTGGGTGGTTTGGCGTTTCCTCCTCTAACAGTGAGCAGAGAGGAGATATCCAACATGGTGGGCACCGAGCGGAACTCCTGCTGCGTCATTCCTCCACTCTCATCGTCGGAGAGAGGAGGGGAGGGCTGAGACGCTGCCTTCTCCCCGACTTTCTTCTTCCTGCGTGAAGACGAAGAGCTTAGGGACGAGAGGAGCTGAGGGCCGGAGGGTGCAGATGAGACAGGAGGGGGCGCTCTGGCGGGAGGAGGCTGACGAGTGTCAGTTTTAGGAGCAGCAGTATGGCTGGACCACGCCACGTTGGCGCCTGACGCGGGTTTCAAAGTTCGCACTTTGGAGACCAGAGCAGGGAAGTCCTCCTCCTGAAACGAGGACGTCTTCTTCGGTTGTCCGGAGTACGCTGGGGTCATCGGGGTTGTGACTGCAGCACTAGAGAGGCTGGGGAAATCGTCTTCCTTCAGAGCTGCACGAACTGCTGTGGATGCTGCTGGTGCTGGTTTTACACTGGAAAAACAACGACACAATGAAGTTTTTCAGCTCACGCCACTCTGGATCATTACAGGCTGTTTGTAGGGTGTGCTGAGGGTTACATGGGTGCCCCTGCTGTGGCTCCTAGAATAGGGAAGTCATCTTCATCTCCTGGATTGGTGCTCTTCATAGTTTTCACTGTAAAAGAGGGAACAATCAAAACATTAGAACCGCTATTGTTACTGGGATTTCGCCAACACACCCAGCTACACTAATTGTTAAATATGTTGATTTTTTTTTTTTTGCAGACTTAAGACATTGCAACAGTGTCCTTTGGACAGATGGGACCAAAGTAAAAATGTTAAGCCTGCATGTACAGTGCCATGATTAGCAAAAACCAAACCGAATGTCTGCACAAACGCCTCATACTAAGGCACGGTGGTGGAGGGCCGATCATTTGGGCTTGTTCTACAGTTATTTGACCTGGGCACCCTGCAGTCATTCAGTCCTCTGTAAACTCCTCAGTTTACCATAAAATCCTGGAGTCAAATGTGAGGCCATCTGCCTGAGCTTGGCTGAAATTGGGTCATGATGCAACAAGAATGATCGTGAACACAGAGCGGCTGAAAATGAATCGAGGTGTTGTGATGGTCCAGTCAAAGCCCAGACCTCAGTTTGATAAAACTACTGAGCTGGGACCTTAACACAGCTGCGCAGAAACCAATGCAAGCCTCAACGAACTGAAGTGATGCAGTAAAGAAGAGTGGACAAACTGATAAAGTCATACAGAAACTGACAAACTGCAGATCGTTGCTACTAAAAGGTGGCTCTACAAAACTGCTGAGTCATGGGGTGGATTTAGTTTTTCAAACGGTCGTTTTGTTTCGACTTCAATTTTTGTATTTTTTTTTTATCATGACATGATAGAATCTAATACTTGAGCTTAGATTTGACTAATTTCAGAACGTGGTATAGCTAAAACATTGGATTATGTTTTGATACCAGCGTCACGTAAAACTATAAATAAATTATTTACCTGGGGGTTTATTAGTTGCTTTGAAATGTCCTGTCAGAGGTCTGGGCTCTGCAGCTGCTTCTACTCTCTCGGTCCTTTCCTCTCTGCAGTGTTTGGGAGTGCTCCTCTCCTGCACAGCAGCTCTCTCTGCTTGTCTACGCATCGCCATGGAAGCCCTCATAGCAGCTTCCATCTGCCTGTCCTCCTCCTCTCGTTCACTGTGAAGAGAAGCAGACAGAGCGGTCACGAGCTGAAGACCAACAACAACCTGACCTGTGGCACATGACTGAACGGATTTTTAATCCAATTAAAAAAATCTAATAAATTTGATCAAAAATAAAGAGCAAGAGTTATTTATCTAAAGACGGCCAGGTGGCAACATTTTTTATTGTTTTGGTTTTATTTATTCATTCATTTAAAAGAAGCAAAGGAAACAAAAACAAATTCATCCAAAATAAAAAAACAACATTGAATGAAAAGGGTGCAGAAAGAAGAAAAATATTCTTATAATAATATCTGCCCCTTATTTAAAAATAAATAAAATAACTAGAAACAACAACTCAGACTTGAACAATCAACATGAAAACAAAAAAAACATCAGGGATTCTTTACATTGTACTTTTTAAACAATTTCAACTTAATCATCTTCTTTAAACATATAAACTGTTTTAGAAATGTTTATGGTGATATCAAGGCAATTCCACAATCCTGTTCCCCGAATTACAATGCAGCTCCTTCACACTAGTTCTAAATGGAGGTTTTACAAACATTTCCATTCCCTTAAGGTTATAATGACTCTTTTTTTTTAACAATTTTTAATTGAATATTTGGGGGTAACATTTTTAATGAGCTTTATACATTACTTATAAAACACTCTATTCAACCAAATCATAAAATTTTAATAATTTCAATTGATAAATAAAGGCTGAATGAATGAATGAATGATGAAATAATATATTTGTTGGGTGACCACAGCACTTCCTACTAATAATTCTTATAGCTCTTTTTGTCAAATAAAAATAGGGTTTGTATTTGTTTTACATGCTTTTCCCCAAACTTCAATACAATAGATTAAATATGGAATAATCATTACATTATACAATATATACAAAGCTTTGTCATTCAAAAACTTTTACTTTATACAGTAATGCAGTTGATTTTGATGTTTATTCTTAAGTATTTTACATGAGATTTCCATGTCAGCTTCTCATCAATAACGACACCCCAAAATATTATTTCATTAACTCTATGAATTTCAATACTGTCAATTTTAAAATGGGACTGGTTATTTTATTTCCATTACTAAATATCATGTAGTTTGTTTTTTTCAAATTTAATGATAATTTATTAAGTTGGAACCAAGTTTGTATTTTTACAAATTCTGCCTGTATCCAGCATTTCAACACTGAATCAGCATTAAAACTTCCCTTCAGGGTTTAAATTAAATGAGCTATTTATTAACAAAGATACAGAAATCTGCCCTATAGGAACAGTCACCACTGCCAAACAAAGCTTACTGGTGATCTGCTGGGAAATGAGACTTTTGAAAAACATTCAAACTCACCGAGAATACCTCCAGCTCTTCTGTCCCATCTGTGGTCTTCCGCGTCCTCCTCGATTGTGGCGCATTTCCTCGTAGTCCTCGCCGCTCACCTGACCTACAGGTGTACGCATTTTATCTAGAGTTAGTGCCGTAGTCATTGTAATCAAACGCAGCAAGGCTGTGACCGACCTTCATGTCTCCTCTGTTGTCTCGGGGCATAGGTAAACTGCAGGTCAATTTGGCGGTTCTGTCGAGCCTCTGCTCGGTTCTTGCTGTGTGCGGCAGCTTTGTGGGCCTTGTAGTCGATCTCGGTCCGGAAAGCGTGGGTGAACTGTTCGGTGGCGCAGCGACCTTCTTCGCACAGATAGTGACTCTCCCTGAAGTGCTCACTCAGATATCTGTAATTACTGATGAGGAAAAAGACGAAAAATACAGTTCAAGCTTCAAGAAGCAAAACGTGTTTTTTTTATTTGGCGTGCGGTGAAGCAGGTGTAAACACCTGTAGTATTCCTGAGAACCGTCTGCGTCGCAGAAATGACAGAAGTAGTGGTCCCTGCGCAGGTGCTTCAGCAGCTCATCGTTATCCAGGTAACGATCGTCGCAGAACTTGCAGAGCGGGTGTCCTCTGTGACTGGTGTCATCCGGGTCTCCGTGCGCTCTATGTCGCGCCAGCTCCTTACGATTGTACCACTTCCGCTCATAAGAAAAGATCTGGTGGGAGTTAGAGAGTTTTTAAGTACATTAAAACAACCATTATTTAATCTCACAAGTCTGTAAAGTCTGGTTTGTCTCTGAATTAAAGAAATCCTCAGGACTAGAATCTCAATTCTAAGACTCTTAAAAGACATTTGTCAAAATATTGAAGTAAAAATTTGTTCTGCTGCATTTCATATTGTTATGGATTGATTTGTTCTAAGGACAGAAATGCCTAAGCAAAGAAAGACACACAAAGTTTGTCTTGTCTAACAACTGACTGTGCACGCACATTTAAAGATTTATAACAATGGCTGAATAAACTCTGAAACCTATCCTCTAACAACGTCTCAAATCTTTAACAGTCACCGGCCTGTGTTCACTCTTAAACAATGGTGGCCATGCTGAGGGACTGAGAAAACCTCTGAACCGAGTGGTTGAGATGAAAATACCTTCAGATGTTTCAGGCAGAGCTTGCAACAGAAGAGCTCGTGCTGCTTCCTCATGTGCTGCTCCAGTTCCTCAAATCTGGAGAAAACTTTCGGCTCCCGGCAGAGAGGACACTCTGACAACAGCAGACGCCTGATTTCACACACGCACACACACAAATAGATATTTTAAAAATGTTTATGATTCAGGTAAACTAATCAGGGAACACTTTACTACTGCAGCTGTAAGCTTTGCAAACAAGTAGCAGGTTCTTAAACTTTCAGCAAAAACAGTTTATAATGGCTTTATTATACATGTTTTTTATACCAGGACACAATGCACACAACCTTTTAACCAAAATTGTATAAAATTGTCCAGAACGACACCAACACCTTCACAAACTGACATGTCCAACAGATTTACTTGTGATTTCACGAGTCTAATTCATCAGGATGCTGCTTGATGAGATACACGTTGTGGTTTTCTACAAAGAACAGTGACAATAATTGCAACCCTTCGTCTGGCTTTGACTGCGTTACATTTCTAAACTGAGGTTCACCAATATTAACAAGAACCCTCTCTTTACATGATCCTGATAGTGACAAATATACAAAACATTATCAGTACGAGTATCTGCTGGTTGTAAAGAAGCGACACAATCAGAGACCATCCCATACCTGTATTTAGCAAAGATCATTTCATCAGCAAAATAGATGTCGTGTTTGTTCTCACAGGGGAACTGCTGATAGGGCAGAGACTGAAAGGCCTCCAGCTTTTTAATGAACACCACCTGAAAACAGCAGGACAGAAAACAAGAACTAATCTCATGACAAACATCAAGAGAAAGCACAGTAGTCGATTACTTGCAGGAGGGGGAATTTGCCGAATAGCACGGTAAGTTTTACAATACTAATAATCAAGAGGACTGGAGGCATATTTTCTGCTCTATTAAATTGACCAATGTTAAACTTTTTGATTAGTTGCAACTCTGGTTGGAGGTTTATTTCACACTCATGGATGTGAATGCCACTTTTGAAAAGTAAAATTATAATTTTAAAATAAAATAAAAACATATTAGATGTTCAGGTTTTATGCAAATGTCCTAAACTTCTGCCGAGCTCAAAATAAGATGATTTAATGAGCAATCTCCTCTTCTGGACCCAAGAGACTCATTCTGACTGTAAACAGATGTAGCAGACCTGTACCTTAGTGTTATAAACTAACCAGATTCCAGTCAGTTTGTCATTAAAAAAAAGTTTTTCCACAATCATTGGAGAGTGGGTTTGTGTTCAGCAACATCCGCCTCGAAATTTAAGCTCCAATATCTAATGAACATCCTGTTATGCGACGTGTTGGTCAAACTTTGAGTGCTGAAAAAGAAAGTAAATTTAAAAAACAAGCTCCCAGATAGGTGTGGTCAATCACAACTTCCTGGGAAACCGTAAGTTAAAAGCAAATTTGATACGTGGAGCTCTTCTGATTAAAAATTGGAGACCAAGTGAATTTTTATTTTATTGATACTAGTGTATGCTGAATACCTTACCTTGAATGCTTAAAGTATGAATATCATAAACTCTGAAATCCAGTCCTAAACGTAGTACTTGACTTTTAGCACTGAACTGTGAAGGTGACGACTGTGTGTAATCTTCCTATAAAATAGTCCCTGACCACCTGGGCGGACAGGTTGACTAAAGTCCACTGTATCATACGAATTATGAATCGTTTTTGGACTTTAGTTGGGCTGGTACTTCTTATAGTTTAATATTTTAGCAGTCAGTTTAAAAAGTTAAACGCAAATTTATGGTTACCTGTTATGACATACGGTTAATGTTAAATTCACTTTCCAAATTTAGCTTATGCTAGCTAGCTTTAGTTTACTTGGCTAAGCTAATTAAAGCGTCAAAAAGTAGTCCGTTCGGGGGTTTACACCGTTTTCTGCTATAATCTCTCCCTAACAATTAAGTCAGTCAAGATACAATTTATCAAAATTGCTTCTTGCCATATAGTGATTGCTACATTGACGTCGCGGCCTAGTTAGCTTCAGCTAGCTCAAGCCTCGGCATAGACTAGGAGGAACGCGCACCTTGTCAAGCTCCTCCCGGCAGACGGCGCAGTACTTCTGGTCGCACAGCACCCTCATCTTGGTGGAGCAGCGGTAGCACACCGGGTGGTCGCATTTTCCCAAGGCGAAGATATCGTTTTCTTGACAGCACAAGACGCACGTCTTCTCCGAGTCTTTGGCGGTTGTTGAATCCATGTCGTTGAAAATTAAAACCGAATTAGTCAGACTTAGTACTGTTTGGGTGAGCCAGTCTATGAGGTGGTTACGTAATAAGAAAGCGTGAGC
The DNA here is from genome assembly GCF_014905685.2 of Nematolebias whitei. Classification (NCBI taxonomy): domain Eukaryota; kingdom Metazoa; phylum Chordata; class Actinopteri; order Cyprinodontiformes; family Rivulidae; genus Nematolebias; species Nematolebias whitei. Next base: position 24,865,300 of record NC_056512.1, on the reverse strand, counting down.
TACTGCCGGCTGTAGCGTCACGTAACGGCTGACGCATAAACGATCTATATGGCATGTAGCCGGACAGACCTCCGTACCACTACGAGGTACTGAGTCCCATCCCACGTGTCTGAGATCTGCGCCGGCTGTCAAACTGTTACACGTGTGCGCCGGCGTCTGCGCTCTAGGAGAAACACATAAAAATAATTAAATAAAGTGAAATAAGCCTTAATTTTTTTTTTTAAACTAACAGATTTCTACATTATTACTACGCAAAATACAGTTAGGTTCGACACAAGTGGTAAAATGTTTATCCATGAAATTCAGGGTTGATAAGAATTATAATTATTTTTACTGATGCATGCCCAATAATCCAGGTAGAAAAATCTAACAGGTCCTCTGACCTGATTTAACCTTGTTAGATATTATTTTTATAGTTTCATCTCTATTATTGGGGGAGTTGAGTTAATCATTTTATCTTTAAATGAACAAAAAAAAAAAGATTCAAATATATAGTAAGAAAAATGTTGGATACTTCAGAAAGTTAAGAGTAAAGTGTGGATTTGATATACTGCAACATGTTTCAGCTATATTGATGGTGAACCACTTGTTTATATAATGGGGTAAGAATATTCTTTGTTTACTTGTCTCAGGAAACCATTTGGAAATAGAACTCAGTGATGATGGACCTTTTTAACCTTTGTACTCCCAGTCCTAAAAAAAAAAGGCCAACAGTGGTGGAAAAATGTCCATGGACCAGAAAAGGAAAACTAAAGTGCTTTACACATGTAGACAGACCTCTGATTTGCAACATAATCATGTATTATTTTAATAATTAAAATAAAGTAAAATCAATATAAAATAGCAGTAGTGGTTTACCTGAAATTACATTTCTAAGTGTGCGGTACATTTGAACTTCTCTCATGAAGCCTGTAAACAAATGTTTATCACAGTAGTTTAAAGTAATCAAGTGTCCATGATTGTGTGATTCTGGTTAGCTAGCGTTTCTTGTGGTGGCCGTTGCTCAGTCCCATGACTTTAAACGTGCAGCTGGCGATCTTCTCATAGAGAAGGAACATGAGGGCGGCAGTCAGCACAGTCTGCAGCAGCTTAGCCTCCAGGCCCTTAAACAGACCCAACACGCCATACTTCCTACAGCAGAGACAGAATCACAGCAACTGTGTTAAATAGGACAAAGGCCTTGATATATTTGGTGCTTTAAAAACAAAACAATGCAATGTTTTTATTGGACTGTCTAAAAATTTTGCACAATTAATTTGATGTGTTCATTTATGTGGGATCCTTTTCATGTAAGCTACAAAAAGTTAAAGAACATCAGGTAAGCACGCTTAACCAAACATCTGTGCCGAGTATAAAAGCACTGGAGATCAAGTTACTTGTTTTCTATATATATTAACACACAATGATACTAACAATAAATACAAACAACAATAAAAAGCTGCACAGTCATGGTAAAAAAAGAAATACATTTTCCAATAATCTTTGTACATCTTAAATAAAACAAGTCTGTGGTTTATTACAGAATTGTAAACTTTGATAAATACACTAAATTAACCAAAACCTGTCACATCGATACATAGCATTATTTATTTGATTTAAAAGTAGCTTCCAGTCTTCCCCGGAGTAGGTTTTCTACAAGATTTACTCTGAGTTTAGATTGTGTAATTTAAAAATTAAAAAGTACATCCCATAAAATCCATCTCAAGCTCTTCAAATCAAAGTTTAGGACGGTGCAACAAGAAAAAGCCAAAAGCTTTCTTCAGAGAGCGGCCTGTAGAGCGTCTTCTCATTAAACAATTTCCTGCGGGGTCAATAAAGTTCTATCTTATCTTAACAGAACACGGTTTACGCTCGCAAAGCTGCAAATGAACAAACACGACTCTTGGAACAATACCGTTTGCACGGACAAGCCCAAAGGGAAAAAATATGATCATAAAGCAAAACGCAAGCGTCTCGTACCAAGTCTAAAGCACGGTGGTGGAGAGATGATGATGTGGGCTTGTTTTACAGCCACAGCACCTGGACACCCTGCAGTCATCTAGTTGACCACACACTGCTCTGTACAACAAAGTATTTTAGTCTCTATCAGTTTCAGAGCTGAAGTTCAGAGAAGCAGGAGAAAGAACCGGAGCAGGAAGTTCAGCAAATAAAGAAAAGAATCAAGGTGTTACTATAATCCAGTAAAACTCCAGCTCTAGGCCGAACTAAACAATTCCTTCTGAACGCAACGAGCCTTAAAGAAGCGTGAACTAAAATCTCACCATAACAGATGCAGGAGACTGATGTGGTCATTCAGAACAAAAACTGATAAAAACGAGTCTGTAAGTTACTAAATGACTTGGAGGACTTGGTTTTTAACATATCTTGCTCTACATTAGTGTTTTGAATTAATAATTCAGTAGTCCCTCGTTTATCACGGGGAATCCGTACCCTGAAGCCCCGCAATAAGTGAAAAACCACGAAGTAAGAATAGTAGTACAAGTAGTAGTTTATTTAAGCATGTATTTATATATGGATGTGGACGTCAGAAGGAACAAACACACCTACACCTCCCTGAACATAAGAGGATCTGCAGTGGAAGTGGTCTCCAGTTACAAGTACTTGGGTGTGCACCTGACAACCTCAGCTGGAGCAACAACAACCACCAGCCTGATCAAGAAAGCTCATCAGAGACTCTACTTCCTCAGACGGCTGAGACAAGCTGGACTGAGAAGCTCAGTCCTCACCTCCTTCTACTGGTGTGCAGTGGAGAGCATCCTGTGCTCCAGCATCAATGTGTGGCATGGAGGCTGCACAGCTGCAGAAAGAAAAGCTTTGCAGAGAGTGGTGAAGGCTGCACAGAAATCTGTTGGAATCAGTCTCCCCACCATCACAGACATCTACACCTCCAGATGCAGGAAGAGGGCTACCTGCATCATGAAGGACCCCACTCACCCAGCACACACACTATTTGCTCCCCTCAGGAAGGAGGTTGAGGAGCATTAAGTGTAGAACCACTAGACTGAGGAACAGCTTCTACCCTGAAGCTGTTAGACTCATGAATCTCTAACCAGAATAATCACTGTGAAAAATCACATGTTGCTGCTGATCTGTTTCATGTTGCTGCTGATCTGTTTCATGTTGCTGCTGCTCTGTTTCATGTTGCTGCTGATCTGTTTCATGTTGCTGTGTTCATGCGTGCTCATCTGTTCACACAGACTCATGTTCGTGCTGCTGTTTGGCGTATTGTTTTTATACTACTAGTGCTTGGCATATTTTTAGTTTATATTTTTCTTAGTTCATATCTTAGATCTTATTACTGTTTTTCTTTTACATTTTATTGTTGGATGTAACTGGGACCCTGTGTACATAATTTCGTTCCACTACATGTACCACATGAGGTGCGAATGACAATAAAGAACCTTGAATATATACATGTTTTTTTAAGGTGTTTTAAACCCTTCCCACACTCTTGCAAACTCTAACAATGCTTCTAAACGCTCTAAAAGAGCACATCATGTCACGATTTCAACTCTCTGCCTCCTGCCAGCTCTTGGCCACGCCCACTTCTCCCCTACAGAGCGGAAATCAGCTGATCAGCTGCAGTAGGAAGCTTCTCCTGCAAATTGGACTACACACTGGTGTTAATAATTTTAAATAATTAATTTTAAATTAAAAAAATCCATGCCCATCGTGCGGCTCATCCATCGATCAGCCAGTTGTGTGTCATGTCCAAACTTATATTGAAAAACCGCGATAGAGCGAGTCCGCGAAAAACGAACCGCGAGGTAGCGAGGGTCTACTTTATATCAAGCTAAAGTTGCATTACCATATTTTAAAATACAGATAAGCAGACATTTTTTTGTTTGTTTGTTTTGGTAACTAAAATCTTGCACTTAAACAAGAGTGCACTTTTTTCCTCATTACTGTACTTTTTTAAGTAATCAAGGAGCAAAACAGATTTGTACAGATGTTAAACAAAAGCAAACACTTTAAATCTGATCATGCTAAAAAACAGTTTTGAGTTGCCCCAAATTTATGAGTTTTATTAGAAATCCCCCATTAGTTATTTGCAAGTTCACACAACTTTTATTGCTGCTTTGTGTCTGCACAGCTAACTCAAATCAAAAACCTAAAACCAGGAGCAAAAAACCACAACAATCTTATTTGAAAACTAATTTGAGTGTAAATCCTCACCTAACTCTGTTGACAAGTAGACTCTTGATCGTCCGCAGGCTGGACAGCAGCTTGGACTTGTCTGCTGGTGCGTTGAACTGACCAAACTGAGGTTAATGGAAAAGGGTCAAACAATCATAAAAATCATAAAATTAAAGGAATAAACATTTAAAGCTTCTATTTTCAAAACATTATATTCACTTTTTTGTTCTTTTAAATATGTGAACGACACACAGAACCCACCCTAAGAATGGACTGTACGGTCTGTAGAGGGTACGTAACGGTGGTGGCAACAGCTTTGGCGACAGCGCCGATCACAAACACCTCCAGTGATGACAGCTTAGGGAAGGAGAGGAGAAGGAGAGTGGTTTGAAAGAAAACAGTTATGTACCATATTTTAATAAGAATTTAACAAGATTAACACTTAAAAACAATTATTTGTTTGCTCAAAATTATAGTAAAGGTGTGTCTCAGTTGAACTTTTGCTTAATAAATGCACTTTGACGGTCAAATCAGCTGCATTTCGTAAGCCGATACGCGGAAGTGGGAGCGCACAGTGGGACGAGTCGCTGTGCATTTCTTCGAAATTTAACAAGATAACCACCTAAAAACAATTATTTGTTTACTCGACATTATAGTAAAGGTGTGTCTCAGTTGAACTTTTTCTTAATAAATGTACTTTAATGGTCAAATCAGCTGTATTTTGCCTGGGTGGTGGCAAAATGCAGCTGATTTGACATTTGCTCCAGGAGTTCTGGAGCGAGATGAAGGTGGCTTGTATGGCAAGCCAAGTGTCTCATTAATAGCCACTTTTACCTATTAATGAGACACTTGGCTTGCCATATGGTCGAGGGCCCTCTAGTGGCTGAAAATGGTAGTGTCCAATATTTTCCATGTCAGAATGAATGAAATCGTCAGATCTCAGCCAAAAATTGGGTTATTAGAAATATCTGAAGCAAAGTCCTCGATCACCGCCGTGTGATTGATGTCCATTCTCTGTGAAACTTGTCTGTTATTATTTTCATATTTTGCCAAATTAATGTAAATGTTTGATGTTAAACTTTGATTCTGAAAATAAATGACCGCATTCATTTTGATGGGTCAAAGATAAATAACGTCTCTCGTTACATTTCTGTTAAATTCAATGCACGACATTACACAGTCAGAAAGATGAGGAACTCGTGAAAATTGTATGCATATATCTCGTATATGTCATACTACTACATAAATACGGGGGAAAAAACATAAATAAGTTGCGTCGGTGCATAAGTCCAGAGTATGTAAATTAGGCATAAAGGTGAGACTTATAAGCCGGAAATTATAGTATTCAAATAAAATACCACACCATGCCTTTTTAAATATTGTCATCTAAAGCGTGCCAGAAAGCACATGGTTTGAAACAGAGCATGAACCTCAAACCTCTAGTTAAGTCTGTTAAAAGTCATGTGCACTCAATTACAGCCTGCATATGAAGTGTTTGTTCATCCAGATAATCTCAGCATGCAATCACGGCTGGTTTCTCTGCTGCTCACCTCCCTGGGGACTTCTCTTCTTAGCTGCCTCTTCAGGCCTTCGTAGATCATGAACTGGATGGCGGGGTTCAGCACCAGCAGCAGAGACGGGAAGGTCCCGTTCCAAAGGGCTCCGACGCCCTCCTGACGGCTGATCTGCACAAGAGCGTCTGCAAAAACAACGCCAGGCCGTAGTTTATGCTGCACTAAACGTGTAAAGAAATACTGATGAAGGTGTGAAGTGAATTTACCCAGAATGCCGGAGTAGTTGGTGGGCCGAATGTCTGCGTTGTGAAACTTGGAGCCCTGAAGCTTCAGCCTGGTGTTGACCACCCACAGAGGAGTGGTAACCAGTACGTTCACAACACCTGGAGAGACGAGGAGACTGGTGAAAAGCAAACACTCACTAAGGTGTTGCGGATGAAATAATTAAGACACGTGACAATAATTTATTGACGTATCAGCCATTAAAAAAAGAAAAGTAGGACACTAGACTTTATGATCCGAGTAATGATGGTCTCACCTGCAGCGATGCCTACGATTAAGTCCGTGCTGGGAGTTGACTGTTTTCCCTTCAGCGAGCCGGCCTTGATGCAGTGGAAACAGTAGAAGTAGACAAAGTTCGAGCAGCAGAGACTGCAGATGACGGGGAACCAGCCTCTGTAGGGAGAGAGTCTGCAGGAAGAGCGCAAGCACAGAGACGCCTCAGAGTCCATCACGTCTGCGTCAGTTCGTTGGTCTGAATCATTAGCAACATGGCTCATGAATCACCAGATGTTAACTACTAGAGGCAATCTCGGTTGAAGATGGCTGCCACAGCAAACTTAGTGAACTCAAAAATGGCCACAGCTCTGTCAGTTTTGCAGATATTGAGCTAAAATGTGTTGTGGTAGTAGCTGAGCATTGTCCCTGAGCAGCGCATTGTGTTGCTCAAAGATTGCTTTTTTTGTTATCCTTCAAACTTGATCAGCTGACATAATTTTACTCACAATCCTTCTTCTTTGACGATGTCTGCCAGGATGGCTGGAGTTGATTTAGCTTTCCTGTTTTCATCCACTGAACACAATCGTAAAGGCACAAGTTTTATTACATTGCTTGCGTTTTAAAAAACAAATACAGTCTATCTGTAAATATTTTTGTCATGTCTTACCCTGAAGCCGTAATCTGGCTGTATCAAGAGGGAAGAATACAGTCATTGCAGTCACACTTCCCTAAAAACAGATTAAAGTCACAATTCATAAAAATAAAAATAATAATAATAATAATAATTTAAAAAAATACACCCTGTGTATGGAGTTTCTCAATCTGTGCAAAACGTCGTTGAAATAACAACTAGTAATTTAAAATTGACCAAGTAAGTAAAGCACAAAACACATTGTTTATTCAAATTAAGATCTAAATGTGTATATTCTTGAAATCGGCATGTGTAGCAGATAGAGGCTTATTTAGCAACTGGAACCCACCATCAAGGACAGAAGTAACATTTACAGATTTACAGTGGTTGACATTAGACTGTATGAAAGCCTCTAAGCTTTAGCTACAACAGCGTAAATCTCACAATACATTTTACATTTAAAGCTAACTTACCATTGCTCCTGCCACAGCATGAACCAAGCTCTCATAAGAAAAAACTTCGAAGCTCATTGTCACTTCGGTTGTTTTGTTTTTAATACAAACTTTATAGAAAATATCCCGCCGGCTCGCAGATGTACTAACGTTCCCTACGACCAGTTTAGCTTTTGATACTTCACTTCCTGCTGTTTACACTGTGGCATTATGGGTAATGAAGTTTTGTTATCAAGCAGCACTACGGTCAAAGAAAAGCCTTTGTGCTGATCCGACCAAAATGTTTTTAAACACTCTTTGTTAATCTCAAGGTATATTTTTCACAAAATAGGTTTATTAAATTTAAACATTTTAAAGATGCAAAATTGGACTGGGATGTAGTTTCGGCGAACTTTAGCTTTGCTAACACGTTAGTGCAGGTCGAAGGCGGGTGATAATGTTTTTGCACTTGTTCGATACAAGTTAGTAAAACAGATTGCAATTAAAAAAAAAACTACTTCCAGGTAAAAAGATATATAATTGGATATACATCTTAATTTTTGAAGTCAACTCAATTTATGACTGTCACATCTAGTGAGAAGGAGTTATAAACAAGTCTAATTCACAACTATGAAGCTTTATTTTGATGTGGCAGTAGTTATCCCTTACTTTACTCTGGGGGTGACATCGTACAATATTTGCACACATTACTTTCAAGTTAGACTGTTAGCTCTTGGACGTGTTGAACCAAATTATGTACATAAGAACAACATTAAAATATAGTTTATTGGTTTGAGGGCGTCTTTTACACTTATGAGATTGAACGATTGAGGATTGAAAGAGAAGAAAGAAGAGCATAAATACAATCTTGGGCTCGTTAGTATGACCATGAGCATAATTTTATATTGTTTTACAATAGCCATTTTGTTTTTTAATATCATTTCTTCCACTTACTGTTCATTTTATATGCTTTTTTATGATTATCTACTGTTGTCATCGGTGTTCTTTGTTTAAAACAGGTCTCTCTTGTAAACGAGTCTTAGAGGCTCAATGAGACTAACCTGAATAAATAAAGGTTGAATGAATGCGCAAGGCACCACAACATCACTGGACTTGGGTTCTGAGCTGTTTTGCTGAACTTCAGAAGAATTAAAGTATTATAATGTTGAATAGTATAAAACCATCATATATGCATCTTATTGATTCTAACTTGCTTGTGAGAATTAAGCTAAATCAGAATGAGTTGTGTTCCTGGCACAAAAATAAATTAAAAATAAATAACAGTTAAAAATCCTCCATCAGTCTCCAGCCCGTTCACTCAGCCACTCCTGGCAAACCCTCCTCTGCTCCTCGCTCTCCTCCTGAATCTTCTGATGTTTGCTTTGTTTCCTCCTCTCCTCATCTCTTCTCCCTTCCACCCTCTCGTTCTCTTTAGTCTTTCTGTGCTCGAGCAAGGCGTCAACAGTGGCTGCTAATGTCTGTAGCAATCGCTGCGGGACCCATTTAGGATCGACAGCTGGGACAAAGGGGTCTTCAGCCGTGACAAAGAGGTGCTGGGGCTCCAGGGGAATGTGAAGGATGTGGGCGTGCAGCATCATTCTGTACGGAGAGTTGTCTGCTCCCAGACTGTAGGTGAAGTCTCCGACTATAGGGTGGCCGATGGCGCTGCAGTGGACCCTCAACTGGTGGGTTCGTCCTGAAACAAATAAAGATGAGAAGCCAGAAAGGACTGAAAACTAACAATTACCTGGATTTGATTTATTGGCGCTTTTGCAAATTGTAACAGCTCTACGCGCCTTTATTCATTCTATATGACTGGTAACAAATGAGTGGTTACCAGTAAGAGGCTGCAGCAGCACTTTGGTGGCAGGATCTCCATCATACAGCCCGTATTCCAACACCGTCAGCTCAGTCTGGCACGGCTTGGGGTTCTCACAACCTGACGGGACAATAATGGAAAAATAAAGCAACATGTCAAGTTCTTGAGGGTTTATAATGATGGACTTTATCACAAGCAAAAATATTTCAAATGAGAAGTCCATCACAGGGACACAGAGACAAACAAGACAAACAACCATTCACTCTCTCCCTCACACAATTTAGAGTTACCAATCAGCCTAACATGCATGTTTTTGGTCTGTGGGAGGAAACCGGAGTACCCGGAGAAAACCCACACATGCACGGAGAGAACATGCAAACTCCACCCAGAATGGCATCTCGGACGGGATTTGATCCGGCGACCTTCTCGTTGAGAGGTGGCAGTTCTACCAACTGCGCCACCGTGCCACCTGAGATTTTCATCTTTTGTCAGTTTAAGGTTATCTCACAAAGTGCAAACCTGGTTCCTGTACCTTCTGTTCCTTCGATGCACATCATGTGTGTTTTCCCCTCGGTGGAGTTCTTGCCAATGGAGAAGTCCAGAGTTTGGGTCTTTTGTTCGACCCACCCTCGAAGCTGCGACACAATACAAATGTAATGAGCTGATCAGGTGCTTGTAATAAACATTTAAAGCAGACTTATTGCACTCAAATTGTAATGGTTTTCTGAGATCCTAAATCAAATGTCCATGACATGTTTTAGGTCAAATACAACAAAAGTTTCACACCTGCCTGAACAGTTCTGTTATTCAGTTATAAATAGTTAACAAGGCTGTGAGAAGTAGGGGCACAGAGAGTGCTGCAGCACCTCTTTGTGGATTCCAGCAGATATGCATGTCCAAATACATAGTTAACGAATTAATGGATGGGGGGATTTTGCACCCTTTATACCAACCCTATTTCCATTTTCTAGTTTTACTAAAAAGTACAACTTTAAATGTTCCTGTGCAAACTGTAGTATTACATTAAGGAAGGGCCTTTTTATTTTCTCTAAAAGGTAATGTTTATGATATTGCTGCACAGTAAAAAAAAAAAATTGAACCATCCCTAATGTATCTTTTTTAAATGGTTTTACACATAATTTTTAGCATTAATGAGAATAATTTGCATTTCTAGGCCCTACATTTTGCTGAGTGACAGAAATTTTGACCTATGTGACTAAAACATTTTATTGCAATGATCTCTGATAGCGAGTGTGTTGAATGCATGGCTCGTGTTCTGTTTTCCCACCAGGGAGAGGTAGGCTTTAGTGACAGTGCGGTCCTTGAAGCAGCGGTAAACCCGGCCAGCAGCAGCTTTGTTGAGGGCGACACAAAGAGCTCCGCTGGTGGAGAAATCCAACTGATGACAGAACCTTGTAAAGAAGAGTAAAGTGATGCAACTACAGCTTTTTATTCAGTCTGTTCCAACAGAGGCATAAAGGTGATTTCCAACCTAAATCCATAATAGGTGCTGGGGTCTGCCAGATGAGGGAAGTGGTGCTGAAGCTGCATCTGCACTGTCTGTTTCACGTACCACAGCTTGCTGTCAATGCGGATGTCCCAGTGTTTGTCCACCACAATAAAGTCGTCACTCTGGTGCAGCACACGAAGGCTGTCGATGCTCGCAGGCTCCGTGCTCATCGTGCACAGATCATCAGGCAGCTTGCACAACCTTTCAGGAGGAGAACATCACTGAGCATTTCAACACAGCTGAGCACTCAAGTCTGAATATGTATGCAATACCACCAGGGGAAAGCTTACAAGTTAACACTTGTATTTTTGATAACCTATTGTTTTGAGTATCAAGTTCAGAGTAATGAAGACTTGGGACAAATTTTATTGTATAAAATGCGATAAATGTGGTGATAATGTTTATTATTCATCATTTATTTTCTCCAAAATTGTTGAGTTTTGTAAAAGGAGCAACTTCTGGTTAGCTTCGACGTTATGTTGGCTAGCTGATGTTTACATGAATTAAAAATATTTAATACGAATATTCTAGATTTGAAAAAAAAAAACAGTAATAAATAGTCTAAGTTATCGCTGTCACTTACTTTTGACTGGCTGACAAAAACCTGAGATAAATTATTCCAAGATTTTTAAACAAAACTCCCCAATCGCGAAGACGACTACTACGCATGCGCATTGCGCAACAATTTCTTCTTCTCCTCTGTAAATTAAGATCATACCGCCAACAACTGGCATGGAGGGCAGTAGCTACAACAACGTTTAAAAAGTTTACAGTACAATATACAGTTTTCCTGATATTATTGTAGTATTCTTACAATGGATACAGTTTGCTGTTTATATTTCCTTTAATCCCCAAAGAAACAACAATTATTTTTAAAAGTACTGTAATGGAATAATTTTGAAAGCTGTATGTATGGTGATTAAATAGAAATAAACTATATATAAACCACTTCACATTAACTAAATATCAGCCACTGCAGTAGCTTGGTTTTATTCTTTTTATTGGTAGGCTGATGGCAGAAAACAAGCTAAACATCGTTAGATTAAAAAGTTGCCCTGTGTGTCGAGACACCCATATTGAAATAAGAACTCATCAACCTGTTGAACACTGTAGTCGAAGCATAATTTTCTGAGGAAGACTGTTTATTTGACTGAGTAGATAAAATGCTTTAAAATGAAGACTACTTCAGGATTTATTTATTTTTTATTTCATCAGATACAAAGCTGAAACTTGGACGTTGTAGAAACAACATAAAATTGATGGTTTAATGAGCAAAGAGATAAACAGAGTTTTCAAAACTGTGCTTAAAAAATGTGGCACCACAAAGGTCTCAAAGTAAATGTATTGCTACTGATGCTGTCAGAAAGAATAAAAAGTTGGCCACCGATAAAGTCAAATTGCTGAGGGACATTTAGTCAAATACTGGACCTGTTTATGCATTTTTACATCTAAATTTAACACAAATTATTGATCTTGTGTTGATTTGTAAATTTACCAGCATTATTTTTTCAATCACAGATATTATTGTAAACACCTTCAACCCTGCATTATTACAAACACACACACAAAAAAGACAGGTCAGCAGTAACTTAGAGCCATAGGGTCGACATAATAAATTAAAAATAAAAGATTTGACAAAGCAGTTAGGGAGGTCATCTGAGGAAAACTAGAAAGATAATCATAAAGCAGAGAAAGATGAAAACTCACAGGGTCTCAACTGGTCTTAAAAGGGTTAAAAATGTTCATCATCGGACAGCAGGGATTATTTGCATTAATATCCATCTGGTTCCTGCATAATCTCTGAGGGGAAAACATAATTTCAAGGTCAAGCTCTAACCTCATGTGGTGTAAAGATGGAAATATTTAATGATGTCTGTCTGGAACAAACGGTTCTGGGAAAAAAAATCCCTTTATCACATCAAGTCAGAGTGTGTTTAAAGGCTCAGACGAGTCAGAATTATTATATAAGTTACATTTCGTATCATGGTCGGCTTCACTTTGAGTTGGTTTGCATCAGGTGTTGTCTCTCTCACTTCTGTTTCCCACCTGTTGTGTAATAATCCAACGTGCGAGGTGCCAGATTGTTGCCTTTATCTGGCCGTGGGCTGACACGTGTGCTCATGAGAGCGTGCACCTGACAGAGCAGCGGCTGTGGAGACCCTAAATGTTGCAGCCAAACAATAGAAAGCAGATGAAGAGGAGAAGGGCTGCAGATCGACTGCTGCTGCAGAGAGATACAGATCAGCTCAGGAGGGATCTACTTTTTCTCTTTATTTTTTAAAAACCCAACAAAAACTGGAGCAAATACTGTTTCAAATTTTTCTTCCTTCCTAATTGAAGAAACACCTGGATGATGTTGCTGATTGTGTGTTTTTGCAAGCTGCTTTGGATGTTTTAAAGGCTTTAACCTTGTTACCTGCGTGATGAAGGTGCCTTTAACGCCTCATGTTCATCCAGGCTTCTCACCCAGTTTAGTTTTTTTTGTGGATTCAGCTGTGTGGATCAACCCTAAAAGCCTCACATCACTTGCACGGTGTCAGTATTTGTTGCTGAATGAGGCTGATTTCTTGGACCATGCCTAACAAGTCGTTCCTGCAGGCTCGCTGCGACGAGCCCATATTCACCTCAGACTGGGGCCTCCCTCTGCTGCTCGCTCTGCTGCTGCTGCTGCTCATCTACTCCTTCCTGTACCTTCCTGCCACCAGCCAGAGAGCCCTGCTGGAGCAGGCTCTGAGCAGCAACAACACCACCGCCGCTGCTGCTGCCATCACTCAGAAATGAGCTGAGCGGATGGATGAAACACGTCATTTATCAGAAGACAAGCAAAACCACATCCAGTCCTGTGGGAACTGTTTGCATCCCTTCTACGAAAGATAAAATGACTATAGCAACAGTTTTTGAGTAAATGATGTCAGTATTCAGTTTGGTGCATTCATGTGTTTTGTATATAGAGTTTTGTTAATATTAAGTCATCACATGAGTTCATCTAATTAATCCATTAGAGTTTTTATGCCCTTAAAGCACAAACAAGGCATTATTATTTTCAAGAGCTGGTCCATCTCTGATTAAATCCTCACCTTCGTGAGGTTTGGTGTATGACGAGATCCTGAAGACAAGCTGCTGATATGAGCTTCCTCCTCAGGCAGGCTGGGAGCTCAGAGTAGAGCCGCTGCTCCTATGCATCAAAAATAATCCGTTGAGGTGGTCTGGGCAGGTCCTTCAAACCCGTTCCACTGAGGGGTTCTGTACCCTCTGTGGTCTGGGGATGATTCAGGATCAACTCAGGAGCTGGAGTCTTGTGGACGTGTGTTCCGCAGCAGAAGAAAATGGATGGATAATTATTGGAATAAAAATATTTGATTGTTTGCCTTTGTGAAAATCAAACCTTTTAACTGGATCGAGTCCTCCCTCTTAAAACTGTTCATTAGGTTTTCGTCAATATTCTCTTTTAGCGTCTTTAATTTAAAAATTTTGAGCTGATTGCTGAAGACTTGTACAGAGTAAAAGACAGTGAATTGTTCAAATAGTGAGGGTTTGGCAGGAGCATCAAAATATTCTAATAGAAATAAGACAGAGGAAATGGGTTTTAAACAAAACTGTTTTTATTCAACTTAAGAGAAACAATCTGACTGGAGAGTTTTCATGATTTAATTTTTAGTCTAGAGTCACTCAGAGGATTGCTTTGAGTCGTCTGGAGCTGAACTGCAGAAAATCAAGCAATGCTTCTGCCTGTCTGCTGTGTTAGCAAAATATGTTGTGAAAAATTGGATGAATGCTATTGAAACTCTTAGAAGACAATCCTTAGAAGTTGAACTGATTCTGAAGTCGACATGGTTCACGATGGCTGCTGCAAGAAATCTATGAACCAACACAAAGTGGCCACAGCTCAGTGGTGTGGTAGTAGCTGAGAGTCCCCCACAACTCATATTCAATTCAATTAAATTCAAAAATACTTTATTTATCCCTAAGGGAAATTAATTGTTGTTATAGCTCATCATCCTGGTTTCATTAAAGACTTGTTATAGGTGCTGTCTGTAGGCGGGAAGGATCTGCAGCAGTCCATTCCACAGCAGATCCGAAGAAAATAGCCGCAGATGCCGATCCGTCCACCTGGACCCAGCAGACCTCTTGGTCCTCTTGGGCAGCAGGACTGCCTGAATGCCGGGCAGAACTCCTCCCTGAGCAATGGCCACTCCTCCCAGCAGCCTGCTGAACACCTCGTCCCCACGGAGGGAACTGCAGGTGTCAAGGGACGATCCTGGTCCTCCTGTTGTCACAAGCCGCGTTTTCTTGCCAACTCCAGGATCTCAGCGGTCAGGCACTCGAGCACCGCCGTCAGGTAGATGGGAATGCATCCATAGCACCTCCTTTTCAACTCATCTGAGATTTGGAGCTGTAGCTGAGGTATTGTTTGAGCTTTTGAGATGTTAATCAGCAGCTCCCAGTTGTCTATGCATCATAACGAATGTCCAAAAGTAAGAAATGGTTTCAGTAAACATCCTTCCAGCTGTTCAGCATCTGATACCAGAGGAAGTAATCATCTGAAAAAAGTGATTTACCTCCAGAAAAAAGAGGAATTAAAGTTTTCAGAAGCAAATTTTCAGAATGAATGTAACAGAGCTACATCATTCAAAGATGATTTAAGTTCAGAACATTCCTTCAGTGAAAAATAGATCTTTTTATTTATTTATTTATTTATTTTTTTAGATCTGATTAGAAAGAAGTCGCCCTACTCTCTTATGCTTTTGTTGTTCAAGAATGCAAACTGGCCATTAAATAAAAAATACAGTATGTCCAAGCTGCACAGAGCGATTAAAACACAATGGTCCTCTCCTTCTTTAGAGCAGATTTTAATGTTAGACCAGAATACAACTGTAAATATGCACCAAATCCACTAAATTAATGACATTTTGAGCCATTAAAGCTAACATTTAATGCTATAAATATTAAAAACTATGCAAGCTTATTGTTGCGTGAAATATGGAAAATGGTGTATTTTAGGACAAGTAAGTGTCTTATATTCAGTTTTATTTTTGTTGTTGTTGTGGGTGTTTTGTTTACAAACATAGATATTTAAATTCTTATCTTTTCTTTTCATAACCACCACAGCATCCCAGTATGTGAATAAATTCTGTTTCTTGAAGTTAGGTCGTTGTGCTTCTTCTTAATGTGTTTTATTATTATTATTATTATTATTATTTATAATGTATAATTCAATAAACAGAATAAAAAATAGAAAAGAGTCCACATTTTTTAAATCATATATGTTTTACGAAACTTACAGTTTTCAGTCTTTAAAAAATGATAAATTATTGCAGCGTTTGGTTTTATTTTACCACGAGAGGAAAATGTCTTTTTTGTTAAAGTGTGAGCTTTTGGTTTTGGTTCTGCAGGACAAAAACTTTGAAATAAAAGCCGCCTCCGAGGCTGTTTGGATGTCCTTTATTAAACAAGACATGACACTAAATGTGACACGGAGATCTCGATTGTTACAAGAGACACAAACGGCTTCTCCAGCTTTCTGAGTCGATAAAGTCATCCCTGTAAATATGTTTCTGCTGGAAGTCGCCGACATCTCAACGTGTGCCCATGAACGTTTCTTTTCTATTTATTTCACATCAAGTCGTAGAATTAAGTTGTAAAAAGAAAAAAAGGAGTCTTGCTATAAACCATGCAGAAGCCAACATTTACAGTTAAACCACCACAACTCACTAAAATGGATTTTTTAAAAGTCATTAAGTTCAACTACAACAGCATACACACACACACACACACCCAAACACACACACACTTTATTTTTAAAAGATTATTTATCTTTCCTTTCATGTGATTAAACTCCAAACTTCCCCTGCCTAAAAGCACAACTTACTGTCCTCAGTTAAACACACACACAAAAAGATTTGGTTCGTTTTTTCAGTATCAAATCCCAAAGAACATACATGCATCTTTGTCTTTTGTTTGTTTGTTTGTTTGTTTACAGTATACACAGTTCAGCTACGGCTGACAATGACTTGAGGAGAGAAAAAAAAACTTTCGATTCAAAGTTACATACATCTATTTAAAGCCAAAGATTTTAGTTTAAGATGAATTTCTATCTTCTCGATCTGCTTCACAGACAGCTTGAGAAGATTTGTTGACACTTTAGTCAAAGAGTATTTTAGTTTTTTAAAGCATTTTTTCCACTTTATCCTTTATTTCACGAGTTGTCCAGGGCCTCAAACAGCTGAAATTGTTTTCAAATGGACCACAGACACAAATTTAGACGTGTTTGAGACAGTGTCAGTGTGTTTTATATATATATATATATATATATATATTTATATATAACCGAACAAGCTTGCACTAAAGCAGACTGATTAGATGCTGCAGGCTTCATCAGCAGCAGCATCTGCAGATTATTGATGCTTTTACGTCAAAAATCACACGGGTCTTCCTGCAACAGCCTGCATGGAAGAGAGCCAGAACCTGCTAATCAACACAGAGATCACTCAGGGTGTAGGTAACATGAAGATAAACAAAGCAGAAGGAGCAGAGGAATAGAAGGGAACCAGAGCTTCCTGGTTTGCTCAAATGATGACGAAGAGGGTGATGAAGGGGAAAGACGGAGACACACTTTTAGTCCCAGTCCTTGCTGACGTTCAGGTTCCACTCCCAGGATAAGTAGACGTTCTTGTCGTCATCAACGAAGCAGGATTTGATCAGATATTGGCCGCGGAGCAAAACGCCTTGAGGTGCCTCCTCAGCCGGGCAGAGAAACTCCTGCTCCTCCGCTCGAGGTCCATAGCTGCCCATCATGTACACAACGCCGTCCTCTGAGGGCACAGATGGAAATGTTCAACAACAAAACCAACACAAGGGACATCGTTTTAACCTCTACTGACAAACAGTACCAGTCATGATTAAAAATCATTTTAATAATTACCAGACATAAACGTCATAAACACTTTCAAAGTGCACATACTTCTTACTCCATTCCTGTAGGTCACGTGGCGATACTTCAAGCCAGAAACTATTTCTCTGTTCACCTGGAATCACACAGAGCAACACTCATCAGGATTTATTTTCTCTTTTACCACTGCAACACTGGTTCTAGTGACATTTTTAAAGTTGTCTCATCTGACACGGAACCAGAGGCAATAGTAGGAAGGTTGGTTTGATTTTTTTTCCTATAATTGAAATAATTTTATTTATAAATCATCTCATGAACTCATCACGACTTATAGTTGTAGGAAGAAAAAAATTAAACATCTATGTATTTGTAAACAAAAAATCCCACAGAAAAAAAACATTATATGGCACAAAAGTTGCCCTCAAGTCCTTATGGTTCTGAACAACTGCAGTTCCGAGCTCCTTCCAGCAGGGGGCCCTGCAGCTCAGCAGAGTTTGATTCTCCCTGAGCTGCTGGTTCCTCCTTTTCTCTTTCTCAGGACCAAGTCTCCCAAACACCACTCTCAGAACACACATTACATCCTCAAACAACTCCAATCTCAAAACTGTCACCATCAGTTTTGCGTCACCCCAATCAAAAAAAGCTCCAGGTTGCAACAGAAGTGCTACAGCTAACTGCTGCTGCTGCTTTTTGCACTTGAAGATAAGCACATAATGCTATATTGTGTACTCTGACAGCGTGTAGAGTAAATGTTTATAAAATATATGTTTAAAGAAAACGACAGTCTGGTCATCTTTGAAGGGATGGTCAGTACTCAGCACACAGAACCTTCACTATACATACACTACATATACTATAGTCTTTGCACTGTAACTGGGGCGTTGTTCAACTGAATACAGCACTGAACAAACAGTCTTATGCAGATAGGGAAAGGTTCACTGCTAGCTAATCTAGCGTTATTTCCCAGTGGTATGTTGTTTTTGAGAAAGAGTTTATATGTCTGAAAAGATGAACAATGGTTCCTCATTTGATTTAGCTAGCCGTTAGCCTAGCCTGAATGAAGACTTTTGCCTCCACACTCTAAGCTCATGACTGATGTCATCTCCAGCCATTTCCAAAATGTTTCAATACATTTGCTGAGGGTCTTAATATGTTTACGTGCTGAAGTCATAAGGTCTTGCTTTTGTGTCTCTAGAATTTTGAACACGTTCGAGAAACTTATGAGACAATTTTTCTCTCAAAATCGTCATAAACTTGTCTCAAATCTTTCTCACTTTAGATTCAACAAGCCTCGAGTCCTGAAGTTGTATTTTTTTTTTTTTGTCAGCATGCACACAAACTTTCAGCAGATTCTGACCCAGACTCTGCTGGTAGTTGTTTAATGTGATTCCAAGTTAAGTAATTTTTCCACCTTTTTGTGTCTCCAGCTCGTGCCCAGCTGCCATGCCACCTTTAGCCTTTCTGAGACCAGCCATTAGCTCTTCATTCTAGTCATTCTCTAGCTTCAAAAAGCTGTCTACAGCAGGTAAGATATGAACCGTTTATAAACTTTTCCACTGGATCCAACTTGAAAAAAAAAGTCTGAATAGATTAAAATAATTGTCTTCAAAGAGAGACTACCTCCTGTCGTCTGTTTGTGTTTGTCTTTTACTGTTGTTCTTTCGGCTGCTCTTGTCTACGTCTCACTCTGGGTGTCCTTCCTGATGCATTCTGGGCTTGATTATATTGTATGAAAAAATATTAAGAGTAAAACGTACTGACAGTGAGAATCATAGCAGCGTTAGGAGAAGTAATGGGAGAATTTATAGACATGCAGGAATGACTGGATCACAGGTGCCATGATCAAACTGTCCTTCCATCTTACCTTGAAGTGTATCTTCAGCCTGTATTTCACTCCTTCCTGTATAGTGAAGGTTTTCTCCTTCAGGGTGCTCAGGTCCCCTGCAGAAAGGCACAATGTTAACTCCATCACTCGTCGTTTGAAGCAAGACGAACCAGAATAATCTGCATGGTCCTAGCTAAATCGATATAAACGAAAATAAAATTCCAAACTTTTAGTGGCTCTTTTTGTGTGCATGTTTCTAATGATTGTAGAAAATAACTAGAAAGTTCCTGGAGAAACTCTGATGGGGACTGCGACGTGGCGACCATGTTTTGATTTGATGGTACTATGTGTTTGGGTTCATGCTCAGCTACCACCACACAATATTTCATCTCAAAATGACAAAATACAAAATTAGTTAAATTAATTTTTTTAAGCTATGGTGCCCATCTTGGATTTTTGATTCGGATTCAGAATATGATGGGGAAAGTTCTCAGCTATAACCACACCAATTTTCAGCATTATGTGTAACAGCAGCTGGGTTAAAGCCATTTAAATTTAACTTTGGTGGCCATCTTGAAGTTTTTAAAATTCATTAT
Organism: Nematolebias whitei; assembly: GCF_014905685.2. NCBI lineage: Eukaryota > Metazoa > Chordata > Actinopteri > Cyprinodontiformes > Rivulidae > Nematolebias > Nematolebias whitei. Next base: position 24,845,450 of record NC_056512.1, on the reverse strand, counting down.
TTATTGGGCATTGCTCTCAACTACTACCACACAAAAATTCAGTTTAGCATATCTAAATATGGTTGATTTACCTCTTTTTTCCTTTATAGCTCAGGTGACCATCTTGGAAATTTGATTTGTAACCAGAGTCTATGAAAAATGACTAATAAAAATCGCGTTTTTTGTAAATTACGTCACCATGGTAACTGGAAATGCACATCTCAGTGCCGAGCCGGTCGTTTTGATATAACATTTGTGGGGGTACACATTGTGGTTTGTGCCACATTGATGTTGTAATAAGTAAAATATAAAGTTAAGAAACCTTTGTCAGGTGGATAATAATATGTGGCTGCCTTGCTGGGCACTCCTCAATTATGATTCTTCTTAGTTGTGAGGCTGAGTTGAAAAAGCTACTGAACAAGTGAAAAGCAGCTTAGGCCTTTGTAAAAACACTGAGCATTCAGGAATGCATCCACAGTCTAATCGGGTTATTTGTCAATTTAAAGTCACCCGTGAGTCCTGAGTGCTTCCTAATGGAGAGAGGCAGAGGAGGGGGAGGAGATGATGGACAGATAAAGAATGAAGGCAGAGGGCAGCAGGGATGTAAGGTGAGGATGAAATACTAAACACTTTCTCTTAAAGGGTGCCTTTACTGACTCAACCTGGGCTCAAACCTACAACCTCAGGACACAACAGGCAAGACTTAATTGTTCATAATCTTTTAATCGTGTCTAAAAGAACGTATTTGACGCCATGTTAAAGTCACCTCATTGTGCCTGTTTGTTCAGATTTGTGCTGTGCATTTTCAAGCCTGATGGCAGCAAAGAAACCAAAACAGAAAAGTAAATGATTGAAATATATTTCTGTTCTGTCTGTTTCCGTTTGATTTGATTCAACCCATTTCCCTCTGAGAACCTGAGCCTTGTCTGCAGCTCTGTTCTGATTCTGCTTCGCTTTCTCTCGTCTCCTGAGACGGAGAGGAGGAGGGAAGAGGCTCCTCTGGGAGAGTCAGACTGAGAAATTAGGTCAGTGTGGAAAGCCGTCTACCTGCTCTCCACACACACATGCACGCACACACAAATCCCTTTATGCATGCAAACATGAACAAGTGTGGGCCACCACGTTTTTGTCAGTGGATGCTAACACTTTGCAAATATTGCACAGACAGCAGAAAGGACTAAATATTTTGGGCGAAAGAAGCCGAAAAAAAACATGCTCCATCTTTTTGTGACCTAATTTAAAATGTATGCTACAAACTGATGACAAATCCTTTTTATTTAAGTTGCACAGTAACACAAAAACTAACCAACAGAGCCCATTTTAAAGCTGAATATGAACATTTCAGTGGAGGGTTTGACCCCCTGAACATCCCTTGTTGGACAAATACTGAATGATAATGGGCTGGAGACTGTGGGAGTGGAGTTAACATGAGATGTCTTTGCACAACTCGTTTACCTCACAAACACACGCATTTTTTAAATATGTCAGTAATACCCTTAGATATGAGCATAAGCATGTGTGGTTTTTCATTTTTACTGTCAGTTATGTTATTTAACATATTCACTTTTATTTTGCAGTCAAATAAAACTCAGACAAAGCAACTAGATGGGAGGTCAGAAAACAACATTTTGTACCAATCTTATTTTATTCACAGATTTGAGGTATTTTATTGCCCTGCAACTTCAGTGACGTGATTGTAGCATGTTGTCTGACAAATGTGTCCCACAGACAGCTGTCCAGCAGCTCAGGCATGAAAAAGTACAATACTACACAATACAAAATGATGCAAGGTCATAGGATACAATACTGTACATGACATAAACATGAAATATTCTTTCAAATATTATCATTGGCTTGTTAACGGCCAAAAGGCCAGGTGATCTAGAGTTTCAAGTTTTGTGGCTTGTTTATGATGAATTTGAACATGTATGTTTGTGGGACCATAAAACAAGAGAATAAATGGCTGAAAGTGAAATAAAAGTTTAAAATATATATATATATCTCCAAATGCTAAGCACGGTGATGGAATCATCATGCTCTGGGCTTGTCGTCTTGTTTCATTGTTATAAAAGAGAATGAGTTCAATTAAATGTTGCTGCAACCTGCAAAAAAAAAATAAAAAATCTCCAGGGCCTAAAGGCTAAGGTAGGACAACTTGGATAAAATATTCAAACTTAAAAGAACAACAAATTAACAACTTTTTGTTCACCTGCACTATTATCTGTAAAAAAAAAAATAAATAAATAAATAAAAAAGCCTTTATATGCTGTTAGTGCACAGAAGTAAACCTAATGGTTTGTTTTCAGTTTTTAAAAGCAGCTTGTCCTGAATGCACTGCAATCAATATTTTATTTCTTATAAATGAACCGTAACACTGCACCGTTCCCTCACACAGTCACTGTGACAGCCACTCGGTGGTTTGATGTGTGGCAGACAGTTTGCCGCCTCGGAAGAGGGAGCAGTTATGACCCGAAGGTTCAGGCCGAGTCGCAGCCCTAACAACCTTGCAGAAGTGAAAAGGTCTCTTGTGGGAATAAAGTGTGCACTGTCAGCTTCTCCCTTTCAGCTCAGAGTGCAGCGCAACCATCTCTGTAATGGAGCAACGTGTGTGACCCTGTTCACTACCCTTAAAGTACACGATGTTGCACAGCCGGCGGAGGATAATAATGCATTCAGCCTCTTGTGGAAAGTTCATCTCGCAACCAGAGAGTCCATGACTGCAACACGACACACCAGACACACATCTTTCATTCCAACTAAACGGTTTCCAAAGAAACAGAAAACTTCTCAGGGAGGTCCATAATGGTTAGCAGTACGTCTCTAAGAGCAGCGATAATGTTTGACCTGAGGAATGCTTTGTTCATTCAGTGCAAATGTGTGGTTGAATTCAAAAACAAAAACATTATGAGTTTCAGAATAAAAGAAGAGCTCTCCAGCTGTAAGGCGCAGTGGTGGAACTATCATGCTATGGGCTCAGACTCCTGTTTCAGCTTTAAAAAATGACAACAAATTAAACTAGAGAAACTTTGATGGGGACTGCCACCTGGCGATCATTTTAAAATTTTTGATTTGACAGTACTATGTGTTTGGGTTCACACTCAGCTACCACCACACAAAATTTCAGCACAAAATATCAATGAGTTAAATTTTTTTTTTTTTTCTTTTAAGTGCCCATCTTGGATTTTTGATTTGGATTCAGAATGCGATGGGAGGGTAGCACGGTGGCGCAACTGGTAGAGCTGCTGCCTCTCAGGGAGCAGGTCCTTGGTTCAAACCCCGGTCCGGGAGCCTTTCTGGGTGGAGTTTGCATGTTCTCTCCGTGCATGCGTGGGTTTTCTCCGGGTGCTCCGGTTTCCTCCCACAGTCCAAAAACATGCATGTTAGGCTGATTGGTAACTCTAAATTGTCCCTAGGTGTGAGTGAGAGAGTGAATGGTTGTTTGTCTTGTTTGTCTCTATGTGGCCCTGTGATGGACTTGCGACCCGTCCAGGGTGTACCCCGCCCCTCGCACAGTGATTGCTGGACATGGGCACTAGCGACCCCCGTGACCCAAAATGGAATAAGCGGGTAAAGATAATGGATGGATGGATGAATGCAATGGGAAAAGTTGTCTGCTATAACCACATCAAATTTCAGCTTTATGTGTAACAATAGCTGAGTTAAATCCATTTAATTTTAACTTTGGTGTCCATCTTGAATTTTTTTTTAAATTCAGTATTTATCGGTTATTGCTCTCAGCTACTACCACACCAAAATTCAGCCTAACATCTCTAAAAATGGCTGATTTACTGTATTTTTCCTTTTTAGCTCCAGTGACCATCTTGGATATTTTTGTAACCAGAGTCTATGAAAAACGACTACTAGAAATTGCATCTTTGTAAATTACGTCACCGTGGTAACTGGAAATGCCAATAAAAGTAATAGCACACATCATGGTGCTGAACCGGTCGTTCTGATATGACATTTGTGGGGGTACACGTTGTGGTTCCGGCCACATTAAAGTTGACAGAAATGTAAGATATAAAGTTAAGAAACTTTTTTCAGGTGGATAATAATATGTGGCTGCCTTGCTAGACAGTCCCCAAAAAAATGGAAAATTTTCACAGCAAAAATCACACTGTCTGTTACAGAGCTGAAAATAAAAAGAGGATCCCCTCTTCAACAGTTCTGGCAACTGCATTTCTACCTATCTTTTTTTTTTTTTTTACCAATACAGTTCATGAAGCAAAACATTTAGCTCTTTATTATCTTACATCACCGATGAACGATGTACCTGTCAGGTCCATGGTGATTGGGTCAGGAACGTCTTCACACAGCAGGATCAGTCTGGTCACCGTCACGTTTGGCCCAGAGAGGTCTGAAGGAGAGAAAAATAATCCACATGCAGTTTCACCACATTTTTTTATACCTGTGTGGGCACCGAATGTAATTTTTCTAATAGAAATTTGATGAAATATTTTAAATTGTTCATTAATCTGTGATTGCGCTTGAAGTTTATTACATTAGTTTAGCACACTGAAGCATTTAGGGGACACTAGATTAGGATATAAACTGTAAAAGTAAAGGTTAGGATTTTTTGAAGTGGGGTTAGGTTGAAAGGTGATAAATAATTCATATGTTACCTGTGTTAGATACCTCTTTAAATCACCAGCTTGTGGAGATATTTATTTATTTATATCAAATTGAAATGCTAACGGCTTGTCTGAAAGGAGTTAAGACTGAAGCTGCTGTCTCCAAACCTCTAATCTAACCTTTGACCTGAGGGCACACTCTTCTTCCAGAGGCTTCACGTGCTTGCAACTTGTTTTTATTTCTGGTCTATTTTTAAGACAGACAGGTCTGGCATAGTTACTACAGCGTTTTGGATTGTTTTTGGTGTTTCCGTGTGGTTGAGGACGTTTTTGGAAACATTGATAGACAAGGACAGATTTGAAAATAGAAGCAACAAGTAAATAGATTGTTTTGGATAAGTTGTTTTTATGTGTGCACAAAGCCTTTAACGCTATGTTTCCAAACTGAGGTTGTTCACAGAGCTATCTAAAGCAGGTAAGATATTAACTGTTCATAAAACTTCCGCAGACCTACTTCAAATCTGAACTATTTTTAAAACTATTTCTTCAACACTAAAATTACAAAAAGATGGTGGAAAAGTCAGATGACTGCAAACTGTGCTTTGCATTTTCATTTTGAAATAATTTTTGATGCTCATGTGTACCTGGTTGACCATATTAACAATAGATTATTAAGCCAATAACACTGCAACTATAAAGGTGTTTAATGTAAAAATGATTTTTCTCTGAGTGTAACTCATAAAGAATTGTTGCTTCATGTATTTGACAAGTCGGGATAAATTGACATCTTCTGTTTGACAATAAAGTCCTCGGCTTTTCCAGTCTCAGATTACAGCCAAGTGCTCCTGAGCTGCGGAGGATGGGGTGTTGAATTACAGCACTGAAGCAGTCAGAGCTATTTCACTCATTTGAGCAGCCATAGACCTGTCTGCTGGAACAAAGATGCTGAGACAAGCAACTCTGTTGTTGCTTGCGAGAGCTCTGCAGCAAGTCATTATACTGTAGTGACTGAACAATATCTAAAAGCATACAGACTGTGATCCAAGGCAAACATGCAAGTAGACAAACAGGCAAACCTGCATTCAGTGCATCCGGCCCCAGCAGGGTCTGCTTGTACTTCACCAGACTCTCATCATCTTTGTCCATTTCCTGGATCTCCTGCAGCGACTTCTGAGCCGGAGGATTATAGTTGAGCTTCCTCTCATTGTCCTCCTCTTCGATGGGCAAGTCAATCTTGTCAGTCAGCAGACCTTCAAGGAAAAAAAGGAAAACACCAAATAGAGTTTAAAAATACATTGGCCATCCATTCATCCATTATCTTTTTACCCGCTTCTTCCTTTTCAGGTTGCGGGGATCACTGGTGCCCATGTCCAGAAGTCACTGTGTGAGAGTGGGGGACACCCTGGACAGGTTTAAAGTCCATCAAAGGGACACATAGAGATAAACGAGACAAAAAAAAAAACATTCACTCTCTCCCAGAAGTCTCCACACCATCCAGGACATCCACCACAGCCGGTGTCTGCGTAAAGCACACAGCATCATTAAGGACCACACCCACCCAGCACAAGGACTTTTCTATCTACTACCCTCAGACGATTCAGGAGCTTCCCATCATGCACGAAAAGACTTAAAGACAGCTATTATCCACAAGCTGTCAGATTACCAATCTCTCAATAATAATACTGAACTATTGACAGTAACATTGCACTAAGCCACATCTGTGACAACTAATACTGTATGTTTATTGCTGCTGCACTATGTGGCTGTATCATGTATGTCACTATCGTACCACCATAATTCAATCTCAGTGTTACTCACTACCTGTGTAATAATCTGCCACACAACCTGTGTAGTTTAAGTTAGTTATGACCATATATATACCATGTGCATTTTAGCTTATATTACTACCTTGAAATACTTATTCATACAAATTCAAGTTAAAGTAGATGTTATTGTCATTCGCATCACGTGATACATGAGGTGGAACAAAATTGTGTACACAGGGTCCCATTTGCATACAACAATAACAAAAATATAAACTGTAAAAGAAACAGTCATAAGATCTGAGGTATAAACTAAGAAATACGCTAAACACTAATTCTGCAAAACAATATGCCGTACAACAGCAGCAAGAACATGAGTCTGTGTGAGGAGATGAGCACGAATGAGTACAGCAGCATGAAATAATCAGCAGCATGAGATCAGCAACATGGATAATCAGCAGCACATTTCAACAATCAAAGTGGCAGTAGAGTGATTTTGTTTTGTTTTGTTTTGTTTTTTTCACAGTGATAATCCTGATTAGAGATTCATGCATCTAACAGCTTCAGGGTAGAAGCTGTTCATCAGTCTAGTGGTTCTACACTTAATTCTCCGCAACCTCCTGTTATTCATTCTCCTGTCAAATTCATCCTGATGCACAGTTATATTCTAACATGCTGTTATTTACTATCTCTCTTTAGGACCTTGTAAATATTATTTTTTACTTTTTCACGTTTTGGTACTTTATTTTTGTACCCGTATTGCATGCTTTAGTATTTCTTGTTTATTTGTTCTTTGGTTTTAGCGAGTCAAATTGTTCTTCTCACCCTGAACATTTCATTGTACTGTTAACCTTGTGTTAACCTTATGACAAATAAACATAACTTGAACTTGAACTACACCTAGGGACAATTTAGAGTTATCAATCAGCCTAACGTGCATGTTTTTGGTCTGTGGGAGGAAACCAGAGTACCCGGAGAAAACCCACGCATGCACGGAGAGAACATGCAAACTCCACCCAGAAAGGTCCCGGGCAGGGATTTGAACCGGGATGACCTGATCATCGTAAAGAAATGTTTTACTATCATAATATAATTATTGACCTTGCAACTCAAACAAACTTGTGTGCATTTGTGTGACAGATGTTTGAACAAATACTAGCATTAACACAAGAACAGGACAGATAATTTTAAAAAGATTCATTTTAAACTTAAAATTAACATTTTGTTTATTTATTCATTTATCTGTTTTGCTAGGCTTTCATGTAAAAAGAAAGGAAGGGGGAAAAAATACATGGCCATGCTATAAGTAAATCTCCACTTCCTGTTAAAGTACTAGCTAACAGTAGTTCAAGTTCAAAGTCAAAGTCAGAGTTTCTTTATTTGTCATACCCACCACATGTGGTACATGAGGTGGAATTAAATTATGTACACAGGTTCCCAGTTACATCCAACAAAAGCAAAAATATAAAGTGTAAAAAGAAACAGTATATAAGAATCTAAGATATAAACTAAACACTAATAATGCAAACCAATACGGCATAACAACAGCAACCCAAACATGAGTCCGTGGTGAGTGGATGGGTACGAATGAATACAGCAACATGAGATCAGCAGCATGGACAATCAGCAGCACAGATAAGTCACATATCACCGATTAAAGTGACATTACAGTGACTGGTTTTTTTTTTTCACAGTGATTATCCTGGTTAGAGATTCATGAGTCTAACAGCTTCAGGGTAGAAGCTGTTCCTCAGTCTAGTGGTTCTACACTTAATGCTCCTCAACCTCCTTCCTGAGAGGAGTGGGGCAAAAAGTGTGTGTGCTGGGTGAGTGGGATCCTTCATGATGCAGGTGTCTCTCTTCCTGCATCTGGAGGTGTAGATGTCTGTGATGGCGAGGAGACTGACTCCAACAGACTTCTGTGCAGCCTGCACCACTCTCTTTCTGCAGCTGTGCAGCCTCCATGCCACACGTTGATGCTGGAGCACAGGATGCTCTCCACTGCACACCTGTAGAAGGAGGTGAGGACTGAGCTTCTCAGACCATCTCGTCTCAGCCGTCTGAGGAAGTAGAGTCTCTGATGAGCTTTCTTGATCAGGCTGGTGGTGATGTTGCCCCAGCTGAGGTCATTCCGGTGCACACACAAGTACTTGTAGCTGGAGACCACTTCCACTGCAAATCCTCCTATGTTCGAGGGTGGCGGAGGGATAGGTGTGTTTGTTCCATCTGAAATCCACAATCGTCTCCTTCGTCTTCTTCACATTGATATGAAGGTTGTTCTTCTTGCACCAGCTCTCCAGGTGTTCCACCTCCTGTCTGCAGCTGGACTCATTGTTATTTGTGTGTGATGAATCCAACCACCGCTGTACCATCTGAAAACTTTACAATATGACAGCCTGGATGGGTAGGTGCACAGAGCAGAGGGAACAGGAGAGGTTTCAGCACACAGCCCTGAGTTATGGTGGAGGAAGAGAAGTTGTGGATCCACACAGACTGCGGTCCGTTGGTTAAGATGTCCAGGACCCAGTTGCATATGGAGGGGCTTTGTCCTAGTGTGAGTAGTTTGTCCATCAAGGTCTGGGGAATCATGGTGTTGAAGGCGGACGTGGTTGAAGGCGGACGTGAAATCCACAAAGAGCATCCGGACGTAGGAGTCCTTCTGCTCCAGGTGGGTGAGAGCAGTGTGGACCACAGAGGAGATGACGTCCTCTGTTGATCGATTCTTGTGGTATGCATGCTGGTGAGGGTCCTCGCTGATGTCAATGGTATCTTTGATGTGGGCCATGACCAGTCTTTCGAAGCATTTAACGACTTTTGTGGTGAGGGCTACTGGCTGGTGGTCATTCAGACCAGTCCCTGCAAAGCACTTAGGAACTGGGATGATGGTGGTGGTCTTCAGGCAGGTGGGAACTGTTGCCAGGATGAGGGAGGAGTTATAGATGTTGTCCAGCACCTCGCAGAGCTGATCGGCTCAGTCTTTCAGCACTTTCCACGGGATGTTGTCCAGTTGCTTTGTGAGGATTAATCCTCCTGAAGGTCCTCCTTCGCTCTGTTGAGCTCAGAAGATTATTAGCGCAATAAAGAGGCAGAAAAGGTTAAAAGATTCCCTTTAAACCAAAAGAAAACATGAAAAGAAGCACAATTTTTGTTGTCAGTTGCCTATGCTTCAATTTAAGAGGACAATTCAAGGACAAGAATAAAAAAATATACACAGCTATCCTAAAAACAAATCTTTACTTCCTGTCTATGTACAAGCTAGCACAAGAGGAAGGCAGATATTTGTAAATTGATTCCCTTAAACTTAATGATGAAATAAATAAAATACTATTTTTGTTGTCACTTGCCTATATTTCAATGTAAGCAAACAATACAAAGATGGAGTATAAAAAATAACACTGCTGTGGTGAAAGTAAATCTTCACTTCTTATTATTGCACAAGCTAGCATTAATGAAGTTAGCCACTGCAAGAGGCCTGGAGCATTGCTGAGTCAGTGACGCACAAATGGTATATTTATATTATGTTTATTGATTTTTATTCCATTTCTTGAAAAGTTAAACAGATATTTACTGTAGAAAATCTGTTCTGAAGTTTACCGTTACTGAAGGCATTGTTTTAATTTGGTGATTAATGGCCACCATGACTAAAGTAATGTAGATGCTATAAAACCATTTGAAGCTAAACCAGGCTAAGGGGAAACACCATTTGTCACTGTCAGAACATGGAAATTTTTGAATTGGATTACCTGGAACTGCTGACCACAGACCTTACAGTGAGGTCGTGATTTACATTAAAATTTTACTTTAAATGAACTTTTATAGATAACTCAGGTCTTTTGTGGTGGGGTCCTGTGAAAAGGGTATAAACCAATATTATCTTACCTGCTGTGCATCTTGACAACTCCAATCTCAAAAATTTCACAGCAGTTGATGCAGATGCACTTTTCTAAACCTTTACAACACTTCTTAGTTCTTTTGACAGAAATATTATGATATTTTTCCAGAAGTGTCATTTGTGCTTGCAAATAACCAAATAAACCAGTGTAGGGTTTATGGGGTCTTGTCTTACATGTTGTGTTTTCCCTCGTGTTTGCCTGTCACCCCTCAGCATTTCTCCTCCTGTGTTCCAGCACTGTCGCACCTGTGTCTAATTCTAATCACCGCTCATTTCACCTTGTTAGTGTCTGCATATATTCAGCCCCTTGGTGTCTTGTCAGTGTCTCTGGATTGTCCTTGTCCTAAAGCTTCATGCTCTGTATCCCTGTGCGTCCACCTAAAAGTAAGTTTACTGCCCCGACAGCATTTTGTTTTGTTTATTTAATTAATAAACTCTTCTACTTATTTACTGGAGCCTCATTCCCTTCCTGCACGTGGGTTCGAACACGCAACAGTCAGATCATGATAACCAGAGTGTAACCGTAAGCAGTTGTATGCATGTGCTGTCAGGCCTTCATTACCAGCAATGTCCTCTCAGTGCAGACTGAGACCTTTTCCTACTCTGCTCCTGTAACCTGGAACACCTTGCACCTACATCTGAAGCTGTTCACCTTAATTTCTTTAAGGGACTTTAAACATTTGATAAGGTCAATAGAAACATCAAAGCAAATATGTTCTTGTTTTTAGTATTTTATCTTGTTTTATGGCACACTGATTTATTGATTTATAACACTACTTTCACTTTAATTTTATTTTACTGTGGTTTATTGTTGTACAAAGTATGTGTGTATATATATATATATATATATATATATATATATATATATATATATATAGTACTAAAATAAACTACTACTTAATACTTGTACTACTATTCCTACTTTGCAGTTTTTCACTTATCACAGGGCTTCAGGTTACAGATCCCCCGTGATAAACGAGGGACTACTATATTTCTCCTGAATTATGTTGTTTATAGAGCTATCTGCAACAGGTAAGATATTAATTGGTCATAACTTTTCCATAAAACCCCACTTTAAAAGATGTGAACTTTAGAACTTTAAACGTTAAGTGCATTTGAACTAATGTGTTGCATTGCAGCTAGTGTTTGGATGTCTTTTTTTACTAATGTTGTTGCTTTATGGCATTAAATCAAAACTTTGACGAAGAAATTAAAAAAAGCTCTTATGTTCTTTCTTTTTTCAAACATTTTTGAAGAAGGCAGTGGCGAAACATTTTCTTAAGTACTAGTGAAACATCAGGCCTGATTGTTACATTGTACAACGCTTTCTTTAGTACTCCATTTTTTTAATCTTGTGAATATCTCACAGCAGACACCTTCGATAGACTGCTACACATTTCATTCATCAAACAAACTTCAGCTGTGAGGGACCTCTTGCTTACAGATTACCCTATTAGTCACATAGGAGCTGGAAGAAATCCCTCACATAATTTACATCCATGTCCTCTTAGTGTTTAACAAAACCCCTTTCAATCGAACAATTATTAAGTCAGTAATAGGTGAGCAGATGTTCCACTGAGTTTGCTTTCAGTCACCATTTTTCAAATAGCTCAGCCCACCAGCAGGAAACGGTTCTGTCATATTTCAGTGACTAAATGCTCCGGCAGCATCGGAGAGGATGCTCAGTGTCTGTTTCAGGAGGCAGATTACTTTATGTATGGCAGCTCCAGTCATCTGGGTTGGATTTCTTCAGGGGATATAGATTCAATATTGAACCTACATTGAAAATGGGCTCAGCAAGCCCAAATTTCATTTTAGCTTCTCATCTGCACCTCCAGGGAGAGTGGATGCTGGCAGACCGGAGGGATCCGACCAGCTTCACGTTGTCACGGCAACGCAGGGTTTAAACGAGCAAGTCAAATATATATTCTGCAAACGTGTTGGTCAAGTGACACAACTGTTTCAAATACCTGGCATTCCTTGAAGGAATGATGTCACTCACTGCCTCACATAGAGTTTTAGACTAAAATCATTTTGTGTTGTGAAGGAATAAAGTCAAACTTGAACAAAACTCTATGCCAAATCCTAAAAGTATGAGTTGTGAATGACTCTCAGCTACTACCACATTAAAACGTAGCTCAATATCAGTAAATCTGACTTATAGTCATTTTTTGTTGTTGTTGGCTAATTTAGATTAGCTGCTGCAGCCATCTTGAATTGCATTAACTCCAAAAGTCCAGTTGTACATTTTCTGAGAGTTTCATTAAAATGCATCTAATGGTTCATAAGATATTTTGCTAATGCAGAGACAACGTTAACTTCAGCTAGTTAATGGCAAATTTTCAAACTATCTTGTGCAATCTGTTAGCGCTCGGAGTAATTGCCGGGGATTCCCCTCAGCTATGACCACATCAAATCTTTGGTCAGTATCTTCAGTTACAGACAATTTGAGTATTTTCTTTAAGTCCGTTAGTTTTAGCAGCCATATTGAATCAGGTTGACTCCAAAAGTTTATTAGTTGTAGATGCACATTCAGTGCTTATATTATGCAAGTTTAATTAAAATGTGTCCACAGGTTCTTGAGATATTTTTCTAACAGATAGACACGCGTACACACAGAGGCAGAAGAATAAATGTTAGCGCCTTCGCCTTCAGTAGCGAATGCTTCAAAAAAGTGCAACGTTTGATCAAACTACTCAAAACTCATTAGAGACCACAGCTACAAACACACCACTCTGAAACAGAGTTCTGGGCGTTCTGATCTACAGCCTCGAGTTGATATCCTGTTTTGTTTTAAAGTTCAAAATCAGCTGACGTCAGCGCACGTCACCTCAGAGCTGCGTGTGCACGGAGGAGTTCATAGAAAACACATATTACTACATCTTTATGTAAACTCTCTGTGGTCGTCTCTCCACTACCTGAAGGCTGTAAACCAGTCGGGGCTGCCTTCGCCCATCGCCATGGCAACCGTTTCAACTGTTGCATCACCTTTTTCTTGTGGTTTCATTTTGACCAGACTGGATATGTAGTAAGAAAGGGAATGGGCTAATGCTTTTTTGTACTTACAATAAACTACCGTTTAATGCTAAATAAATAAAGACAGTGGAAAAGTTTTTATTAGTTGTCATAGAGACGTTTTACAATACGTATTCAAAAGAACGGTGCTGGCCCCCGGGCATAAAACAACACCAACCACTTATCCTATAGTATGTTTATGGTGGTTTCATGTTTGACGTTGACCATTTATTTGTTTCACACTGTTAATATTGCATCACTTAGTTTTTGTTTTACGTCTCTCTTATCATCGACTGCCACAAACACAATTCAACATGGCTGCCACAGACAACAGGCATTAGAAAACTTATAAATTGTCAAGATCTGTGCCATTTTTGATCATTTTTGGTAGTTTTTTTTAATTATTATTATTGTTATGGTTTAGTCACCTTTTGTTACCCCAGTTCATTCTCCCAGTGCTTTCCCTGCCCCTCTGTCCTGTCACGCCCTTCTACACCTGTTCTCCATTCCTATTAGCTTCAGCTTGCAGACATCTCCTCATTAGCTCCAGTCTATTCAGTTTTTCATTCCATCATCAGTTGAGCTTTATGCCACAGCAGGTTTTCCTTGTGCCCCCACATGATTTCTCCTCTGTTTCTTCTCAAGTCATTTTTATTGGAAATTTAATTTTGCTGCCACATCAGGCTTTTATTTTGGTAAATAAAGCTTAAGTTTTTTTTTTCCTCTAGTTTCTCGAGTTCAGTTTGTAGGCTTGGGACTAACCTCTGTTGAAACCACGAGAGAAAAATTGTTACAACTCAGTCAATTTTACAAATACTGAACAAAAATTTGGTGAGATGATAGTGAGAGTTCTCCACAACACATCCTCCGAGTTTAAAACTCAAGACATGGAAGGCGATGGGTGAAATGCGTTCATTTAAGTAATGCAACGTCTTGAATTTAGTCATTTCCTTCCACCAAGTAAATTATTTCATTTAAAATGTCCCAAAGTGAATCTTGTTTAAAACCCACACAGGCAGCATCTTAACCAGCTTGTATGCTGAATCTGGACGGTAGGTGACTTCATAAATGATTCATGAGGTTGTATTTACATATCAAACTGTTCCGTCCTCCCCCACATGTGCACATTTACACACAGTGCTGCTTTTAAAATCACTTTCCTCTCCGACATCTGAGAGCTCCTCTTTGAACTCCACGCTCCTGACCCGTCACAGCTCCTGAATCAGTTACTGCTCATTCTGAGCAGGTCCACAGAGAGGAGCAGTCTCTGCTGCCGCTGGCTGTTTGAGAGTGGATGTTTTCAAATTCAGTTGTGGGGAAAAAAAAAAAAAAAAAAAGATAAAAAAAAATCCATCCACATAACAGATGTGCCAGTTATTCTGAAACTGTGATTCTGCTGAATGAAAATAAATATTGTCCACTGCCTTGAAAGGTGAGCAATAATGTAATTGTCTGTGTGCGTGTTTGCTTGTCTGTTAGCAAAATATGTCAAGAGTCAGTGGACAGATTTAAACAAAACTCTCAAAAAAGGAATCATCAGGTGAAAATGTACATCTGTTTACCTTTTGGAGTCCACCTAAGTCAAGATGGCTGTCATAGCTAATCAACTTCAGCAAACACAAAATGGTTATAAGACTGTTGTTTATACTGACAATTGTCTTAAATTTGTTGTGGTGGTGGCTGAGAGTTATCCCCAATTCATGGTCTGAGCACAAATAGACTAACACAGTGGTTCCCAACCGTAGTCCTTGAGGAACGCCGTCCTGCATGTTTTACTTGTTTCTCTGCTTGGACGCACCTGATTTGAAGGAATGGGTGATTGACAGGCTTCTGCAGAACTTGAGGAAGTCATTAAATTACTGTATCAGGCGTGTTGGAGCAGGAAACAACTGAAACCTGCAGGATGGTGTTCCTCAGGGATTCGTGTCGGGAACCACTGGACTTACATGTGTTTAAAACGTTTCATGATGTGGTGGATTCAGCTCTGTCTCTGTTAGCAAAATATTTCATGAACCATTGAACTGATTTTCACACAACTTTCAGAAAGTAAATATTTGCTGTACCTCTACAATTAAAAAGTCAAAATGGCTGCACACAAAGGGTCAAAACTAAACCAGTTTTAAAGATATCGACTAAAATTTGTTGTGGTAGTAGCTGAGAGTGGTTGCCAATACATTTTCCAAGACCTAACAGATCACACTTTGTTCAAAACTTTGGCATGCAACAAAAATATTTCTACACGTTGAGAACTTATAACAGAGAGTGGAAATTAATTGTTTTCAGAGTCGCTGGCTTTGAGTTAACAAACAATTTTTTTATGTCTTTATTATTTATGTTCAATTTAATGTATTGCTGTCAGCTATTTGTATATTGCTTTGTGTGTTACCTGTTGTTCTGTCTGTACAGCACTTTGGTTGGCCTTGTCGCTGTTTTAAGTGCTCTATAAATAAAATGGTATGGTATGGTAGTATATATTTTTCACATACTTACTGATGGTTGCATACCGTGGTAGGCAGATTGTGTTTACCTGCTTCTTTCTACAGCTAAACCAACACATTCAGAAAAAAATCAACACAGCAATCTGTTGTGCTTCAGGGAAAGTTGCACAGAAAAAAGATGTCTCACAAGAGATGTGAAACACACACTCGGTTGGTTTCTTGAACCCAAGTGTAAGAACAAACATGTGATACCAGAATATGAGAAGATGGACGTATCCTCTGAATCACAGATCAGTTTTGTTACCAAAAACACATTCTGCTGTGAGGTTTGCGAGCATGTGAAAATGAACAGCGACTCAGTCAAGCGCAGAAAAGAGGCGTGAACAGAAGTGGCAACTTTTCTAAACAAAATACCCTGCACATCAAAAAATATAGAATCAAGATCATCTTTTAATACTTCTTTGTGGCTCGGTCATAGACTGTTTGTATTAGAGACCGTGTGTCCACCTTCTCTCGTGGTTGGGAGATGAAGGCCGCAGGGCATGGTTTTTGAACTTGAACTTGAACTTTGTGGAAGACATGCAGTATTTTTGGAACCAGAGTTTGTGCAGTAGCAATGTGGGAGTTTAAGCTCCGCCTACAGCCACACACACAATCACAGTGTCTCTTTATTTTAAACATAGAACATACAGCAGCAGAATTAAACTGCCAGTAAGTGAATCAGTCTCCACACCATCCAGGACATCCACCATAGCCGATGTCTGTGTAAAGCACACAGCATCATTAAGGACCACATCACCCAGCACAAGGACTTTTCCATCTCCTACCCTCAGGCAGATGATACAGGAGCCTCCCATCGCACATGAAAAGACTCAACGATAGTTATTATCCACAAGCTGTCAGGTTACTGAACAATTGACAATAACATTGCACTAAGTCACATCTGTGACTCCAAATACGTTTATTGCTGCTGTGTTATGTGGCTGTATCATGTATGTCACTACCTTACCATCATAATTCAGTTCATATAAATGTTACTACGTGCAATAACTTGTGTAATTTATGTTAGTTACATGCAATAAATATCATGTGCATTTAAGCAATATTATTACCTGTGAAATACTTACTTATACTAATTAATCCTACTTGCACCATTATATTCTACCATGTTGTTTACTATATCTCTTTTGTACTTTGTAAATATTATATTTCTTTTGCACTTTTTGGTACTTTATTTTGTACTTTTATTGCATGCTTTAGTATTTCTTGTCTTTTTAACGAGTCTAAATTGTTCTTCTCAACCTGAACATTTCATTGCATTGTTGACCTTGTGTTAATCTGCATATGAAAAATAATCAATTAGCAACTTTAAAGCACAAAAATAGCCACAAAATAGTCATTTTGTTTTGGTGATATTCAGCTAAAATTAGGTGTGGTAGCAGCTGAACATTATCTCCAACGCATACTCTGGATACAAAAAGATTGTGTCAATTTTTGTTGGAAGTTTTGACATGAAAGGCAGCAAAGGAAGATGCTCTAGTCTTATAAAGCAACAAAAATTCAGGTGAACGAGCTCCAACTCACAGTGAAACTCAACTAAACGCCAAGAAATTGGGTCCCATTATCTGCCACTCAGATATGCTGCAGATCTAAGCGTTTCCAGAAATAAAACAAGGCTGTCCAACACTATAACAATATAATCAAGGTTTCACACCACAGACAATACACTGCTTTTTATTACAACACGGTATGAAAAGCACTGCCGATTTTCTGCATCTGTTACTTCTTGCTTTCTCCCACGGTTGCCTAGCAACAGTTTAATGAGTGAGTCCCATTTCTTCCTGGTTTTACACTCTGCAGACTGAATCAGCAAGGCAGAACTTGCTGCAGGTGGGATGATTTAGTCAGTGAGCATAAAGTGTTTTTCTAATGGGTTCCAGTTATTTTTTAAGCTGAACTGAAGAACTTCAATAAACATTAGGGGCCTTTGTCTTCACATCTGACTCGGAGTCTGTTTTTGCATTTGGTTTTTTTTAACAACAGCACCAAGATATTTTCCAATCGAGCTGCTTTTTTTCTCAGTCCAATCATCGGTTGTTTCTGCCATGGTAGTTTATTTTGAAAGGATAAGTAAGCAACATCCATGGTGAGAGGTGAGCTCAGCTTTACTGCTGGAACACATGAAATATAATTGTTCTAAGAAAAACAGAATGCTTATTGATAAATTTGAAAAATGTTTAGCAGGAAATGCCCGTCTACCATGGTCTACGGGTGCAAGCGCACCGGAAACAGCTAAATGCACAGCAAACAAGGAAATGAGCTGAAAACACAAGAATGATGCGAACTCCAAAAAAAAAAAAAAAAAATGCAGCAGAAAAAGGCTGCAAAAGAAAAATTCTGCAATCAGAAAATAAACAGAAGATAAAACATACAACCAGTAAAACAAATGCAATGGAAAAACTGCTGCAAATACGCAAAACACTAAAACCCCAAAACAACAGGTAAGAAATTCTGCAAACTCGCCCTCAAAACAGAAGAGCACCAGACCACCAAGTCATCTGGGACCAGAGCCCCTGTAAACACTTTATAGCTGAGCAGACACTTTCTAAACTCATAATACTTTCATAATATGCAATGTAATATAATATTACTATTTTGTAGGAAAACCAGAGACAATATATTATGATTAACATGAAAAAGGAAGCGATAGCTGGACATGGGCACCGGCGACCCCCATGACCCAAAATGGAAGAAGCGGGTAAAAGATAAAAGATGGATGATTTTTTTCTGAGTTAGTGGGTAGGGTTAGCAAAACAAGAAGTAAGTCCAGCTAAGATGATTTGGCACATTTCTAAGACCTACCAATACTCCCAATAATTTTTGTGTATAGTGACTGTGATTATATCACTGATATTAGTGTTTGATAAATAAAATGTTTCCATCAGTTTACAAAACAGGCTAGTTTTAAAACTATATTTCTAAATATTTTCAACCAAACATTTACTACCTTTAATGTCAGGTATAGTATTATGGATACATTAGGAGTTCTTTAGAATTCAGTGGTTCCCAACCCTGGTACCTGAGGAACACCAACCTGCATGTTTCAGTTGTTTCCTGCTCCAACACGCCTGATTCATTGATTTAATTACTTCCTCAACTTCTGCAGAAACCGGTTAATCACCCATTCGTTCAAATCAGGCGAGTCAAAGCAGGGAAATAAGTAAAAGCATGCAGGACGGTGTTCCTCAAGGACCACGGTTGGGAACCACTGCTTTAGATACTCGGTACAGTACATAGCCAAAACCGTGATATTTAGGATTTTGCCATTAATAATTAGGGGTACCAACAATTCATCCATCCATTATCTTTTACCCGCTTCTTCCATTTTGGGTCACGGGGGTCGCCGGTGCCCATGTCCAACAATCACTGTGCGAGGGGCGGGGTACACCCTGGACAGGTCTCCAGTCCATCACAGGGCCACATAGAGACAAACAAGACAAACAACCATTCACTCTCTCACTCACACCTAGGGACAATTTAGAGTTACCAATCAGCCTAACATGCATGTTTTTGGCCTGTGGGAGGAAACCGGAGTACCCGGAGAAAACCCACGCATGCACGGAGAGAACATGAAAACGCCACGCAAAAAGGCCCCCGGAATGGGATTTGAATAGGCAACCTTCTCGCTGAGAGGCAGCAGCTCTATCAGTTGCGCCACCGTGCTGCCTGGTACCATTTCAAGCCAATTACAGGCCTGGCGCTCAGATTTTTGTACAACCAGGTTTAAAATAACCAGAAAATATTTATCTTTAAAATAAATTAAGTTGTAGTTTTAAGTACTCGGTGAACGTTAAACTTCTAAAATAAGCCACTGTTTGGCCAGTGGCCGCTCAGCTATAATGTGTTTATGGGGGTCTGGTCCCAGATGGCTTGGTGGTTGAGTCTCCCTCCTGGTCTGAAGCTCTTCTGTTTTGAGGAGTGAGTTTGCAGCGTTACTTAGTTTAGTTTATTCGTTGTTGTTTGTGTGTGTGTGTGTGTGTGTGTGTGTGTGTTTTAGGTATTTGCAGCAGTTTTGCTAGTTGTATGTTTTGTCTTCTGTCTATTTTCAGCAATTACAGTATTTTTTTTTGCAGTATTTTGGTGTTGCATTAGTATTATTTTTGTTTGTTTTGGAGTTTGCGTCATTCATGTGTTTGCAGAGCATTTAGCTGTTTGCAGCGCGTTTAATTGTTTGCAGCAAGTTTAACTGTTTGCGGCTCGTTTACCTGTTTGCAGCATGTTTTGTTGTATGCAGCAAGTTTAGCTGTTTGCAGCGCATTTGGTTGTTTGCAGCAGGTTTAGCTTTTTGCAGCATGTTTAGCTGTTTGCAGTGTTTAACTGTTTGCAGCTCGTTTACCTATTTGCAGCACCTTTTGTTGTATGCAGCAAGTTTAGCTGTTTACAGCGCATTTGGTTGTTTGCAGCAAGTTTAGCTGTTTGCAGCAGATTTAGTTGTTTGCAGCAAGTTTAGCTGTTTGCAGCAGATTTAGCTGTTTGCAGAGCGTTTAGCTATTTGGAGCAGGTTTAGCTATTTTCAGCAGGTTTAGATGTTTGCAGCGCATTTAGCTGTTTGCAGCAGGTTTAGCTATTTGCAGCACATTTAGTTGTTTGTAACAGGTTTAGCTGTTTGCAGGGCGTTTACCTGTTTGCAGCATGTTTTGTTGTATGCAGCAAGTTAAGCTGTTTGTAGTGCGTTTAGCTGTTTGCAGAGTGTTTAGCTGTTTGCAGCACGTTTAGCTGTTTGCAGCACGTTCAGCTGTTTTCAGTGCAGTAATTTTTTTGCAGCAAGTTTAGCTGTTTGCAGTGCATTTATCTGTTTGCAGCAGGTTTAGTTGTTTACAGCGTGTTTAGCTGTTTGCAGCAGGTTTAGTTGTTTACAGCGTGTTTAGTTGTTTGCAGCAGGTTTAGCTGTTTGCAGAGCATTTAGCTATTTGCAGCGTGTTTAGCTGTTTGCAGCATGTTTAGCTGTTTGCAGAGCATTTAGCTATTTGCAGTAGGTTTAGCTGTTTGCAGCAGGTTTATCTGTTTGCAGCGTGTTTAGCTGTTTGCAGCATGTTTATCTGTTTGCAGCGTGTTTGCACCCTTTGGCCACTGTCTTTTTAAGAAAGTAAAACATAATCATTAATTTGATTATGACAGGTGTGAAAACAAATTATGTTGATTATGTAAAATGTTATATCTTTGAACACATTCTCTCTGTTCTGTTTTTCTGAAAATAGCTAATCTTTAAAAGACACGTGTGTTTGAGGTGTTTCGATGCTGATGATTCTTATCTTGAATAGTTATTTTGTAATAAAATTTAAAAGGCAGTTTCTTCCTCATTGGTTATAATATTGTGATGAAAAAATATACTGGTAACTATAACTTCAGCTTCAACTGTTGAATCTAATAATTCAAGGGTGAATTTAGTGGTTGAGTATCCATAGAGTGTGTTAACTTGTTATTGGTCAGTAACATGAGCAGTCAGTGTTGTGCCTTAACGAGTGCAACACAAGTAAATAAGTGTAATAAAGTGAGGAGCAAATTCCTATTCACTCATCCATGCTACATGGGTAACCGCTCATATTTTATCATTTTTAATCTTTACAAGTGTTTTTGCTGTTAAAATGATGTCACATTTCAGAGCAGTGTCTTCACAAATGTTGATTCGTTGTGACACTAAACGGACAAGTTTATTGTAGTTGAGGGAAAGAAAGGATAAGAAAGTCAGATTTTAAAGTTTAAACTTTTGGTTTTCTATCATTTAAAATACTCCTCAGAATTTTTCCTTCCAACAAAGTGCAGAAGTGAATAATGTCTTTATTTCATTGATCAGTTGATCTAAACATGACTCTCTAACAAACGTTGGAAACATAACCACAATCTCCATCCAGTCCCCAAAATTCACAATTGAAAAACATATATATATATATTAAGTTGATGAAGGCCTGCTGTTTATCAATGACATTTAAAGAAGTTTAAATCAAGCATCTTGGACAAATACATCAAAAACCTCTAAAGAAAGGCTAAAACTTTGTTTTTTAGTTGATGTGTTTCCAGAACTTGACTGAACATTAAAGACACCAAAAATCAAACGTGTAACATTTTATTCTTGTGTTTAGGATAATATGTTGTCACACGAGCCAGTTTACAGAAAGTTTGTCTTAGATTCTTAAATAATATTGGGGAGACATAGTTTTAGTAAGCATGCTAAATGAAGGCTTGAAAAAAGTCTCCCAGATTATTGGTCCTTTACAGTATATTACAATCCACGCAGCCCTTCAATTGCTTTAAACATTTTGATTGGCCCTTTGGAAAAAAAAAAAAGTTGCCCACCCCTGCTCTATAAAGGCCGAACCAAGCCATGAAACTGTCTCATCATCATAAATCCCATTGTTCTTAGCTCTTCTCTCTTGGTGCTTCAAA
Source organism: Nematolebias whitei (assembly GCF_014905685.2). NCBI lineage: Eukaryota > Metazoa > Chordata > Actinopteri > Cyprinodontiformes > Rivulidae > Nematolebias > Nematolebias whitei. Next base: position 24,823,348 of record NC_056512.1, on the reverse strand, counting down.
ATAATGCTCTTCAAGCTCTTGCATCTATAGGAAGCACAGACAGAAAGAGACTCAACATGGCCGCCCAGACAAAGACTTCCTGTTGAACATGGCCCATCAGGAAACATTGACTGCAAAACCTCAGCTGTAGGAAGCATCGGCTTCATTTGAATTATTTGGGATCGTTTTTAAGAGACTGGGCTCTGTTTTACTGAACGAATCTTTAAGGTAAATTTGTGAGTTCTTTTTGAGAAACGGTTCTACTGAACTTTGTTGCTTTCTTAATCATTTTTTCAAGCTAAGACAAACCAGACAGCTAAATCTGTCATACTTGATTTGTGGGAATGCTCTGCATGCTCTCCTCTTAATGGGATCTCAGACTACTTGTACATATAAGCCTTAATATGGTGCTCTTTCTCTATTCTACTAAAATTTATTGTTTGTGACATGTGAAAAAAATCATAATATGTATATATAAATATGTGTGTGTCATGATGTGTGTTGAATTGCTGCTTTTTAATAGCCCTTTGATTTTTGCTGTCACTGCTCTGCTGAAATACTGTTGAGGCCTCAGAGATGAGAAAACACACACACTTACACACCAAAAGACACATGGCGAGACATAAAACAGGAGCTTTCAAGGCCCCTTAAACTATCGCACAATGAAAAAGAAGACAGTGAAGCCAGAACGATCACCACAACATTTAAGGAGAATATGTATGAGATCAGGGTTTGTTGTTGGATGAGTTTGGTCGTTTATACAGGTTAATCCCACTGAGCCGTGGCAACTTATTTACAAGAGAGACTTGAAACCTGCAGTATATGTGAGAAAAAAGCTGCAGACATTATGTCAACACAGGAATCACATCGCATGAACATGAAGAACAAAATCAAATTGTGGCTCTTGTTTATCAGTCTGTATAATCATATGACCATGTATAAAATAAAACAAATAAAATACATTAAATCCCAATTAAATCTGCCATCACAGTTTATTCTGAAAGGATCATACAGTGGAGACTATGGTCACAGGTGAGCTCAGCTTTACTGCCACAATATGGGCATCCACCGCCGCCTTAATCTGTTAGACCGGAAAAAACAAAATTAGTTAAAAATTAGGAGAATTAGGAGAATACCCCAATTAGGAGAATTAGCAGCACATGTCTCTGTACCTGAAGCCTCTGTTTCATTCATCAGAGGGGTTTTCAGCTGCAGGATTTGAGGTGATTAAACTTTAACTGACTGGGGGAACTGTATGGTATCCAACAAGGGGTGGGGGTCAACTATTTGAGGAAAAACTGAATAATCATCAACAAATCTGGGGTAAAACTCCTGCTAATCTTGACAGAGTCATACAGTCTTCAACTCTGTTTCTCCAAATTGAGGTTGTTTAAAACAAGTTCTACAGATAAGATATTAACTGTTCATAAACTTTCCACAGAACCCCACTGCAAAGAGCTGACCAATTTCATAGAACATTTTTTGTGTAATTCAATTCATTAAAATGAGGAGGAAACGACTGTTTCTATCCCTTAAATCCTTCTTTTTATTGACATTTCAGCCTCAAACACTCTGAACCAGGCAGTAACCTGTCCTCGGCTGCTCCGGGGGCACTCTTGATGAGACAGCAGGTTGTCTAATTGACTGACTTGATTGGTCTCATATGTGTCTGCTCACCCATACAGCCTCGTTTAGGTCTACCAGACAAACCGAAGCAGGGGGTGTGTGAGAATACCTAATGGCTTGAATCTGACAAGCTGCAAGTGTGAATGTGTGGATGTTAGCAGGGGAGGTGGGAGAAGCAGGGCAGACCTGAGAGGTAGAGATGGATGGAGAGAAGAGTGGAACAAAGATTCAGCCGTGAAATAAGTTCTTCTCAGGAAATTAAATAAAGGGAGAATAAAAAAAGAAGGAAGTCTGGGATTTGTCTGAGTTATAGAGAGGAAACAAGGAGGAGGAATAATCTGGTTTTGAGGGCTGCTGCCGGCTGCATGAGCCATTTTTTATGTTATTTTTTGCTGACTGACGGTTCACGAAACAAATCCAGCCACACAGGCCTCAATAATTTTATTTCTTTAGGGTGCTGTTTCATTCCTGGCAGCAACTATCAACAGAACAAGAACCTTTTTATGTTTTTGCCCATCTTTCTGTGTGTTTGTCTGTTGTGTTAGCAAAATAACTCATGAGCCAGATGACAGATTTTGATGACGCTCTCAGAAGGTAATCATTCTTCTTCAAATGATTAACTTCTGCTGTCAGCAGCCAACACAAAAATGGCTGCACCTCTTGTTAAATTTACAGACGTTGAGCTGAAACGGGACGTGGAAGTAGCTGAGAGTCATTCATAGAACATACTTTGAGCACATTTTGCAAAATCTTATTACATGAAGTTGCACAGAACGTTGAACCAGAACAAGCTTCTCGCCTCAGTAAACTGCAACTTAGAGTCTCTTCTCCACACGTTTTGATTAAAATCCACCACTTCTCATTTTTCCAAACTCTCTTTGATGCGATGTGATTTGTTGTAAATAAAACGGAGGAAAAAAACTGCACAAACATGCGAACATCACTAGTTCTTTGGAAAATTCAGCTTAATTTGGAAAGAAAAGCATGCAATGTACCATTTATCTTTATCTGTTTTAATCAATAGACAAATATAATTTTTATTTATTTATCTGTTTGACCAGACTGATAATTTAACAGGTAATTTAAGCAAACTGTGACCAAAGAGGATTGCTGCCATCATAAAACAACTCTAATATCAGTTAAAAAACAATCATTTGTTGAGGGAATCCACATCACCGCAGCCTTTAATGCCAGAGTTTTAAATTAAAACACTTTATGTTGAGAAATAATGGAGATGAAGTCATTTTGGCCAAAATAATTTGTGTTCAAAATGCTGAATCATGTCTGTTAGCGCTCTCGGTATATATATTGTGGATTACTCTCAACAACTACACCTTGTGCTGAGGTGTTTTTGCAACCTCTCAATGTGACCCATCAAGAACACACTGTGAGATATGATTTTTTTTATAACTCCTCTTTCCTCATGTGTTCTCTTTTCCTTATCTAAACGAAAAGGGCAGCGCTTCCCACGAGGCTGCAGCCTCATGCACCCCCGTCTACCCATATTGTTTTCTTTGGACGGCTGTGCTGAAATGTCATTTCGTTGTGCTTCTGTGCAATGACAATAAAGGTTGATTCTGCAATCTGGGCTCCATATTTGTGTCTAAGCTGTATCCATTTTAGTGTTTTCTAATGTTAATTAGCTGTAGTGGCCATCTCCAACAAAAATCACTCCAAACGTTGAACAGTTTCCGATGAACATTCGTTCATTATTTTCTGAGGCTGTCATTAAAATCCACCCTGTGGTTCTTGAGGCATGGATAAAATAATAAGAATCATCATGCATTTTTATGAACTCTTACATCACGGTCTGTTTGTTTACAACGAATTCTGAGGTTTGAACTGAGCGCAGAGAGTGGCAGAAACAGCTAGCTGTAGCACCTCTACAGGAACAGCTTTAAATTTCTGCCAGAAAACCAACATAATAGAAAGTGTGCAACAACCTAATATCATCCACATGAACCACCAGAACATTTTGAAGGGTTGGAGTCTGAAGACAAAGAGCGATCTACAACAGGTAAGATAGCAACTGTTCATAAAGATCTGAATCACAATTTCTCTAAACCAAACCTGTTTTTCTTCATGTATATGATAATAACTAACATGTGGATGGTATAAATGAAACATTTTGAAGGGCGTGAGTCCCTCGTTCAATTTAAAATACAATAAAATACTCATATTTACTCTGAAAGTGTATTAGTTTGCAGTTTACACATGTAATTGTTTTTGTCTGAGCTCAAATCTCCACAAACGCCCTCACTCTGATCTTTTTCTCTTTTTTTAATGACACAAAAGTCACTCACTTATCCACACATCTGGGTACGGGGAAACCCCAGCACCGTTCCTCCATCTGCTACACTTCAGCATTGCTGCAGTGTACCACACACACACACACACACACACACACACACACACACACAAACACCTGCATTATGTTGTCCAAACTGTGCTGTTGCAGGCACAGAAAATCAAAGAGCAGCAGTAAATCTTGGAGCAGATGTTGGTGACATCATTTCACTCCAGCTTCTGCTGTATCATCCCGCTCACACACACCTCTCCCCCATGTCTTACTGTTTTATAAACCCTTTGAATTAACAGCCACAGAAAACAAGAACCTGTTCGCATCAACACACACAGGAGTCATGATCCACATCTGTTCATCACCATTGGCTTTGCTTTGGCCAGACGAAAACATCTGTCCACACCCAACAGGAAAGAGGTGCACTCTCACACACAAAAAGAGCCATTTTTATTGAAACCAGTGCACCCAGCATGTTAATCTATAATCAGAAAACTTCTAAACGGCAGCGATTAGTGTGAATGAGTGAAGTTATTGTTAACCCACCCTTCATCGCCTCACCTCTGTAGCACATGGTGAGCCACAGCAGCTCCAGCACCTGACCCCCAAACTCACACACGTCCAGTCCCAGCATGGTTCCTCTCAGCAGGGGGGAGGGGGTTGGGGGGGGGGTGCTCAAACACAACCAGAAAACCCAGAGGACCTCCACAGGTAGCACCAAAGTAGAGAAGAAGAGAAGAGCATCCACAGAAGCGTTGGAAAATTTAAAAAAAATTAAAAAAGGTTCAGGCAGGCATCTAAGAGAAAATGTTTAGTTTGGAGAGGTTAAAGAGGGAGGAAGTGATGTGGGAGAGGTGGGGAGGGGATCCTTGGGTGTGGGAGTGATGTGGGAGTTGGAGAGCGAGGATGGAGGGAGGCTGAGCCAGGAGCAGCTTCTTCTTCTTCTTCTTTTCCACAAACTGGAGTTTAGAGAAAATAATCTCAGTGTTCCTGGTGGATGCTGGAGGTTTACAGAGGAATGCTGAAATGCCGGCAGAGCTGTCTGCAGAGTGTGTGTGAGTGTGTGTGTGTTGCAGTCAGACGCCGGCTATCGATTCGCAGACAAGCAGTGGACCCCTCCCTCCCCTCCTCGTGTCATCAGCTCAGCGACTGCAATGAGCTCATCCTTTACTCCTTCCACTCCCTGGTTTCTCTCCTCGCGTCTCCTCCGACTCTGCTACATCTTTTCATGCTTCCTTTGTCTTCACTTCAGTAAATTCCCACATGGCGTCCACACTCCGCTCCATTTATCCATCACTCAGTCTCCCTGTCTCTGTCGTCCATGCCCCCTCTCTTTCAGCTTTTTGTCTCCATCCTCAGTCTTTCAGTGGCCACACCCTGTCAGCCTCCGCTCATCAGGACTCTGATTTTTTTCATCTCATAATTTAACAAGAACATTTGTTATCTGCCTTTCTATTTTTTTGAACACTCTCCTTTTGCTTTCCACTCTCCTCCTGATTAAATCGTAAACTTGGTGGAGTCAAGGCAGCTAAGACGTCGACAAAAAAAATGTGTGCGTCTGCAAGCCGTGCACACAAAAATGAGTGGCAAATTTCAAAAATTGGCAGCCACACGGCTCGCTTGGTCATTAATGTGTAAACACTCAAGAGTTCAGTGAAACTGCAACAGAAAATATGTGCCTTTTCTCACAAAGTTAAATCTAAGTTAAGTTGCTAATGCTAAGCTAATACCTCATGGGCTGCAGGAGACAAGACTGCGTTCATGAATGATTCCTCCTGTGAGTTGCAGGGCTTTAGACTCAAGTTTTTTATACATGTTTGCAAACCTCTGGCAAATTTAGTCAAGTCAAGTCAACTTTATCAAAGTGCTTAACAACAACAACAACAATCAATGGAAGTAAAATTAAAGGAAAAAAATACAATACACTAATAATAATAAATGAAGAAATAATAAAAAGCATTTAAAACATAGGGTCACAGAGCAAAAAAAAAAAAAAACACTATATCAATTTACACTGTGTGAAATGCCTGCGAGAACAGATGTGTTTTTAGCAGGGATTTGAAGTGAGGAAGGGAGGTGGCCTGTCTGATGTTGGGGGGCAGGTTGTTCCAGAGTTTGGGGCCCATGACTGAAAAAGCCCGATCTCCTCTGAGCTTCAGTTTTGTTTTTGGAACAGCCAAAAGCAGCTGATCATATGATCTCAGGGCCCGAGAGGGAACGTAAGATTCCAGTAGCTCAGAGAGGTAAAGGGGTGCGAGGCCATTTAAGCATTTGAAGGTCAACAGAAGAATTTTAAAGATTATCCTAGTACGAACAGGGAGCCAGTGAAGGGAGGACAGAACTGAAGTAATATGTTCAGACCTACGAGTTCCGGTTAAAAGCCGAGCAGCAGCATTCTGGATGAGCTGAAGACGTGAGATGGAGGCCTGGCTGACCCCAGCATAGAGTGCATTGCAATAGTCCAATCGGGTCGTGACAAAGGCGTGGACTGGTTTCTCTAGGTCGGGTCTGGAAAACACTGGCTTGAGCTTAGCTACCTGTCTGAGTTGGAAGAAGCTTTTCTGCAGAACAGAGTTGATTTGTTTGTCAAACTTGAAGTCAGAGTCTAAAACTATCCCAAGATTTTTACCAGACTGCTTCAGATATGGATGAAGAGAGTCCAGGTTGACAGGATCAGTGGCAGCAGTTGAGCTAGGGCTAAAGACAATGACTTCAGTCTTCTCAGCGTTAAAACTTAAGAAATTTGAAGCCATCCAGGCCTTAATGTCATCCAGACATTTTAACAGAGGGTGAATGGAGCAAACACTTGCTGGTTTCACAGGCAGGTAGATCTGGCAGTCATCAGCATGGCAATGGAATGAAAGACCATGTTTCCTAAGGATGGACCCCAGTGGGAGCAAATGAAGTGAGAACAGAAGGGGTCCAAGAATCGAACCATGTGGGACCCCGCAAGAAAGAGGTAATGAGGCGGATACATTATTACCAACCTTGACACAAAAACTCCTGCCACTCAGGTATGAGCGGAACCATTCTAATGCAGCACCTGTGATCCCAACCCACTGTTCCAGCCGTGATATAAGGATACTGTGGTCAACAGTATCAAAGTAAGGTCCAGGAGCACAAGTACCACAAATTGACCAGAATAATTTGATATCATAATATCGTTACAAACCCTTACTAATGCTGTTTCAGTGCTGTGGAGTTGCTTAAAACCAGACTGAAAAATCTTGAATATTCTGTTGTCATTCAAAAACTTGTTTAATTGAATGAAAACTATTTTCTCCAGGATTTTGGACAGGAAGGGAAGTTTTGAGATTGGTCTGAAATTTGAGCAAGTCGAAGGGTCAAGTCCAGGTTTCTTAATTAACGGATGAACTACTGCATGTTTGAAAACATCGGGTACCACACTTGTCACAATACTACTATTTATAATGATAAGAACAGAGGGTCCAATTGTGGGTAGAACTTGTTTGAAAAACGACGCAGGAATGGGGTCAGCAAGTTTAATCTGAGTAAATATAACATTTTAAAGGAAAAATATGTTGATTCAAAATTTCACAGTGTCAACAAATCCCAAAAAAGTTGGGACAAGTAGCAATAAGTGGCTGGAAAAAGGAAATTGAGCATATAACAAACAGCTGGAAGACCAATTAACACTAATTAGGTCAATTGACAACATGATTGGGTATAAAAAGAGCTTCTCAGAGTGTCAGTGTCTCTCAGAAGCCAAGATGGTAAGAGGATCACCAATTCCACCGTTGTTGCACAGAAAGATAGTGCAGCAATACCAGAATAGTGTTATCCAGCGTAAAATAGCAAAGACTTTTAAGTTATCATCATCCACCGTGAATAACATCATCAAAACATTCAGAGAATCTGGAACAATCGCTGTGCATAAGGGTCAAGGCCGTAAAACTCTACTGGATGCTCGTGATCTCCGGGCCCTTAAACGTCACTGCACCTCAAACAGGAATGCCACTGTCAAGGAAATACCAGAATGGGCTCAGGAATACTTCCAGAAAGCATTGTCAGTGAACAAGATCCACCGTGCCATCCGCCGTTGCCAGCTGAAACTCTACAGTGCAAAAAGGAAGCCATTTCTAAACAATCTCCACAAGCTCAGACGTTTGCACTGGGCCAGGGGTCATTTAAAATGGAGTGTGGCAAAATGAAAGACTGTTCTGTGGTCAGATGAGTCACGATTTGAATTTCTTTATGGAACACTGGGATGCCATGTCATCCGGACCAGAGAGGAGAAGGATAGCCTAAGTTGTTATCAACGATCCGTTCAGAAGCCTGCATCACTGATGGTATGGGGTTGCATGAGCGCTTGTGGTATGGGCAGCTTGCATGTCTGGAAAGGCACCATTAATGCAGAGAACTATGTTCAGGTTCTAGAACAACATATACTCCAATCTAGACGTCATCTCTTTCAGGGAAAACCCTGCATTTTTCAACACGATAATGCCAGACCACATTCTGCAGCAATCACAACATCATGGCTACGTAGGAGAAGGATCCGGGTACTGAAATGACCAGCCTACAGTCCAGATCTTTCACCTATAGAGAACATTTGGCGCATCATAAAGAGGAAGGTGCGACAAAGACATACATATACATCAGAGTCAGAGTCAGAGTTTCTTTATTGTCATTCACACCTCATGTGGTACATGTGGTGGAGCGAAATTATGTACACGGGGTCCCAGTTACATCCAACAATAAAATGTATAAGAAAAATAGTAATAACATCTAAGATATGAACTAAGAAAAACATCAACTAAATATACACTAAGCACTCATAACATAAAACATTGAACATCAGCACAAACATGAACATGAGTCTGTGAGCAGATGTGCACGCATGAACACATCAACATTGAAACAAATCAGCAGCAACATGAAACAGATCAGCAGCAACATGATATGGTTTTTCACAGTGATTATTCTAGTTAGAGATTCATGAGTCTAACAGCCTCAGGGTAGAAGCTGTTCCTCAGTCTAGTGGTTCTACACTTAATGCTCCTTAACCTCCTTCCTGAGGGGAGTGGGGCAAAATATATATATATATATACACATATATATATACATATATGTATATATATATATATACACACACATACATACACATACACATATATATACATATATATATATATACATATATATATATATATATATA
>NC_056512.1:24812871-24814165 GCF_014905685.2 Nematolebias whitei | reverse complement strand
GTGTGTGTGCTGGGTGAGTGGGGTCCTTCATGATGCAGGTGGCCCTCTTCCTGCATCTGGAGGTGTAGATGTCTGTGATGGTGGGGAGGCTGATTCCGACAGATTTCTGTGCAGCCTTCACCACTCTCTGCAAAGCTTTTCTTTCTGCAGCTGTGCAGCCTCCATGCCACACGTTGATGCTGGAGCACAGGATGCTCTCCACTGCACACCTGTAGAAGGAGGTGAGGACTGAGCTTCCCAGACCAGCTCGCCTCAGCCGTCTGAGGAAGTAGAGTCTCTGATGAGCTTTCTTGATCAGGCTGGTGGTGTTGTTGCTCCAGCTGAGGTTGTCATTCATGTGTACACCCAAGTACTTGTAGCTGGAGACCACTTCCACCGCAGATCCTCTTATGTTCAGGGGGGTGTAGGTGTTTTTGTTCCTTCTGAAGTCCACAATCATCTCCTTTGTCTTCTTCACATTGATGTGAAGGTTATTCTCTCTGCACCAGCTCTCCAGGTGTTCCACCTCTTGCCTGTAGCTGGACTCATCATTGTTTGTGATGCATCCCACCACCGCTGTATCATCTGCAAACTTTACAATGTGACAGCCTGGATGGGTAGCTGCACAATCATATGTGAGCAGAGTAAACAGGAGGGGGCTCAACACACATCCCTGAGGAGAGCCAGTGCTGAGGGTTATGGTGGAGGAGGAGAGGTTGTGGATCCTCACTAACTGTGGTCTGTTTGTTAAAAAGTCTAGTACCCAGTTGCAGATGGAGGGGCTTAGTCCTAGTGTGGATAGTTTGTCCATCAGGGTTTGGGGGATCATGGTGTTGAAGGCGGATGTGAAGTCCACAAAGAGCATACGGACGTAAGAGTTTTTCTGCTCCAGGTGGTTGAGCGCAGTGTGGACCACAGAGGAGATTGCATCCTCTGTTGATCGGTTCTCACGGTATGCATACTGATGAGGGTCCTCGTTGATGTTGATGGTTGTTTTGATGTGAGTCATGACCAGTTTTTCGAAGCATTTAGCGACTATCGGGGTGAGGGCCACTGGCCGATAGTCATTCAGACCAGTCACTGTAGAGCTTTTTGGGACTGGGATGATGGTGGCAGTCTTCAGGCAGGTGGGAACTGTCTCCAGGGTAAGTGAGGTGTTAAAGATGTCTGCCAGCACCTCACAGAGCTGATCAGCACATTCCTTCAACACTTTTCCGGGGATGTTGTCTGGGCCAGTTGCTTTGTGCGGATTAATCCTCCTGAAGGTACTCCTTACTTCTGCTGAGGTCACGCTGAGATGCTCTTCATCCGGTGG
>NC_056512.1:24785336-24812471 GCF_014905685.2 Nematolebias whitei | reverse complement strand
ATACTGATGATTATGGCATACAGCTCATGAAAACCCAAAATGCCTGTCCCAAAAAATTAGCATATTTCATCCCACCAATGAAAGACAAGTGTTTTTAATACAAAAAACGCCAACCTTCAAATAATCATGTTCAGTTATGCACTCAATACTTGGTCGGGAATCCTTTTGCATGAATGACTGCTTCAATGTGGCGTGGCATGGAGGCAATCAGCCTGTGGCACTGCTGAGGTGTTATGGAGGCCCAGGATGCTTCGATAGCGGCCTTAAGCTCATCCAGAGTGTTGGGTCTTGCGTCTCTCAACTTTCTCTTCACAATATCCCACAGGTTCTCTATGGGGTTCAGGTCAGGAGAGTTGGCAGGCCAATTGAGCACAGTAATACCATGGTCAGTAAACCATTTACCAGTGGTTTTGGCACTGTGAGCAGGTGCCAGGTCGTGCTGAAAAATGAAATCTTCATCTCCATAAAGCTTTTCAGCAGATGGAAGCATGAAGTGCTCCAAAATCTCCTGATAGCTAGCTGCATTGACCCTACCCTTGATAAAACACAGTGGACCAACACCAGCAGCTGACATGGCACCCCAGACCATCACTGACTATGGGTGCTTCACACTGGACTTCTGGCATTTTGGCATTTCCTTCTCCCCAGTCTTCCTCCAGACTCTGGCACCTTGATTTGCGAATGACGTGCAAAATTTGCTTTCATCCGAAAAAAGTACTTTGGACCACTGAGCAACAGTCCAGTGCTGCTTCTCTGTAGCCCAGGTCAGGCGCTTCTGCCGCTGTTTCTGGTTCAAAAGTGGCTTGACCTGGGGAATGCGGCACCTGTAGCCCATTTCCTGCACACGCCTGTGCACGGTGGCTCTGGATGTTTCTACTCCAGACTCAGTCCACTGCTTCCGCAGGTCCCCCAAGGTCTGGAATCGGCCCTTCTCCACAGTCCTCCTCAGGGTCCGGTCACCTCTTCTCGTTGTGCAGCGTTTTCTGCCACACTTTTCCCTTCCCACAGACTTCCCACTGAGGTGCCTTGATACAGCACTCTGGGAACAGCCTATTCATTCAGCAATTTCTTTCTGTGTCTTACCCTCTTGCTTGAGGGTGTCAATGATGGCCTTCTGGACAGCAGTCAGGTCGGCAGTCTTACCCATGATTGCGGTTGAGTAATGAACAAGGCTGGGAGTTTTTAAAAGCCTCAGGAATCTTTTGCAGGTGTTTAGAGTTACATCGTTGATTCAGATGGTTAGGTTAATAGCTTGTTTAGAGAATCTTTTCATGATATGCTAATTTTTTGGAACAGGCATTTTGGGTTTTCATGAGCTGTATGCCATAATCATCAGTATTAAAACAATTAAAGACCTGAAATATTTCAGTTGGTGTGCAATGAATCTGAAATATATGAAAGTTTCATTTTTATCATTACATTATGGAAAATAATGACCTTTATCACAATATGCTAATTTTTTTAGAAGGACCTGTATATTAGGTGTTTTAAACCCATCTCACACTCTTACATTATTCTAAACGTTTCTAAACTCTAAATGATCTAAAAAAAGCACAGCATGTCATGATTTCAGCTTCCTGCCTCCTCTGCTTTTTGCCACCTGAAGGGCTGTTGGCCACGCCCACTTCTCCACTCTGCATGGTAAACAGCTGATCAGCTGCAGTAGGAAATTTTTCCTGCAGTAAGGTCTGCATACAGGTGCAGCAGGTGCTAAATATTTTAAAATAATTTATTTTAAATAAAAATTCCATGCCGATAGTGTGGCTCATCCATCAATCATCCAACTGTTTGTCATGTCCAATCTAATTTTGAAAAATCACGATAGAACGAGTCCACGATAAACGAACCAGAAAGTAGCTATGGACTACTGTAAATGGTCAGAACTATGTGTTTATGAAAGGTAGCTGCAGTAAACTAATAAAATAAAGTGCTATGTGTTGTCATCATTGTATGTTCCTATACAAAGACGAAATTGGCTCTCTGCATTTAACCCATCACGCTGCTGAGGAGCTGCTTGCTGAGGGCGTTAGAAACTATCATTAAAACAGTTCCAGCAAAAATGACACACAGTCAAATGAAACGTATAAACACAGTCAAAAACTACTTTTGGGAGGAAGTGCTCCTCGGTCAGGACAGCGTAAAGGCATGTTCCCACACCTGGTGGAAACAATGATCTCTGTAACAATTTTACAAAATAACTTCTCAGTTAACAGAAGTACCAGACCTTCCTCCACCATCATCAGCTGAATGTAAACATCCACTCTGATAACTCAGCAGTCACTGTCGTGTCTAAGTGACGTGCGCTCAAGTGGAAGGACTTATCAGGACTTCTCCCCCAAAATATGTTTGTGAGTATAAATCGTCCATGTGAAAAGATGTCTCACAACCACAATCCACTGCTGTCTTGTTAAGTGAAGTATAACCAGGCCTTTGGGCTCAGTTTAGAAATAATCTCCATCAGCAGGGGGGCTCAGAGTGCAGCTGCTATGTCAAAAAGATTCAACTGATGGGGTCCAGATATCAGAAACGGACAAAATCACTAGAGATCAAGATCTCTGCTTCCATCCTCAAATAATGATAAAATGACTGGAAGACCATGACGATCAAACTGAGGTCATTCAAAGGACTTTCTGTAACATTTATTCATACATTTTCACAAAATCCCACCTAAAAACCTCTGAACTGTCCCTTTAACATCCAAGAATCTCCAACACGACCAAATTCAGTCAGACTGAGCAAATCTTCATGTAAATATATTTTGTGTCTGTTTGCTGTGAATCTCCCAGACTTATATTATGCTCAAATGAAAACAGAAATCAGCAGCCACGGCCTCGGTGGAGTTCAGGGAGCGTCTGAACACGACTACAGATGGTGTCGTAAAGAATCGAGGCAGATTTGAGGACGTCACAAATTCTTCATATGGAATAAAAGTTAACTACTTATCAAATATTAATCATACTGACATTTCACTTGGTATTAAATCTTTACATTCACTTTTCCGACAAGAGATTCTTTTTAAATAAAATGTATTTAAATTTAGGTCTCTCTTGTAAATAAGTCCTCTAGGCTCAATGGGACTAACCTGTTTAAATAAAAGTTTAATAAAAAAAACAACATCTCTTAAATATTGACTTTTTCTTCAAAACATTTAAGATATTACTCATTAAACTAAAGTGAAGTGCTTTGGTCAACTTTATAAAAATAAAGTTGATAACGTTGGAGCCTTAAATCATCAAGTGAAAAGTATATAATAGTAATGGTTAAAGATGATAAATCTTTAACCATTACTATTATATACTTTTCACTTTATATGCTTTTATATGAATGTTTATTGTTGTGTGTACCTCATTTGTTTTTAAAACAAGTCTATCTTGTATATGAACTAAATAAATGAATAAAATAAATAATAGTCAAATATATTGTAAATAAACAAAATAAATACTAAAACGAATCTCTTGTAAATGAAAAAATAAATGAATAAAATAAACAATAGTAAAATATATTGTAAATAAAATAAACAAAATAAAAATTATAAAAGTAAAACAAATCTCTTGTAAATTAATAAATGAAATAAAATAAATAATAAATAGTAAAACAAATCTTTTGTAAATGAACAAATAAAATAAATGAATAAATATGTAAATGTTGAATGAAAAGTTGAAAACCTGAAATGAACTGCAATAAAATACTTTACATTTAAAGTTGCTCAGATTAGTTTAGTTCATTCTGAAAGTCAGATTTCAACTTTATTAATTCACAAAAGGTTCATCCAGTGGTTATAAAATAGATCTTCAGTAGAACATTTTACATCCTGTACAATAAGAGCACATAGGTGACAAAATCAAAGTAGTTTTAGTGCAGAAAACAATAATACTGACAACCAAAGAGCTGTAAGATCAACATCATCAGAAATATTAGATTTGTGTCTTTGTGTAACAAAAATGAAAGAAACTGTGTCGATATATTCTTAGAGCCTCATGAAGGACATTTTGGGGTTCCTGTGTAAACTTTGTGGTTTTAAAGGAGGTCAAAGTGCAAATCTTTGGAGGTAATTAAAATAAAGACGAGTCTGTAGCTTCAAGCATCTGATTCTTACAGACAGTAGTAGAACGACATCATGCGATCATATAAACTCAGAGCCAGAAGAAACAAAACAATCATTCATCTGGGAGAAATCATCTCCTGTCGTTAAAGTGAACGGAAAATGATGTAAAGAAAAATACAAGCCCCTGAAACAAAGTGCCAACCTGGACAATAAATAACGTTCTCTCATTTCAAATGACTTGCGTTAATAACAACAGTGATTGATTTTAACGAAAAACATTTAAATAATCTTGTGATTCAACACCAGAGAACTTCATATGAGGGAGTCTGTTGAATTTATACAAACTATAACGGTCAGCATAGTCAGATTTCAAACAAAGATCACATTTTAGTTTCATGGAAGCGACATCACTCCTATAAAAGGTCAACTGTGCAGAACGGAGCAAAGAACGTCATCAAGAAACGGGTTAAACACAACGGCTTTCATTTCAAGTCATCCTTTCATTCATTCAGTCGGTCTTATTTTGACTCAAATTAATTCAGCAGGGTGTGTAGGAATGATCAAAGGAAAGGAGGAAACATCTAAAAACGGCACACAGTCTTGGAGAAACTACAAATCAGAACCATTTCACAGGAAGCTGTTATTCTCTGAAGAATAACGGATCTCTCAGGTCTTTCTCTGAGGCATCGGGCGGTCTCAGTCCATGTGTGTGTGTTATGTCTGAGCCAGCTGAAGCTCCTCAAGCCCGTGTTTACCCAGGTGATATCTGGCCAAGTCCTTCCTGGTCACCAGCCCGACCACCTGCAGAGTGTTGGACCCAGAAACGTTACACCAGCACAGCAACGACAAGCTAATGACGGCACGAATGGGTTCAAGCAGAAATATTCAAACGTGCTTACCCTGTTTTCATCATCTACCACCACCAAGTGTCTGAGGCCCAGAGCTCTGAAGAGCTTAAACACTCGAGGCAGCGACGTGTCCTGGAAAAGAACAAGTTTTAGTTTGCCCACAGAGAGCTTTATAAACATTTTTAAGACTGTCCTTAAAGACAACTAAATGTATATCCAACAGCCGTGCGTTTGCAGCATTCCAGTGCTACCTGTGGCACAGTGTACGGCGTTGCGTTCATGAACTCCGTCAGGTCCATCATACACTCCCGCTCATCCTGGGACACGTGGATGCTCTGGATCGGGGGGAAACGGGGGTAGGCGTCCCTGAAGTCTTTGAGCTGGAGTTTCCTCTGAGTCAGCCGGGACCGAGCCAGCTCCACAAACACCTGCAGGGACGGAGCGGGACGAGGATGTGAGGAACATCGCGGCACTTCGCAGAGCGATTAAAATACCCGCAGCTTACTGACGGTACCTTGTGCTTGAGGAGGACGATGAGCTGCGAGCGCAGGATGAGGCCGCAGAGTTTAGCCGGCTGAGAAGAAGAAAAAGGTAGAGTTTAAATCAAAGCTGAGGATTACAAAATATTTTTCACCCAACTGCTGGACGTTGATAAAAACAGACCTCTCAACAGACATAAAAATGATTTTTATTATTCTAATAACATAAAGCACAAACTACAGACGATAAATCTACAGCGTGTTTAAATCTGGGGGTGAAAACTTTATTTTAGGGAAGCCACAAATTCAAGCAGTAATGCTTTGAATACAGTCCTGCAAAACTAATGCATTTTAAATGTAAAAAGGTTAAAGTATATTAGAAACCCTGAAAATGTGTTAAAATACAAACAAACTGAAGGCCCGTGGGCTACAGCTGGCCCTTTTTCCACATTTTATTTGGACCTCAAGGTAACATTTTAAATGTATTTATTCTAGTCCACCAATCTGTACTTTTCTGCATTTTCTTCTTGTTTCAAAAGTTGTTCAGTTTTTAGAGGAATTTCTTAACTGTGATGAAATGTATTACGGAGAAATAGTGCAGTAGTCCATCGCTAATTCGCAGTTCCTTTTTCTCGGAATCCTTCTATCGCGGTTTTTCAAAGTAGGATTGGACATGACGCACAATTGACTGATTGATGGATGAGCCACACGATCGGCAAGTTTTATTTAAAATAAATTATGTAGCATCTGTGTGCAGCCCACACTGCGGGAGAAACGTTCTCCTGCAGCTGATCTCTGCTCTGCAGCGGAGAAGTGGGCGTGGCCAAGAGCGCTGGCAGAATGCAGCTGGAGGAAGACATCATGACATTCTGTGCTCTTTTAGAGCATTTAGAGTTTAGAAACATTGTTTAGAATGTCGTTGATGGAGAGCAAGGCAAAAGAAACCAAATGTGATGTGATCTTTTATTTTTTGTGTTGTGTTCCAAATTCAAAAAACAGGTCATTTGTACTTTTTATGAATAATTTAACACATTCCATCTAAAAACCAAGGGACGTTTGATCTTTTTTTAATAAATGCTGATCAAAATTGGCCTTTGTCTATTGTGTAACTGAGTCTGACAGCCCGACCTACAGAAATAACACACGTGTCTTTAGGCAGAAGATGAGACAGTACGTTATGGTTTAATTAAAGGCTTCATTAAATTTAAAAAAAGTGTGAGCCAAAACATGAACTTTCCACAAATACCTCATCATTATCAGAAACCTGCATGACGACGGGGAAGCCGTTGTGATTGGTGGAAGTGTTGCTGAGGACGTCCACGATGGTGCCCACCTTCTCTACTCTGTTCAAACATGTGACCGGAGAGCTCATCACCTCTCTGGATGGGGAAGACAGCGGGCACAAAGGAGGAAGATGCAAATAAATAAAAAGGGGGCAGTGAAGAGGACAATAGCTAGACATTTCTGATAATATAAAAATAGACTCATGAGTGAGCCTTCAGCAAGTCAGACAGGACCTACCTGGCAGTGAGCCAGTGGGAGGTGGCAGGAGCCTCCCAGTGCAGGAAGGGAACGCTCTGCAGCTTGATGTGAATATCATACAAACCCTGAAAAGGCCAGGAGGGGTCACAAACACTTAACTGCTTTGCATCAATAGGACAATATGCCATGAAGGCCGACAGTCATCAAATGATCTAATTTTAAACCAGCAATTAAAAAAATATAACCACTATGAGTTTTCTTTGCAACACATCATTAAGCCTTTCAAACTCAACCAGCAGAACTTTTCTTTAGCGTAAACATAGAAGCTTCAGTTCAGCCTTTCCTCCTGTCTGAATCTGTTGCACAATCAAAACCTACACAATTAAACAAGTGTGTGTTCACAGCATTCTAATAAAAATGTTTCATAAAGAGGTTTAACGTTTTGAATTCTGGAGAACACCAGTCGACTATCAAAGAGTGCGTCTCTTCCTCCTTACTCACTTCTTGAAAATAGTCTCCGACTATCTTGGCGGTCATGAGGACGAGCATGATGGGAAGTCCGTAGGTGACGTTTCCCGTCGCCTCCACCATGATGACGGTCAAACTGAGCGTCATTCTTACAATGCCACCTGTGGAGAGCAGCTCAACGTTAACCAAAAAAATCTAATCGATATTTAAAAGCAGACAGTAAACACGAACAGCCGCAGGTAATTACCTAACTGAGCTGCAGCTCCGATCAAGGCGTATTTCCCAGGGTCGGCCCAGATCTTTGAAATAAAAAAAATATATAAAAAAACATCAAGATATAAAGACACTATCAGTTTAGTGTTAAATTAAACCTGTGAGGTGGTGTTGTTACAAACCGAGCCCGTTGACGCTATAGAGGCGAGCAGTATACCACACAGCCTCCCCCAGGCGGCACCGATGAGAAGAGACGGGATGAAAACTCCAGCCGACACCGACAGGCCGTAAGTCCAACACGCCAGGAAGAAATAGGTCAGAGTGAACAAGCCCAGCGTCAGAGGATTGTAGGTTCCTTTAAAGAGCAGACAATTCTGTGAGGAAACAACACATCCAGATGTGCACGGACTAAAAACTGCTCCTCGTGCAGGTGTACCTGGTGCGTTGTGGAAGAGACTTCGCACGCTTCTCTCAGGAGTGTTGAAGAAGGCTGTTGCCATGGAGTTATACTCTCCATCTGCACAAAACAGCTGGAAGAGAAAATGTATAAAACAAAGTCACAAAAACTTGGAAGCAGACTGAGGTTAACTCGTGTTTGTGTCTAGGCTTTGGATCCGTGACGTACTTTTAGTGCACTGTATATTTGTGGAAAAGTAGACACGATGAATAAAATGTTAAACATTAACAAAAACATTTAACTACTGAATCCAATGTGTGGTGGAAAATGCAAACCAAATAAATAAAACGGGAATAAAAAGAAAGCAACAAGAATCACTGTGTTCATTTTGATCTATCTTTCCAAACGCAGTCATCTTTTAAGCATCAACAACATCTGGTAAGATTTTTGCCATGTTTTAAGCCTTTGTGGACACCCTGGACTAACAGGCAGCAGACGGACATGGTGTGAGCATGCATGCACCTGCAGTGGATACTCCTCGGCGTGGTCTGGCCTCAAAGGCTGACAGTCATTAGAGAAATAAATCATGATGAAAGACACCGCTGCGGTCACTGCTGCGACCAACATGGCCTCAATCACTTGCAAACACGGCCTGTGCACATATCTAAAAACACACAACAAAAAGTATTCAAGGCGCAGCATTTATACTCAACACAAAACCTCAAAACAACCAAACGCACTGCGTGAACAGTGTGAACCCTTCTACTGTGGGTTTAATCCTGTCTGACATACAGAAGTTTATGTCTAAACAGATCAAAGATCTCCACTTACATGTAGAGTTCCTCAAGGCTCCATCCTGAGCACCCTGTAATCTCGCTTTCTCTAAAAAATATACGAGATCAAAGAACAAGATGCTCTCGGCTTGGATTGGATTTTAGCTTATATTGTTGCTTTTAAAACACTATCTAAAAATAACTGACACAGAAAACCTTTCATAATCAGAGTAGAATTACCCACAACAAAAGGACAAGTCAGAGTGTAAAAAAAAAAAACAGCAGAGAGGAAAACAAAGCACTGACTGTCATAAAACAAACTTCCTTACAGTCAGTGATAGTGTCAGAGGAGGTGGTATGTTTAAAAACAGGTCTGCCTGGATGAGCTATAAATAATAAACTGTTCATCAAAAACCCTCAACAAAGAACCGCCTTTCCTTCAAGACAAAACAGACACTTCAGAAATGTTTGTCACGATGTTTAAAAGCAACTTTCTCTCCTTACACAAGGTCTTAATAGTAGTCTAAAACAATCCGACACAAGACAAGTTTATTTAAGCTTATAATGTGTCTGGTCAAAACTGGGACTTTTTTTTGTCCAAGCTACTGGAACCATATGTTCCTTCTCGGGCCCTGAGATCATCTCATCAGCTGCTTTTGGCTGTACCAAAAACAAGATTGAAGCTCAGAGGTGATCAGGCATTTTCAGTCACGGGCCCCAAACTTTAGAACAATCTGCCCCCCCAACATTAGACAGACCACTTCACTTCCTGTTTTGAAATCTCTGCTAAAAACACAGTGTGATTTGACATAGTACCGGTACTTTATTGTTCTGTGTTTTATGTTTTTCTTTGGATGCTCTTAATTAAGTTTTTCCAGTAATATCATTGTTTTATTTATTTATACAATATTTTTATTGTTAAGCACTTTGGTAACAGCTGTGGTTTTAAATGTGCTTTATAAATAAAGTTGACTTGACTTGTAATATCTTCAGTAATGTAAATATATTTTCAGAAATCAATACAGTTACTATAATTTACATTTAAATGCTTATTTTACCTAATTATTCAAGTCAGAACATTTCTGCTACATCTTTACATCCACTTGTCCATCAGGAGGTTCTGTCCTCCAGCTTTTGTTACTAAAGTAAAAGTGGCTCTTTGGCTTACTTCACAACTACTATTCTTAATTTAATAACATCCAAAATGCATGTAAATAAATGTTAAAAAAAAAAAAAAGCACAATCTCCGTAATTGGTTTTATGTTCGGTGAGACTGTGGTTTGTTCACAAGGTGAGCTGAAGAAAAACGATGCAGTCACATCTTGCAAATGATTACAAATCCTGAGGATAAAGAAAAAAAAAGTTTAATGTTAGTTTGACACAAATCGTATCCAGCTTCATGTCGGGAAGAATCTGAGCGGGAGTTTCCTCACACTGATCGCACCTGTTCCTACACTGTTACTATTTTTACTCGCTTCAGTCACGATGGGGATATTTTGAGAAAACTTCCTCGACTTGCATCCACGCCTTTTTTCTGTGAATAATGTTGTGGCAGCGTCAGGAGCCATCTGAAGATATGTCTAAAGGTGTTGCAGTGGATCTCTTTGGAACTGTACCTGATCCTGAAGATGGTCAGCCAGTAGTTGAGGACATTGAATAAAGCGCCCAATGCACCACCTAAAACAGCAGAAAGGTAGATCATATATAGAATATATAATCTGTAAACTGCATGAGACAATACTTTGGCCCCTATCATCACACTTCCACCTCGATGCTGTAAGGTTCAGAACATGTTATTCAGACGAGACAGTATTTTGTTGTGTGTAAACATCTTCCTCCAAAACCTTCACATTTTTTTAGTCCCACATCAATGCTCTTCCACTTCTGTGCTTTACTGCTCAGAATACATGTTCTCTGCAATAATCCTGGCAGCGATCTAGCTGGCAACTTGATCTTGTTCTCACGATTCAAAGAATGTGCTCCGGTGATGAATCGCCTTCCCATAAAAAGTAATTTAAAAAAACAAAAAGCCGCTGTAGTTTTGATCTGCGGATGTTTCCTGAAGACGGCGACAATGACGACATGATTTTCTTCATGTGAACTGTTTTCTGTCTTCGTGAAGTTGAAATATAATTTTGAAATTTTTATTTATTTATTTTTATAATGTGGAGCCATGATGCAAACTTGCAGACAGACACAAGCCTGTTACGTCCAGAATCGACTAAAAAAGGTTAATGTATTTAAAGTTTTGTCTTTTTCTATAAAATATATACTCTTAACATTACAATAACATAATTATATATTATTTAATCATACTTACAACATGCTTAAAAGATATAAAATCTAATCTTACCAACCGCTCCCATGGCAATGAACAAGGGAATCTCATAGAGGTTATACCCCATCGTCTGAAGGAAGGAAATAATGTTTTACTTTTGACGAAGAAAAGAACAAGTGAACAGTATATAAAGTTTGTCTCTCACTTCGGTCTCGAAGCGTCCAAAGTTGATGAGACCTGGGTTGGAAAGTTCTCCTGCTTTGCCGTGATAAATACTGAGGAAGAAGTTCAGAGTGAAGGTAGAGATCATGGAGGCGAAGAACTGCAGATGACAAAGAAAAACGGATCAAAACAGAAACAAACTCAAACTAAACATTTAGAGGAGCACAAAGCCAAAACACTTCCACTACTATCGTTGTTTCTTTCAGGAGTTTCACAGTTAGAAAGATACCGATTTGATTTGCTTGAACACACTGCGAGCGCCAAGAGGAGAACGTGACTTACAATCCTCCACGTCAACATCTGATTCCAGAAAGAAGCTCCTTCTTCAAGAGAGAACAAAACGCCCCCTGTTGAACAAAAAACTAATCAGCCAAGAACCATGTTGTCACCCAATAAGTCATCTGTCCCTCTTAAAAGAAAGTTAATTGAAGCTAAAGCTAGCTGATACTAGCCTGTGGCTTCCTCATTATTGCGAGGACGAGCCAGGCACAAGTCTGACAAACTCTTTTCACTTGATGGCTGCAGACAAGACTCTGCTATTGAATGAAAAGATTCCTCTAAATTAAACACACTTCAGGATTTAAACAAAACAACGAGGAAGAATGATAAATTGAAATTATGAGATTTTTTTTTTGTAATGAGAAAACTTTAAAAACCTCTCAATTTCTTTGAGAAAAAATATTTTCATACAAAATTATTTTTATTTTGGAGGCTGGTAAAACCTTTCAAATACAAATGAGCAAAAATACACAGTACAGTAGTTTTCTCGTTTATCGCGGGGGATTTCTGCACCCACCCCACCCACCTCCGCGCGCGATGAGTGAAAAACCACAAAGTAGGAATAGTAAAGTAGTAGTTAATTTTAGTATTTATATATGCAATATATATATTAAGGCATTTTAAATGTTTCCCAAACTATTGCAATATTCTAAACAACGTTTCTAAACTATAAACGCTCTAAAAGAGCATGTCATGATTTCCCTCTGCCTCCTGCTGCTCTCAGCCACCTGCCAGCACTCTTAGCCACGCCCACTTCTCCGCTGTAGAGCGGAGACCCTGATATGCTGCAGGAGGAAGCTTCTCCTGCTGCTGTGAGTTGCACACAGGTGCAGCAGGTGCTAAATAATTTAAAACTATTTCTTTTAAATAAAATTTCCATGCTGATCGTGCAGCTTATCCATCAATCAGCCACTTATGTGCCATGTCCAATCTTACTTTGAAAAACTGCAAAAGAGTGAGTCCACGAAAGTCGAACCGCGAAGTAGCGAGGGACTACTGTACGTTATTTTAGCATCATCAAATGAGCTAAAACAAAACTTCTGGATGTTTGGCAACTCTTTTTTTGGCCTCTGCCGACGTGATATTGTAAGCTGGCTTTACATACAGTAAGCTGAGTTAAAGCTGATGTTCTTCTGTGTTGCAGTAACTGTTTTTTTTTGTTGTTGTTGTTGTTGTTGTTTTGTTTTTTATTACCAACAGGTGCACCAAAAGCAGCAGAAACTCCAGCAGCAGCTCCAGCAGAGACAAAGTCTCTTTTTTCTGTGTCTCTGCGAAAGTATTCAAATATCTGCAAACACATAGATGCTTATTAGAAATCACTGCAAGTCTTTATAACAAAACTTTAAAGTTCATGCTCATTGTTGGGGATCTTTAACAAATCTGACAAAACTAATCAACAGGCTTGTTTGACTAAATAACTAATGTTTACAATTGAAACTCCAACAGGTAGCATATGTGGTGCATTTGTCAAGATGGAGACAACCTTTAAACACAAAACTTAAAAACTAAAAGATATTATTACGCACTAACCTTAAAGTCTCTCTTTAAAGAGGTGCTCCTCCCCTGGGAGACCCCTGCAGCTACAACAGCCCCAGAATGAATCATGGGACCTTCCTAAACGTTGTGGGTAAGAGAATAGATATTGAAAAGGATTATTTTCAGTTTTTCCGTATTCCAAAAATAACAGTGAAAACACTGCTTGGCTAAAAAGTGTAAGTTTGTGTAGGAACCAATCGCATCCATTTTAAATCGCTCCAAAGACTCCATTAAGCTAACACAGATACTACTCTGAAGCAGGAGCTTGGCAGTAATAAAATAAAATTATTACTTTCTGAATGTTTCATTCAAATCCATCCAGAGGTTCATAAGATGGTAAAAGACAGAGCTGACCAAACACTTCATGGTAAAAATTTAAACAAAGATCCTCTGATTTGCTTTACATGACTTTATTATGACAAAAGGAGATTCGAAGGACTTAAGTGTTTACCTTCCCAACGGCAAGACCACCAACCACTGAACAAATGACACCCAATACTTTTATCACCAGGGTCTGTGGAGGACAAATGTTAAGTTAGAACAAACATGTTTTTTACGGCTTAAATAATGGTTCAAATTTGTGTTTTCTGTGACTGCACCTTGAGTCGGACCACCCTGGGAATCTTGACTCCATTTAGGTAACATTTAATCTGAGGTATCCCACTTCCTCCTGCTATGGGCTGGAAGAGACGGCAGGAGGAATATATCAGAAGTGAGGATGCACAGTACAAAACAGTCATTTAAACTAGTTGTACAGTAGTCCCTCGTTACTTCACAGTTCGACTTTTGTGGACTCGCTTTCTCAGTTTTTCAAAAATTGTACACGACATACAATTGTCAACTTTAATATTACTCACGTGATTGGGACAATACGAGATAAAGGGTTAACGAGAAAAAAAAATACTTGGGACAGGTGAAGCCATTTTGTAGTTTTCTCTCAGTAAGCCTACGCTGTATCGCCAGTCATAAGAACTACATTACCCAGAAGTCAGCAATGCTTCCGGTCACTGCTTTCTGCAGAAATGGAGGGAAAGTTTTGATCCGAGCCGAAAAAGTTTGGACCTTATCACAGTGACTTTGGTGCTCAGTGGATGCAGAGAGCCGTACGGAACTGACCGGGAATTGGACCAGAACTGGACTTCCAGCCTCATCGGTCAGTTGAAGTGCTGCTTGCCGTCCCGTGAGGCCTCTCGAGTGGGGAGGCGTTGCTTGGAGGTCTGTTTTCATTTTTTATCCAGATTTGGACTCAATCTGGACCATTGTGTGGTTTTGTGCTGGCTCTCCGAAGTCGGCTCTCCCCAAAAGCGTCTTGATGCTCAAGGGCTGCAGAGAGCTGATCGGAACCGGACCGAGGCTGGTTAGTACCCATATAAAATTTTGCAGTACTGTACAGTACATATAGGTATGTTGTTAAAATTACATAAGTTTCAGATTAGAACATTGCAAGAGTGTGGGAAGAGTTTATAAAGCCATAAAATATATATAAATACCAAAATAAATATAGCATTACTACATCAAGGTTTTTCACCTATAGCGGGGGGTCTGGAATGTAACCCCTGCGATAAACAAGGGACAACTGTACTACATTTTTATTCATTAACTAGAAAAGTGTTAAAGAATTAAAAAAAAACATGGAAACATTTAACAAACAAGACCTAAACTGAAAACAAGAAAAGCAAAAATACAGAAACCTTTATCTAGAAAGTTAACATTCACAAAACAAAGAGGATGTTCAGTTTGTGAGGTTTTCACTTTAGTCCATCTGCTTTGATCTGACTGATCAAACATTTCCTCAAAATCCACTTTCACACTTCAGGAATGCAGTTACAAAAATAAAAAAAAGGGATATAAAAATACGCAAGTCGTGAAAATTAAAATACTGCAAAATCCTGTTGTGCTTTACCTCAACACATGCAACCATGATGGCTCCCACCATGACGAACACACAGTTGAGGACGGTCCAGAGGATGAGAGAGATGGACAAACCACCAGCTTCTGTAAACTGGACGATGTCTGGGAAGGGACAAAGTCAAGGACCAGTCCAGTTGTTCCAACACTGAAATCAGCCAACTCAAACATTCAAAAAGATTAAAATATGAGAAGAAGAAGGCAAATCTAAACGAGGAGGAGGATCCTTCACTTCCTGTTCTGAGTCCATAAAAAATGAACACATTGAAAGGATACTCTCTCTAATCACTTTGTATTTGATGCCAGCGACCTCTTCCACCACCACATCTATAAAACAAGCGATGAGTCCAGTCAGAATGCCAATCATACCGCAGACCACCCAGCGACTGATCTCAAGACAGCGGAAACCCTGACGGTCCGAGCAGAGAGGCGAGAGGAGTGACACAAAACAAACACGGGAATGAGGAGATGAGAAAATATACATTAAAAACACGCACGCTTCAGACACTTCCTGCTCCACTCACCATGAAACTCATCCTCCTCTCCTCTTCCAGAAACAGCTGATTTTCAATGTTGTCATAGTCCAAACTCTGAAACAGCAAACCCACAACACGAGCTCGATCACGGACAGTTGTCAACAAACACTAAAAACAAATGGCGTTTGTTTTTGTTCTGGTCAGTGAATGCATCATAACTGATATTTCCCTAGCAGCAGCAGTTCTTTACTGAAGGAAGCAGACTGAGTTAGCTGTGTGTACAATCAAATGATCAAAAATAACGTCCGGACAAAGGGCTACCAAAGCAAAATGGTATTTTTTTAAGAGGTATATGTTTTTCTGTTTAAAAGTTTTTGGAAGCAAAGAGGCTTCAGCAGACAACAGGAAGTATGGATTACAGAAAAGTTGCCTTATTTTATATTTGAGCGCTCAGCCTCTGTGAGGTAAACGCTGTGTTTACCACCAAAACTCACAGACCGACACTCAAGATGTTAACTTTGCTAATTTATCTAAACGCAAATAAATAGGGGTGCACCGATAAATCAGAGAGCCCCGATTTCCTTAATTTTGGGTGATCAGCCGATACTTAACTGAGAAACTGATTTTTTTGTAGTTTTAACAATTGTCTAAACTTAATTTATATTTCAGAGCACTACCTCATGGGCAGTTAAAACAAGTTTGTATTGTTTCTGGAATATTGTTCAAGGGTTTGTGTTTCAATAAAATAATATTGGAAACTTGAAGGTGCATTGTGACCTGATAACACCCGACAGTGTCGCTTATAAAACAAAACTGGAATCGGCAGGTCAGACTTGTTCGAGCTCGTGACCGGCCAGAAAACTGCAATCGGTGCACCCCTACAAAGAAAAGATGTTGAGAATTTTAAAATGTCTATCTTACTGATTTTGTAGTTTTCCTAAAATAAAAAGTCCTATTTTAGTGCAGTGACTTCTTTCTCAAACACACACACACACACACACACACACACACACACACACACACAGTGTAAAGTCTTCATTTCCCTTTAAAAATATTCCTTTGGTCTCTGATGCGGTTTATTTTAATTTAAATTTAACTCGTGTGAAAACAACGCATTTCAAGAGACGTGACGTTTTAAAGTATGCACAAAAAACAAGAACACTAAAAAGCTGTATTCTGATTTATAAAGGCTGTAATTCTCTTTCATTGGGTTTTATTTTCACAGACACCACGGTTTAACCATCTGGAGGACGATATGTGTAGATTTTTAGAGGACGAGATAAAAAGCTCTGCAAAGAAAGCTCTTTTAGAAAAATGCATTTTTTTATTTTTTACTCTAAAAATCTTATTATAAAACAAACCCAAACAGAAGGTAGAAAAACCAAGAATAATGTCTTGGTTGATGTTGAAAAAAAGGAACTAGTTCTGATTTTTCAGACTTATTTTACCTCATATTTAAGCGACAGCAGCTTCTCGTTGTGAGGGATCTCTTTAGGTCTCCAACTCGCAGAGTCCTGCAGGAACAATATATGAAAGATGGAGGTCAACCCTTCATCACCTGACAACAACTCTTCCTTCCCTGAAGCAGAGAATCAGCACAGGAGCTGAAGTTATACAAGATTATTCTACACACAGCAGCTAGAAGTGCAGTACAAGCATTTAAAAAACAAACTTTTTTTTTTTTAAACTCTGGAAAGCCACTTCTAAGAAAAAGAGGAAATCTTTGAATGACTTTGTCAAACTGATGGACCAGTAACAAATGGCTGCTGAGGTGAAAAAAAAAAAAAAACAAGCATGTTCTCCAGAACGTTTGACGTTAAAATATTTAAAATACAACCAAAGCTAAAATGACAACAGGATTCATTCTTTACCATCATTAATCTAGATTAGGTGGTGGAGGAAATGTTTGCATTTGTGATGGTTGTACGAAGTAAAACAAGCCAGTAACAGGCACGTTGGACACATTTACAGGCGATGGCCCGTTGCACATTTGTATAACAACAAAAACAGCTAAAATAAAGGATGCATTCACAGAGACAGTAAACACAAAGGAAACACACAGCAAATGAACTTTAACATTGAAATCACATGCATGAAGTCACGTCCCGTCAGCCAGTGAAAACTGAGCAGCTTCTAATGGTTTTAAGTCATGGTGAGAACTGGGAAAGGAATGTGACTTTATGTCAAGCCTTGGACAGTTGTCCCATGGCGTG
Source organism: Nematolebias whitei (assembly GCF_014905685.2). Lineage (NCBI taxonomy): Eukaryota > Metazoa > Chordata > Actinopteri > Cyprinodontiformes > Rivulidae > Nematolebias > Nematolebias whitei. The sequence goes on along the minus strand of NC_056512.1, from coordinate 24,794,854 downwards.
GACAACTGTCCATATGGATGCTAAAAATGATTGGAAAACATTGGCTTTGACTAAAACTGCTTAATCTTTTGTTTCATAAATTATACACTAACTTGGTTTAAACAATAAAAACGTTGTTAGACTTTTGAAGTGAAGTTTTGTATAAAAGTTATGAACAATAATTATCTTATCTGGTGTAGATGGCACTTTTAAAAGGTCTTAGTTTGGAGAGTTTAATTCTGACTGTATTGACGAGCTAATGGTTTGAGAGATAAAAAATAAATTGCTGTCATCTTGAAGCAAAATGCTAAAGTTACAGATATTTTATAAAAAAAAGTTTTCAGCTTCAAATCATTGGTTGTTCTGGCAGAACTCATGATATTCCTGCTTGAAATGCTCCAGACTGGATGTGCTACAGCTAGCTAATGATGTCGTATGCTCTTCAAATTAACTATAGAATATCATCAAATACAGCACTGTCTAACGTCAAACTGACAGTGATGTAAAAGAAAGAGAACCCATCCATCGCCGTCAAGAACTGTTATGAAATTTTAGGAATCGTAGTCGTTTTTAGATGACAGCACTCCATTAAAACAAGTTTTGACCTCATCAGTGGGGTCAAAAGGGAAACCAGTTTCCTCCAAACTGAGGCCATTTAAAGATTTATCTACAACAGGTAAGATTGTATTTATGCATAACCTATCCACAGAACCACACATCAAAACCTTTCTCCTTAACAGATAAAGATTATTTATCCAGCTTTTACTGGTCTTCATGTGAAAGTATCTTTGTCTTTTTTGAGTCAGGTCCTCTCGACCGATTCTTCTTTGTTGTTGTTCTTTGTCGTCTTCAGTGTTTCCCCTACCATTATTCAAGCAGGGTGATCCGCTCTGCCAACAAAACTGAGCGCTCTGCCTACCTGGAGCAATATGGACAGCCTAACTGTGCCTTCCTGAAAGCAGAGAGGAAACCTAAACAGGACTCCAGTCTGAAAATCTAACAATCTCAAGGCTCAGGTGAAAAGGACCCCAAACCCAGACCCAGACCAGTGTTCATTCCGTATGTTGCAGGAGTTTCAGAGAAACTGAGACGTTTATTTTCTAAGCATGACGTCCCAGTGGTTTTTAAACCACAAAATGCATTACTGGTTCATCCCAAAGAGCCAGTCCCCCAGCACAGAGTAATATTGTGTATGCTGTTCAGTGTCAGGAGGGTGATCAGTCTTACATTGGGGAAACTAAACAGCTACTGGCCAAAAGGATGGCCCAGCACAGAAGATCAACAACATCAGGCCAGGACTCTGCGGTCTACACTCATCTTCAAGCCAGTGGTCACTCGTTCAGGGCTGAAGACGTTCACATCCTTGATAGAGAGGAACAATGGCTTGAGAGAGGAGCCATCTTTGTGAAGAGAATCCATCCATCATTAAAACAGGGGTGGAGGTCTCCGTGTTCAACTGCCTCCCTCTTACAGTGCTGTTATTGCTAGTATCACTCAGCACTCTGTGAATAGCAAGCAGCCATCAGGGTGCTAATGATCAATTGTTAGGCTGATGGTCCTCCTTTTACATGTGAACAACTAGTTTTGGCTGTCACCAGCAAACTGGTTGATCCACCATGAGAAGGTGCTGTGATGTAGCTCTTCAGACTGAAGAAGTCTTTTGGATAAGACAAAACGTTTCAACAAAGAAGAATCTGTGCAGACGGCCTGACTCAACCTTGTTAGATTCATCTACCTGGATTATTGAGCATGCATCGAGACATCCTAACATAAATATTGTTTTGCTTTGAACAAACAAATCTTTAAGAGTTAAAATGTCTCATTCTCTCACATCATCTTCTGTGTTTAAAGTAATAAAATGAACGGCTGAGGGGGTCACAATTGTACACATTAACAAGCACATGACGTCCTGCGATAAATTAAATTGTTAGCCTTCCTTCACGGTGGAAACCATCAGACATGTGCCTTCAGAGAGCTCTGGATGAGTCAGCCGACGCTGGACTGTTGTTCCTCTCTGTGTCAGCTGTCCCAAATTAGGCCATATCATGTCCAGAGGAAATCAGTCGAGATGAAAATGAAATAATCTACTTTATCTCAAACTACATTAGCTAAATCAATTAAAACCAGATTAGATGTAATCTCAATTAAACCTACTACAACAGAAGGCTGTGAGGCCAAATAACTTTTAATACTGTATGTGGAGAGGATGGATATTAACAATACTCATGTCCAAAACACTTAAATGAAGCAAAATCCTGCAGTTGAAGCGATGACTTGATAGGAGCAACAGACACAGAGAGGATGGTGGTGACCGGAGCTCCAACTTTACCTCCTCTGTTGTTATTTCTTCGTCCAAATCCACTGTGCTGAATCTGCCTATCTGAAATAACCTCCTTCCTCCAGACAGCTACAGACACCACAGACAGTCATAAACATATGGCTTTGTGCATCAACGCCCAGGCTGATACGTTCACATCAAACAGGTACTGGCATCATCAAGGACAATGAAATGCATCTGAACAGTGCAGGAAGCTAACATAAGTGTGGTAATGTGCAGGGATTTAAAACTTAAACAAAAACTAACGATATAGGAGATAAACCATTCCTGTCTTTAAAGAAACTGATAAAAGATGAAAAGTTTTAGCAAGATTTATGCGTTTCTGCTAATTTATGTTGGTTTTCTGATGCTTAAACAAATAAAGCAACATTTGTACTTTTAGTGTGGATGCAATATTAACTTGTGTTTGGTTTATTACTTCTGCAAAATGTAAAACAAAAAAATAGATAGGATCCCAAAGACGTGGTCCTGTTGGTTCCATTATCAGTTTTAAAAAAAAACAACAAAGTTGGTGTTTTCCCTGAGTATTTTCACAACATCCAGGCTTACAGTCCAACATGCAGCAGTTCTGACATAGCACATAGATTTATTTAGGTTTAGAGCCACCATGTGTCATCATCCTGCTTTAGTTTGTCACCAAAGTCCTAATCATTCTCCAACAAGAGAACCGCAGTGGGTAGGACCAACATGTACAAGCGCGATAATATGCATTACTTTCATTGTTATAATTAGACTGGTAACTTGCACACTGACTCAAATGCAAAACAAGCCATTACATGATAAAAACATGACCACTGTGTATGGAGCAAACCCATTCAAATAAATTCAGACCCGTGCAGCTTTCAGAAACATGACTCAAAGTCTCCTTAAAGTGCTTTTTAGGACATGCTCTACCATCTCCTTTCATCTACAGAGGAAGCAGCTGTTAGCATAAGTTAGCTACCTTGTTAGCATAAGTTAGCCGTACCTGTCTGGACAGTGAGGGCCGCTCGGAGCCGTTGAGCAGCGGGGTTCCCTCCCACACTGCCCCGGTCTCGTCGCCTCGGCTGGACCACGACACTTTCTTGGTGATGTTCGCCATGATGGCGGCCTCTGCAAACTCGCCGCTCTAACGCACGAGATTATTCTTCATTAACTTCAGCTACAACCAGCTAACTATTACTACTCTTCTCATTCCCCCCCATGATCATCTCATGAGCTCGTGATGTTTTGTAAGGTTCGCGTGCGACGCTGAAAATACGTTGCCGCGTTGCATGCTGGTACCTGTAGTCCTAAAATGTCCTTTCAGTTAGTGCGAAATCAAAATGATGATATTTGATTGGATGGCAGCACGGTGGCGCAACTGGTAGAGCTGCTGCCTCTCAGCGAGCAGGTCCCTGGTTCAAACCCCGGTCCAGGGGCCTTTCTGGGTGGAGTTTGCATGTTCTCTCCGTGCATGCGTGGGTTTTCTCCGGGTGCTCCGGTTTCCTCCCACAGACCAAAAACATGCATGTTAGGCTGATTGGTAACTCTAAATTGTCCCTAGGTGTGAGTGAGAGAGTGAATGGTTGTTTGTCTCGTTTGTCTCTATGTGTCCCTGTGATGGACTTGCGACCCGTCCAGGGTGTACCCCGCCCCTCGCACAGTGATTGCTGGACATGGGCACCAGCGACCCCCGTGACCCAAAATGGAATAAGCAGGTAAAGATAATGGATGGATGGATGGATGGATATTTGATTGGCTTAAATCGTGATATGTTTGCTTAATATAAATATGTTAAAATTTAGTTTATTAAATAGTTTATTCTTGTTAGTTGTATGAACATATAACACTTAAAAATTACTTTGTGAGTTAAAAACATTATTTACCATTTACGTCACAGCTGTAAGAGTTTCTTTCAGAATTAAGCAATTTTGTTGTTTTGGCATTGCATAATCTGGGTAGTGTCCACATACCGCTGAATCAGCGTATTCACTCCTGTTGTTTCCCAGTTTAAATGAGTTGATTAGGTGATTTTTTAAATCACTTGTTGAATGAAATCATATATTTATATTTTTCCACCGTTAATTATAGTCATATTGTTTCACCCATCCCCCTTCGGCAATAACAGCTTGAGCAGGGAGGCTCAGGCATATCTTTCCGGCCACCTCATCCAGCTGTTCTGGATGGACTCAAAGGGGCTCGCAGTCAAGAAACATATATAGTCTCTCCGGTGTGAACTGGTCTAAATATGTTTACAGCATTATATGACTAAACAACTTAACCAAAAAAGGGAGCAACAAATCATCCACTCCACACTGCAGGTTTCCTAACACAAGTCATTTAGAAAAAAATCATGATGTGTCTCAATGCAGCAGACAATTTAGCTAAAATACTGAACAAAATTTGGAGTTTTCTGGCATTTAAAACAAACTTTTTGTCTTAAAGTTATAGCTTAGGTCTTTGAAGTGACAATCTGTGGAAAAACTGTTAATAATTACTATCTTACCTGTTGTAGATAACTCAGAGTGAACTCAAAATTGTGAAAACAGAATTTAATTCTTAACAAAGTGACCTGGTAATGGCTAGCTACATCTGGGCCAAGACCAAAGTGGATCTCTGTCTTCTTAAAACAGCTCCAATTGTGTGTAACGTGAAGGTGACAACAGTAGCTGTTAGCTTCTGTCCAGAAATAAAAAAATTTGATCCAAAGTGATGTTTTTCAAAAAACAATCTACAGCAGGTAAGATATTAATTGATCGTCCTCTTCAATAGGTTTGAACCATCACTTAAGATGACCTCTTAACTTGGGCTCCGTTCAGCTGAGTGTCTTTGTGAACAACAGGGTTTTGCCTCGGCGTCATCAGCACACGATAACTTTTACTCCTACAGTGAAATATCGTGACACAGCGCTGACCTTTCACCTTTTGTCTCGCGGTGTGGAGCCTCAGGTGTTTGAGGTCTTGGGTCATGTGGTTGTAATGAGAACATGAACAGAACTGTACAATCCATCAGATGAGTTATTGTTCTGGTTCAGAGCCAAAGAGTGTGAATGGGTTTGGATCCAAGCCTAAAACTGTCAGAGAAAAGAGAAACAAGTTTAAAAAGTCTGTTTGCAGCTGAACTATTTTCAAAGTTCTCAAGGAAAAAAACTTTACATAGCTTTGATGATAACTCAGGATTGTTACAGAAGCTTTTCCATCATTTCAGTGTTTGACAGAACGACTAACAACAACATGTAACACGAAAGTTAGGTCTCTCTGAGCCTGTCAGCTACCTTATAAACAACTTAGAGAGAAGTACTTTAGTCAAATAAATAAACAAGTTACAGATTATTATAAAACTTTATATTTTTCTTTTTTCAGGAGGAGGATAAATCTTTTTGACACAAATGAAATGTTATTTTTGTTTTTACAATATCTATTTAGTTAATTGTTTTTTTAAATACATTTTTTTCCCTCATTAAGACAAATATGACTTTTTTAAGCATTTCTTTTGGATTTTAGTTTAGTCCAGGCACCAAAAATGACTCACAGAGTTGCTGTTAGGGATTTTTTTTTTTCTACATTTTGAATTTTTGCAACTCAAAAGTTATGAAAAACACTGGCTCTTCTGCTTTGTAGCAAACGTTTGAAATTGTAAGTTTTATTACAAAATCGTCCAGCCTTTCTGTTTACTTTGCATGTTCTCTGTGTGCATGTGTGGGTTTTTTACTCTGGTTTCCTCCCACAGACCAAAACATGCATGCTAGGCTGATTGGTAACTCTAAATTGTCTCTAGGTGTGAGTGACAGAGTGAATGGTTGTTTGTCTCGTTTGTCTTTTTGTGTCTGTGTGATGGACTTGGACCTGTCCAGGGTGTCCCCTGCCTCTCACACAGTGATGGCTGGACATGGGCACCAGTGACCCCATGACCCAAAAAAGAGAAACAAGTAAAGAAAACGGGTACACAGATGTTCAGCGCAATATGTAATGAAAAAAATCCTGTAGATGAAAATTAGATCAAAGCTGGACCAAAAAAATTAACAATCTACTTTCATTCCATGAACCAAAAAAAAAGTCAAACTGCACAAAGAACATGTAAGAGACATGGCTGACATCAAATGACCAGATAACATGAAGAGAAAGGAAAAATGTTGCAGTTACAGTTCATCTGTGAAGCAGAGTAAGGAGGCAAACAAATGTCTGCAAACTCCCATGGACTTTAGGCAACGTTGTAAAGAAAGAGTGGGCCAAACTTACTCCACAAACATGTGAGAGACAGATGAAGTCCTGAAAGCTACAGCATTTGTTGCAACTAAAGGAGGTTCTTTTCTTCTTCTTTCGGCTGCTCCCTTCTTCAGGGGTCACCTTAACTTGCACGAAGACTTGGTAATTATTTTTACGCCAGATGTTCCTCCTGACACAACCACAGACCACCGAGCTACCACAGCCCTCTGTGTGGAGCACAGAGCTGCCATCTAGAGCACCTGGGGGAGCAGATGGTGGGGGTTAAGGGCCTTGCTCAAGGGCCCAGAGTGAGGCAAATGAGGGTGGAGGCAGGTGTGGGAGCTTCACCAAGTCCACTCACAATTTGATGTTGTCAGTACCGGGAGCTGAACCAGCGATCTTCCGATCACAGGCCCACCTTGTCTAACCTCTGTGCCACCACTCCCTCAAAAGGCTAGCTAAAAGCTAAATGAGGCAAAAGGCTAGTTAAAAGCTTTAAAAGGCAAAACAATAGCTACAAGATAAAAATAACAAATGTTTAGATAAAACCTAAAAAGTAGCAAAGTAGCAAAAATGAAGCTGAACGCAAGCGATAGCTACATGCTAAAAGTACTGCTGAAGTCTAGCTAAAACCTAAAAGAAGCAGAATGGTAGTGAGAAGCTAAACATAGCAAAGGGGTAGCTGAAAGACAAAATAGCAAATGGTTGACTAAAAACCAAAAGTAGCCAAAGGCAAGCTAAAGGGTAAACATAGCAAGTAGCTAAAAGTTAAAAGAAGCAGAACAGTAAATAAAAGCTAAAAAAAAAAAACTGCAAACGGTAAAAGTGGTAGTAGCTATAAACTAAACGCAAAAATAAAGCCAGTTTGATGAAGCAGATTTCAAACAGTATTCTACAAGCTGAAATTTCCAAAGCATTACACAATGCTTTGATTAAAAAAAAAGTAAACTTACAAATAAAGGGTAAATGAAAAAATGAAAAAAATAAACATGAGACCTCTATTGAATGAGTAGCAGACTGAGCGTGTGTGGATTTTCATGTGGCTCATAATGAAACATTAGTTATTGTGGTTTTGTGGATCTTCCTCTTCCCCTGATTCAGCTGCAGGGGGATCTGGCTCTGCTCTACTTCTGCTTTTTTCTTTATGAATGTCCCAATCCAGGAGTCCATCTGATTCCACCCTTCTGCTTTTTAACTTTTCCCTTTGGTCACAACAGAGTGACTTCTTCACATTTAGATAGTGAAACTCTTTATAAATCCTAAGTCTGACTTTTAAAACGTGCCTGACTTCAGCTTTGTTTGGTTTCATTTGAGCTAATCTGTCGTTAGTTCCTGTTCAAATTGACGAACAAAAACTCACGAAGCAAGGCAACTTTTAATTTTCAGTTTTGTTCTGACCATAGCTTTATGTGGCCTCTCGGTCAGATTGATTTCACCATTCTGGAAAATCCTTGAACTGAATGCTGCAGAGTTAGATCAACCAAAGATGTGACATTTTTAAGCTAAATGCAGTCTATGCTTTGCTTTGGAAGCTTGAACCACGGTGGATATCGGCTTGCTGAGTGCGGATTTGGATCTTCATCAACTTTGTTTTTCTTTAGCTTCAGTGAGAAGTTGATCTTTGACACAGGATCCAGGTCCTGAAACAGTTTATTCAAACCAGACAGGTGTTTAGGTGCGAGTCTGCTGCAAACATGAATGAAGAGACGCCACTGCTGTCTGGAAGGACAGCACCTTCTGAATCCAAGGTTGGACCGCATGTTTTTCATTTTTACACAGTTTTAATTGATTCAGTTTATGATTTGTAGATTATTGGATAATTAATGTTGTTTAAAGAATATAGTCTGAAAGTTAAAAAAAAAAAAAAAAACAGGAACCAAAAACACAAAGGATGTACAACAGCTCTATGCTGCTCTATCTCTGTCGTCCAGGTCATGATCAATCAAAAATAAAAATAAAAAAGTTAAAGCTTAAAAACAAAAACTGGACTTCTATTCTGAAGCTGAATCTTGTTTTTAACCATTTTTTAAATAAAACAGCTCTGTGTTGGGTCGGGCTTGTTTCTTAACACAACCTGCTTTGTTATTGGCTGAAACAGTCCTTCACAAGCTGCTCACACACCGGAACAATAAGAAAACTGACAAATGGTGGATTCAAATGACAAATACATTAAATGAGTCCAACTAGGAACATTATGAGCTTTTTTGAAGTTGTCGGATGGAAGAAATTAAGAAACATAAATACATAAAACATCAACAAAGACCATTTAATTGTCCAAGCAAACATATATTTAATATGATTATTTAAAGCTCTTTCAGTTCTTGTTCATGAGGAAGTTACTGCAGATTATTAGTTAGATGTCATGGTCAAAAAATGTTCATGAACAAAACTATTTATTTGTTATACACTGTAAAACCAGTTTGTTAGTTTAACAACCTACAAAAGTGAATCAATAGTTTATTAAAGGAAAACATGAACTTATAAATCTGAAGTACCAGCAGTATTCAACAGTTCTCTTATAGCCTGTAATCATTTTGATTGTGACAGTTTGGATTAATATTTAACTAATACAAAGCAAAAAAGGATTTATTTGTTCCTACAAATAAATTTTACAAAAAAAAATGTTTAACATAAATGCTGATTTTATTTTAAAAAAAATTATGCACACGTTGCATTTGTGCAGGCATCGCATCGTACAAAATGGGGATTAGAAACACGTCCTGTTCAGATTAGGTTTATTTGTCATACACAGATCAACACAAGGTCAAAAACGCAAATCAGGACGAGAACAAACATCTCGACTGGCCAAAAAAAACAAAAAACAAAAAAAACAGCAACAACAACAAGAAATATCAAAGCATGCAACAAAAATACAAAAACATGGCGCCAAATGTGAAAAAGTGAATCTACTACAGCATGGTCCTATTAGCAGTGGCTCTGTTGGCAGCGAAGATCTGTTAGCAACATGGTCCCATTAGCATCGTGGTACTGTTAGCAGTGAGGTTCTTTTAGCAGTGAGGTTCTCTTAGCAACAT
>NC_056512.1:24733312-24785326 GCF_014905685.2 Nematolebias whitei | reverse complement strand
GCAGTGAGGTTCTGTTGGCAGTGAGTTTCTCTTAGCAACATGGTCCCGTTAGCACCATGGTCCTATTAGCGATGAGGTTCTGTTGGCAGTGAGGTTCTGTTAGCAACATGGTCCCATTAGCACCATGGTACTGTTAGCAGTGTAGTTCTGTTAGCACCATGGTTTTGTTAGCAGCGCAGTCCCGTTAACAGCTTGATGATAACAACGACTGTAGCAACTGCCCTCCCAGACTGTCCTTCAGAACCAGGTCCAGCAGGCACAGAACAGCCAAGGTTTCCCCACAGAACTGAACTGTTCTGAAGTTCAGTCTGTGCAGGCAGATGATGGAGGATCATGGAGACAGCTTCCATAACAGGCCGGAGCCTAAGCCCGAGGCTGGAGGGGGGCCAGAAACTGAACCAGGATGGCAGGATTGCAAGGCAACAACACAGAAAACTCCAGAAGTGCATGGCGGTCATACCCGTAGTGTGGGTGTGCGGTGTAGGTGCAAAAAAAAAAAAGTTAAAACAAAAACAACAGGAACAAAAAAAAAATGTAAGTCAAAGCGCCGCTCCCATCAGTGCTGCCATACTGCAGAGCACATTTTCAGGTGTTTAATTTCCACATTTATGGAGAAGAGAGACAGTTTTTCATTTCTAAGGGGAAATAAAGTAGTGCCCCAAAACTTGAAGACATGCATTCCTGCAAAAATGTGAACCCTATTTACAAAAGAATGAGCCAAAGTCACAGATGTGTGTGTATGGTGACATGATGTGGATCTAAAGTCTATACAGTTTATTTCTTTGTACTAAAACATAATTTTAAAAGATCTACAAACTGTATGCTCACCCCTGAGTTCACATAAGTTTTATTAGACAAGCACTAAAATATACTATTTGTACATTTTTCTTGTGGGTTCATCTCCTTTTATAGGTCAGTAACACCAGACTGTACCTGGCCGTGTTCTCGGCGGTCCTGGGAAACTTCAACTTTGGTTACTCTCTGGTCTACCCATCTCCCGTCCTGCCCAAGTTCAAAAGCCCCGATATCGACCCTCGGCTCAGGATGGACACGGTGCAGGCCGCCTGGTTTGGGTCCATTTACTCCTTGGGCGCGGCGGGCGGTGGGCTGGGGGCTATGCTGCTCAACGACCTGATTGGGCGAAAGATGAGCATCATGTTGTCAGCGGTGCCGTCGACCCTCGGGTGGGTCTAAGAACAAACAACCTCACTAAAGAAAAACTCTGAAAGAGGTTAGCTTATGGGATCTGCATACCGAGAGGGGAAAACATTTTGCGGGGCATCTAAAGAGCTCAGGTTGACCTGTAGAGATGTGGTGGTCATGAACTTGCTCTAAACTTCGCCCACCAGTTCTCCAATGATAAGAACCTAAAACACATTTGTTAGAGGTGAAGAACTTGGGTTTTCAGTAAGACAATGACAGGACAGGACAGGTCCCGTGACAGAAAGACATATTTTTTTTTCATTTAGCCTTTATTTATCCAGGTTAGTCTCATTGAGCCACGAGAACTCATTTTCAAGAGAGACCTGTTTTAGGGAGCACATGGTGGGGTTAAGGGCCTTGCTCATGGGCCCAGAGTGGGGCGAATGAGGGTGGGGGCAAGTGTGGGTGTTTCACCTACCCCACCCACAATTTTGATGTTGTCGGGGCCGGGGCGTGAACCGGCGATCTTCGGATCACAAGCCCACCTCTCTAACCTCTGCGCCACCACTCCCCTGACTACATATGACTACATGCAGACTGGTGAATGAAGCTATTGGCTTCAAACTGATGTTCTGGAGACTGCAACATATAGAGGAAGTCTTCTCATATCTGTGTCAGGAGTTCATAACATCTCAAATCATATTCAAAACTTTAATAGTTTGGATCATTTGCATTATTTGAAATATACATTTTTTAAACTGTAATTTTCCCTGACATTCCCTCTGACGTTCATTGCTATGCATGAGCAATGTTCAGTAAGCATCTCTTTTTGGTGGGATGTAACTGGGACCCTGTCTACACAATTTCGTTCCACCACATGCACCACATGAGATGCGAATGACAATAAAGAAACCTTGACCTTGTCATCTGTGTCTCAGGTACATGCTGATGGGAGGAGCCGTGGACTTGTGGATGCTCCATTTGGGTCGCTTCCTGAACGGCGTTGCCGGGGGGATGACTGCAGCATCCATACCAGTAGGTTACCACGGTAACTGAGCATCTGGAAAATCACCTGCTTACATCAGAGAGTCACCTGATCCATGTTTATCCCTCTTGCGCTGTACGTCAAGCTTCCTGTGGCTAGTTTAGAGTGATGCTCGGTTTGTTGTGAGGCGCGGCGTGCTCACAGCTCGTAAGAAAATATAATTTACACGACAAATAAAATAAAACTTGATGCAAAATTCTCAAAAATACATTTCACATAAAACAACACATTTAGACAAAAAAAAAAAAAAAAAAAAAAGCTTCTAAGTCATGACTGCGCACCTGTGCTGTTATGACTGACTTCGTGTCTTTTGTGCATTTTTGTAACAGGTGTACATCTCAGAGATCTCCCATCAAAAGGTCAGAGGAGCTCTGGGCTCCTGCCCTCAGATCACAGCTGTGTTTGGGACCCTGACACTCTACGCTCTTGGTAACCGACTTTGTTGTGGACATTCAGACCTTTTATGTTGTTTACTCTGGAACAGTAAATAACTAATGAACAGTGTGGCACTGATGATGATTAAATCTGAACTGGAAAAACCACTGGTCATGCAGCTTTCTGGAGCTCTTGTTTAACGCTGAGTCATGCTGTGAGCATTTAAATGACTCATCATTAAATGTTGTATTACTTGATGTACAGGTCTGGTAGTACCGTGGCGGTGGCTGGCGGTGGCTGGGGCTGTGCCGGCTGTGTTGATGGTTATCTTGCTGACGTTCATGCCCTCCTCCCCAAGGAGACTCCTCTCCCTCGGCCGAGAGCAGCACGCAGAAAAAAACCTTCGCTGGCTGAGGGGGAGTCAGTACAACACAGAAGCTGAGCTCCTAGCCATTCAGGTACCAGATGCTCAGCGGCGTTGATGATGTAGTCTCTGTCAGAGATGATCATAACCCCTGTGGGCATGAATGTCAGAAAAGTTTGGCCTTTTAATTTTACCTGAACTTGTTTTGGTGTTTTTTCCTCCAGGATTTAAAAAAAAACGTGAACTGGGTGAACAAGTTTTTATTTTTTGTTGATTTTCTTTTATCCCCACAGGGTCAAATGTGCACAGACAATCAAAGATATACATACTCACACTTATATTTGGTTAAATGCCCATTAGCAAAATTTACCCATGACTGCTTGCATCTACAAGCTATTGGTGCAACACTATGATATATGTCTCCTCCTCTTGGCAAAGTGGAGGAGTTTATTTAAACTAGCAAAGACCTGGCCTCTAAATTGTCTTGTTGGGAACACCAAAATGTGTCCAAGTTTCAGTGTCCCAGCTGTTAATTTGAGGTCAAGTTGAAGAGCTCTTTCTTCATTATTCCATTCACTTGTGTGGAATACACCAGTACCACAGCATGACACTACCACCTCCTTGTTTGATGATTGGTACCACGATCTTAGGTTTAAAAGCCTCACCTGGACTCCTCCAACACATTTCTTGTCAGTGTGAGCAAAAATCTCAACCTTTGCCTCATTTACCCATTAAGCCTTTCTTCAGAAGGCGTTTGCTTTTTCTATTAAGCTTCAAGTTTAGTCTTCTTTCTTGATCTGCACCCTTTCAAAGATGTAAGACTGTCTGGAATTATGTTCGTACAGTCGTCCGAAAGATGGGTGGAGTGCACGTTGCTGCTGCTATCATAGCGCGGCCCCTTATTCTTTATCAGAATACCTTTAGATAGAAAAGGGATGGATGGTGGTAAGGGCACGATTTGAGACATTCAAAAAAATAAAATCTCTACCTGCATGCACATTTATAAACACATTACTTATGCATTTGACGTCAAGACGTTGAGATTTGTCCATGAGCACTTTCAGATAGTTAGGCCATAGTCCTGATAAGATGTTGGTCAGCCGGCACAGTTCTGATAAGCCTGCACAGAAGTTCTCAGACTGGGGGGTTGCGATAGACAAAGCTTTTTCCCTAGTTACACGTGTCCCAGGAGAAATTTGATATTCGGCTCATATCCAAGAACAAACGGGGAGTCAGATTCAGATAAGCCACAATTGTTGATTTTCTTCAGGCAGACTGTTTTTTTTCTTGTCAGCCTTGAGTCCTGCTGGAACTTTCTCGTCCAAAATGCGGACACTATGGAGAATAAATTCAAACTTGTGCGCCCGATTCTTGTTTTTAGAAGTTCAAAATAAATGTCACAATCATGATGAGTGGATGTCAATTTTGTGCTGCAACTGAATAAGATGTAGGACTTTGTTTTGCCAAATTAACGCAGATATTCATTAAACGTCTAAACATTTGTATTGTTTCACTCAACCAATGCAGCACAGCATCAACACAAAGGTACGAATCACCTGGGCTCAGCTGGCCAATCCCATCTATTATCGACCAATCCTGATCTCAGTGGGGATGCGTTTCCTGCAGCAGATGACGGGCATCACACCCATACTAGTCTACCTGGAGCCCATTTTTGCCAAGAGTAACGTCTCTCTGGAGCCCAGGTTGGACACTTCTTAAAAGTCAGTCACAAGCAAATGTTTTGTAAAAATCTCCATCTCCAGTCACTGTCCTGTTTTTGTTTCATGTGCGTCAGGTTTGATGCTGCCATCGTGGGTGCAGTCCGACTCTTTTCTGTTGTCTTGGCGGCCAGTTTGATGGACAAGGCAGGACGCAAAGCCCTGCTGTATACGTCAAGCATGCTGATGTTTCTGTCCTCTCTGACCCTGACCATGATCTCCCACACCACCCCCTGCCCTCCAGGTCCAGCTCCTCATAACCTCACCGCTCTGGACTACAGCTCGGGCAGCATGTTGCAGACCAGTCAGCAAGCGGCTGTGAGCCTGCTCCCCATCATCAGCACTGTGGTGTTCATATTTGGTAAATTAGTAGGTTTTTGTTAACTAAGAATCCATCCATCTTCATTTCGATGCACATTTATTTTTAGCTATCACGTGTGGCTCTACATTGTAGTTTAAACTGATCCAAAACCCATATTAGTTTAGATCGTGGCTTGTCCGGTCCAGAGCACATTGTGCTCCAAAACAGCAAGTCCACTGGTTTGTACAACATCACATGAGTCCATGAAAACAGATGACTATATCTTAATGATCAAAAGATTAAAGATTTCAGAGCACAAAGGTGAAAGTAAATCTGTCAGGCCAAGGTTAGCAGCTGTCACTCTTATGGTTAAAAAGGCCGTCAGAGTTACTGTGTCACTGCTGGTTCAGCAAACTTAGCTTCTTAAGATACTTTTGGTTTTAGCTGCCATTCTGCTACTTAAAATTCATCAACCTTTCACAACTTTTAAATGTTGTCTATCTTTCTGTTCATTTTAGTTTTATCTACCCTTATGCTACGTTTAGCGTTCAATTACCATTTTGCAACTTTTAACTTTTCTGCTACATTTAGCTACCCTTTTGCAATTTTAATATTTTTAACTACCATTCTGCTACTTTTCTCTTTTAGCTAGGCTTTTCAAGCTTTAAAGTTCTTTATTGTCATTTGCATCACATGTGGTACCTGGGGTGGAACAAAATTGTATACTCAAGGTCCCATTTACACCCAAAAATAGGAAAAATATAAAGTATAAAAAAAAGAAACATTAAACAAGGATCTAAGATATAGACTAAACAATAATAATGTAATATAATACGGTGTATTTTGCTACTTTTAGCTTTTAGCTTGTGTTTAGGATTAGAGTTCTTTTGGCTTTTAGCTAACAATTTTCTTAATTTAGTTTTAAGCTAGTGTCTTCTCGTTTTAGCTCGTCTTCTGCTTCTTTTAGCTTCAGCAACTCAGTTTCAGCAAATTTCAGCAAATGTTAAGCACTCAGCATTCACACTGTAGTGTAATCAGAAAGTAGCTCATGCTAAATGAATCATGCTTGCTTTGTCACAATAACAGTAAACAGGAAGTAAAGTGAAAATAATATCATTTGAGCTAAACTTATTAAAAAGAAATGTTGAAGCTGTTTAGATCAGTCACTTCATCAATATATTAACATTTTTTATTAGAATCATTTAAGATAGCTTAAGAAACTCATGGCAAGGGCCATACACACTGTAATGAGGTAACAGTACTCGAGTACTTCACTTATAAGTACACATCCATCACAATCATTCCCACCGGTTTATTTAACGTAGGCTTCAAAAACATGTCAGTATTTAATCCCAATATTTCAGGGACAGTTCATCTCCACCCCCTTCAGTCATGTCCTCAGTTAATACATCAACGTCCACATCTTCAAACACATTAAACCCTGTCTGGTGAAACTGGTTCATGAGTGTTCACACCCAGTTCAGTGACGAGAATCACAAAAACACCACTGTCATATGAGCTTTGTCATCACATTGTTGACTGTCTCGTAGGTTACGCGATGGGATGGGGTCCCATCACATGGCTGCTGATGTCAGAGGTGCTGCCGCTGGTTGCTAGGGGCGTGGCTTCAGGTCTGTGCGTCACCGTCAGCTGGTTGACGGCCTTCTTCCTCACATACATCTTCACTGACCTGGTGGAGAGCTACGGCCTGTACGCCCCCTACCTGATCTTCACCATCGTGTGCGTCTTCTGCCTGCTCTTCAACGCTGTGTGCATCCCAGAGACTCGCAACCGCTCGCTGGAGGAAATAGAGAACTATTTTAGGACTGGACGCACGTTCACCATCACCCAAAGTCATCCCAACTTACTACCGAGCTGAACCTCTAAATAAGCCTGTTCAGAGAAGTGGTTGGCACGTTTTAGCTTGAAAGTGAGAAGAGGTTTTTGAATTTTACAGTGTAGGTGTAAAACTACAGGTTAGACGATAACGTCTAATAGTGAGACTTACTGGTTACAGATAAATATGCACCACAAACCAGGCTGAGCTCAGCAGAATGAAACCAGTTATACCAAGATGCAGATTCAGGTCAAAGTGAAGGATTTTCCAGTGACTTCTTGAAATGCTTCAAATATTGTTTATGTACATTTAAACACTATTTTTTCAATATTTTTTCATGCTGCAAACACAAAGCTTTAGTCTAAAGGATAAATAAATCCACTTGCATTTTGCTAATAAGACATAAAAAAGCACGTTACACAACCTATACACAGTGTGGATCAATGGAACTACTGATGTTTTAAAGGATAGTCCGGGTGTTTTGAAGTGAGATTCTCTGTAGTAGTAATGAACAATAAATATCTTACTTGTCGTAGATAGCTCTTTGAACAACCTCAGACTACCGGTAGATTAACTAGCAGCTAGTAAAGGTGAGCTAAGACCAAAGTGGATCTCTGCAGTCCTAACACAACTACAATCTCAAAAAGTCATAGCAGTACATGAGAATATGGTTTTAGAACCCCCCATGCCCTCTACACACACCAAGAAGTGTTTTTGTACAACCCATGAGAGTAGAGCACAGAACAGGCGTGAAGATTGCACTTGTATAAGTTTGGTTTATGGTAGACAAACGAAATATCAAGAAAAAAGCTCGTATTTTCAGCTGCAACTTGAATAATGTATGCATCTGCTTGTCTAAGGTAAAAGTCAAGGTGTTACATTACCAATGTGGACAAGGACAAAACAGAGCAGCAGAAGTGTAGCCATGATACCCTCTGACTTTAGAGAATATAAACCATTTTAGCCACAGCTGTACAACAAAGGTTTCCATGTTTATCAGATTATAAAAATGTGCATGTGATTCATCCTGAAATGATACATACGAGGTGCCGTCAGAGCAGAGTACAATCAGCAGCATGTTACTCGCTACGCCACTTGACTTGGCACAGTTAACAGCACTTGCCTTGCCGTTCACAAACACAGACACAAATGTGTGTGAAAGGGTGAGATGTCCCACCACGCTCTATGGGAAGTGGACTTTGTTTTTATGAGCATAGAGCAGCTAGTCTGACTAGTTGTTAGCTTGTCAGTCTGGTGGTTCAAAACATCATCTACAACAGGCAAGATATTTATTGTTCACAACATTTTTAGATGACCTCACTTGAAAACGTTTGAAATATTCATTAAAAATGGATGCACTTTAATCGTATCAATCACTCAAAGGGAATCTACAGCTTCTTAAAGCTCGCTGAAGAAGCTCCAGAAACTTTTGTCTGAATGAAAAACAGTTTATCTTCTTTTACATCTTCACTTTATTTTACAGAACAATACCTAAACACCACTTAACCATATCACACCACAGTAATTTGTAACAACTGTTATGTACTATGTCAGTAATCTGTGTGTGCTACTTGGGTCTTACGTTGCTGTTTAATGGAATAATGTATAGCTCTTTTGTTGTATTTAGGAGTTTTCATGACTAAGTACTTGAAAAAATATCAATTTAAACTGTCAAATCACAAAGTTCATAGTCACAATATTTCTCAGTGCTCCATTTTATTTTATTTTTTTAGACTATTTGTAAAGTTATGAATGAGGGGGAGTGGTGGCACAGAGGCTAGAGAAGATGGGCCTGTGATCAGAAGGTCGCCAGCTCGACTCCCCGTACCAACAGCCTCAAAATGTGGGTTGGAAATGTGAAACACCCACTATGGGGTGCGTATTAAAGTTACACAGTCAAAAATTAACAGCAATATTTTGGTTTATTTAGCCTTTCATAACAAAAAAAAATGTGTGTTTTTTTTCAAAGTCATATTTTCACCATGTTATTCATACATTTATAAATGTCATAGTTCACTAACTAAATGTTTAATTTACAAACTAAATATTTTGTTTACAAACTAAATACTTAACATGCAAGTTAAATATTTATTTAGCAAGCTAAACATTTAGTTAACAAGCTAAATGTTTATGGCCAAGCTAAATGTTTAATTTACAAACTAAATATTAGTTAAATATTTAGTTTGTAAACTAAATATCTAGGTGTAAATTATATATTAATTTCCAGGCTAAATATTTATTTTGAAAACGAAATATTTAATTTCCAAACTAAATATTTATTGTCCAAGCTAAATATTTAATTTCTAAACTAAACATGTAATTTCTAAGCTAAACATTTAATTTCTAAACTAAATATTTAAATTGCTAACTAAATATTTATCTCAGACCTAAAAATTTATTTTCCAAACTAAACATTTATATTCCAAAATAAATATTTGATTTGCTAACTAAATATTTAGCTTGGACCTAAATATTTATTTTCCAAACTAAACATTTTAATTCCCAAAATAAATGTTTAATTTGCCTTTTTTTTTTTTTTTTTTTTTTTTTCATTTAGTCTTTATTTATACAGGTTAGTCTCATTGAGCCACGAGAACTCATTTTCAAGAGAGACCTGTTTAGGGAGCACATGGTGGGGGTTAAGGGCCTTGCTCATGGGCCCAGAGTGGGGCGAATGAGGGTGGGGGCAAGTGTGGGTGTTTCACCTACCCCACCCACAATTTTGATGTTGTCGGGGCCGGGGCGTGAACCGGCGATCTTCGGATCACAAGCCCACCTCTCTAACCTCTGCGCCAACACTCCCCCCAATTAATTTGCTAACTAAATAATTAGGTCAGACCAAATATTTAGTTTGCTAGCTAAATACTTAACTTGCAAGTTAACTATTTATTTTGTAAATTTAACATTTAGCATGGACATAAACATTTAGTTTGTAAACTAAATGTTTATTGTAGAGCTAAATATTTAGCTTGCTAACTAAATATTTAACTTGCAAGTTAAGTATTTTGTTTGTAAACTAAATATTTAGCTCGTAAATTAAATATTTAATTTGGAACTATGACATTTATAAATGTATTAATAACATGGTGAAATTTTGACTTTGAAAAAAACAACTATTGTTTCTTATGAAAGGCATAACCCAATATATTGCTGTTAATTTTTGACTGTGTAACTTCACAAACGGCACCCCATAACACACCTGCCTCCACAATCATTTTCCCCACTCTGAGCCCTTGAGCAAGGCCCTGAACCCCCACCATCTGCTCCCCCAGGCGCCCTAGATAGCAGCTCTCTGCTCCACACAGAGGGCTGTGGTAGCTCAGGGGTCTGTGGACGTGTCAGGAAGGACATCCAGTATAAAAACAATCACCAAGTCTTTGTGCATCTTATTTGCTGTGGCAACCCCTGAAGAAGGAAGCAGCCGAAATAAAATAAATAAAAAATTGTAATACTATAAACAGACACCAATACAGTAAATTTAAATACGAGCTTTACCCCCTTTTTTTTTTACTGTTAGTTGATTTGTTTATGAAAAGAGCTGACTGGACAAGAATATGACGGCTTGAAGGTGTGGAGCAGACACTGCATGTTTCAAACTCTGTCACGGAGACGTTCATTAGGATCCATTTCACTCATGAACAATGTGCGTCTGGTAAATCATTTGAGTTATGCTCATTATGTGCAACAATTTTATTCTGAATAAAATAAAACAAAAATACTGTACTGCAGATTTTGCTGAACTTTGTTTACCGTGTCAACATACAGGTTGCACCAGTAAAATTGATGCCAGCAGGTTTAGCTGCGTTTAAAGAGCCGCTCTCGTTAAAACCTTTGAGTCTGACTCAGCTGACGCACAGCACTGTCTTTTCACTTCAAACATTCACATGGCTCAACATTACCTCTTACTGTATTTATGAGCGTCTCTATTAATGTGGACAAAATGTCGATTTTTTTTTATATGGTTGTATAATTAAACAGTTATTGCACTGAGAACATTTGAAGCTTTAAAAGTAAAGCTTTGGCTTTTAAATGTCTCCGTATTGTTTTTTTCATAAATTCTTTCATGTTCTTTAAATATAATCTCAAAAAGTTTGAACAGAGTTCAATGATTCTTTGTCCTGTTTTGCTCATGAATCAACATTTAAAACTTTTGAACACCCAATAGAGACTGAATCATGAATTTAATCAAATTATCACATTGATCATTGGTAATATTTTTGTTAATAATTATATAATAATATAATATAATTGGTAATAAAGAACATGCTTCTATACATTTAAAAATGAAATGCTGTTTGAAACCTCCTGTTTGTCAGTCTGAGGAAAACTGTGTATCGTCATTCTTTCATGCAACGTAAAGAATGACAATAAATAAAATGACATTTTAATGTATTTTAAAGATTACCGGTAATAAAGTTATACGAATATTACACTGTGCCCTGTTTGAACGAAAAGTAAGAGTTAAATCAGCGTGCAAACCTCGCCTGATGACAACGGTAGAAAACATTTATTACTTGGACACAAAATATTAAGGCGTGGGGTTGAGACAAAAAGGTGGCACCGTTCCAGAAGCAGTTAGTCTTGTCACCTCAACGAGAAGGTCCTGGGAGCAAAAGTCCTCTGAGCTCATTCTGTCTGCTCTTCAGGTTCTCCCTGCAGTTTTCTCCAAGGACTTGAGGTTCTTCTCACAGTTCTGGAGCATGCACGACTGATTGAACATTTATTTCACCGGGAACATTACATAGGAGATGTGGCAGAACAGTGGATCAGTGGTTCATCTCAGCAAGAAAAAGTTAGAGGTTTGAAACGCGGCTGCAGCCTCGCTGTGTTTGCAGACAATGTCCGGGCACTTCGGTTTATTCATCTGTCCATCTACCTGTTTCTTCCTTTTCAGGTCACGTAGGTCACTGGTACCCATGTCCAGCCTTGGCTGTGCCAGAGGCGGGGGACGCCCTGGACAGGTCTCCAGTCCATCACAGGGACACATAGAGACAAACGAGACAAACAACCATTCACTCTCTAGGGACAATTTATTTACCAGTCAGCCTAACATGCATGTTTTTGGTCTGTGGGAGGAAACTGGAGTACCTGGAGAAAACCCACGCATGCACGGAGAGAACATGCAAACCCCCACCCAGAAAGGTCCCCGGCCGGGATTTGAACCAGCAACCATCACACTGAGAGGCAACAGCTCTACCAACTGTGCCACCGTGCCAATAATCCAGAAACGGTCATGTTGATAAAATGGACACCATAAGTTGTCCTAAAGCGTGAGTGTGGGCGAGTGTCTGTGGTTTGTGTTGGTCCTGAGATGGACGAGTGAACTCTCCGAGGCGTGCGCCGCTTCTCACTCGATGTGTTTGGGATCAGGAACCCTCTCCTCCCATCCAGAACCAAATTACAGAGCTCGGTTGAACCAGAACCTGTGGGCAAAGCTTACAAATGCATGGCAGCAGTCACAGCCTGATGGGGCTGGTTCTTTAAAATCTTTGATTTGGGTTTGTTTAATATGTTTTATGTTTACCTCCAACTTTGATTTTTATTGTAGAGATTATTTTGTTGCTTCTCTCCTCAGATCACCTACTTTTCATTTGGTCGTTTATTATTACTTTTAGTACAGAGTGTTGCTTAGTCTCCTTACTGATTTGTTGACAAGTTTATATTATCATCATTATTATAAGGTATGCTTCTATTATTATAAGGCATTCTTCTTGCAAGCTCCTTTAGTTCTGAAATTAGCCGTCATTACTTCTGCATTTAGATTCTTCTCATGCTCACAATGGATTATGGCTGTAGATAAAAAAAATGGCCTTGTCTATAATTCACAGCTAAAGCTTATTTTATATAGGCTTTAGTTAAATATATTATATATTCTTTTTTTTTTTTTTTTTTTTTTTTTTTTTTTTTTTTTTTTGTGAGCTCAGTTTAAGTGTAGAAACATTGTGAAGTGTTTCAATGAACTTATCATCATCGCTCAATTTTTTTTTTTTTTTTTTTTTTTTTTAAAGAAAGAGAAAAAAGAAGAATAAATAAATAATAAAAAAGAAGATAAGGCGAGAGACCACCATGACAAAACAACATGCACAGCACAATGCCACCGACAATATCACCATGAAACATTCGACATCGCACAAGGAATCATCTTGCTTCCACCACTACCCAACCTAGCGTGCATCTGTCAAAGCACCTGAATCCAAACACCCGCGCAAGCACGCCCACCACCACCAGATTTCTCCAAAAGAATGCCCAATAGTGGACGCGGGGGCCCACAGACCCGCCCCCCCAGGACACAATGGCAACATAGGGAGGACCGGAGCCACAGACACACAGCGGCCCACAGGCCTGGAGCCCCAAGAGTCTCCCAACAGGGAGAACCGCACCCCCCCAGAGAGGAGCAGAGGAATATATATATTCTTTAACGTATAATACAAATTTTGTATTATACGTTAAAGTATTGTATATTATTATTATTATTATCTATGTTTGGATGATTTTTGTGATTATCCTTCAGAAGAACCTCAGCACATTTGTAGAGGACAGTTGGGCCAACAAAGCATGAACATAAGGAAAATAATTCATCATTAATTTTAATATTTAATGTCTAAATAATGAAACAAAATCCAAACAATAACACCATGGGGTATTAAATTGTGTCAACTAATGTCACCCGATGGGCTCTGTATTCATGCACAGACTGAAGAATAAACATAAATATTAGTGATGCCCGATATTGGATTTTTGGCCGATATCCGATATGCCAATACGTTAAAACTTATTCGTTCAATAACCGATACTAATACCGATAATTTTTTCCCTAGACCTACTTACAGAGACTGCATAGCTTTATCTGCTGTGAAATTAAAATACTACATTATTCTGCATGTTCTTGGTCACTTTGACCTGTTGCTAAATGCAGATGCCAAAAAAAGGAGCTGAAAATGATGCAACACTTCAACTGGGATTCTGTTTAATGTCAAATGTATTCATGACATTTACTCTCTCTAACACAGTGACAACACTTGAACTGTGCAAATTTGTAAATTTTCACAAATCTAAACTTAACGTGTTCACAAGCGACAAGTGAAAAGTGCATAAGTAGTAGTGCATTAATACATATGCTTTAAAGTTTCTTCAATTAAAATTTAACTTTAAACAGAATCATTTAATATCAGTGAGTTATTTTGAGTGAATGGCCGATGTCCGATATTTCACTTTATCGCTAATATCAGCCGATACCGATACCAATATTGTGCATCCCTAATAAATATATGTCTGTGCACTTTTAATGTAAATCTCTTTAGTATTTGGTGTGTGGTCTTCTCTATATAATGGATTGTCTCAACTAATCCCAGTCATTGATGCTGTGAGTGGATGTGTTTGTATTTTCAGGGTCTATTTTCTGCTGAGTGGTTCTTAAGAGTCGATCTTTAAACGCCAGATGTTCTGACATGACATTCAACAAGAAAACAGCTCCAAGTTCACATTACAATGTAGCAAAAAAAAATACTTGTCATTATTTTGTTTGATCTACTGGAATCAGGTTTTTTGGCATTAAACTTTAGGGCGTTTCTTCTCTTTTTGAAGCCTAATCTAATGAAAAGTTTATGTCAAAGCAAAGAGAGTTTTAATACCAGGAAACCAAGACGGAGCTTGTTAGACAGGACACATTCTTGGAATAATCATATCCAGTTAAACCTACGAGTACTGCAACAAAAGATACACAAAAAGATACGCAATGTCAACCATGCACTGCTTAAAGTGACAGATCTTTGTGTAAAGTTAGACACGGGCAATTATTTTGCAAGACCTTCGGTTGTGAAATAATCAGAAATGTGTCACTTGATCTGGGAAATTTTGAAGACGAGGCTCATGTTTGTCGGCCGCAACGATAACATGTGACGACTCCCGTGTCCTCCAATCAGGAGTTCAATCTTTACATTAAACAGAAAGGCATGGAGACATGCACACAGACGAATAGATAAAAAAACAATGACACAGATACAAAAGAGAGTTGACAGTACAGATATGATGGAGCCCACACTTCCTTACCCTCAGTATGATTCTACTTGCTGAGACTATTTTCATCTTTCCCACCACACCCACACCTCTCCTCTGTCTATCGTTGCTTCATGTCAGTGGATGTTGGGAACGATCTGCTCATCCACCACTTGTGTTCCCTCGAGATAAAAAGTGAGTAAATTCACTGCAGTTAAACCCTCACAGGACAGCTGTGCAACAAACAAACAAACAAAACAACAACAAAAAAACATATTTTTAACTTAAACAAAAGACTGCTAATGGCTAAAAAAGTTTAACAAGCATAATGTGGTTGAAAAGTTTCCACTTCCTTTGTATCCAGTCTCTGATTCCAGGCTCCATTAGTGTGCATGTTTATGAAGCATTCACTCTGCTGTGATCCGTCTTTCAGCATCTTTCTCGTTCCACAATTTTTTGTACAATTTCAACAAATCATAAATCAAAACGTTCAGCTCTTTCAGAACTATCCTGCTTTGACTTTTGGTATTGGTGCAACTTTAGCTTTTTGAAATATTTAGCCTTTTCTGCCATTTTTTTTTTACTCATAGAAAATGAACTGAGCTTATTTTACATCCTTCAAATCTTCAGATCTGTTTACAGCCTTTTACTGCTCCTTTCACATTTTCTTCTGCTTCAGCTTCTTTCAGCTTCCTTGTATAAATTTAAACTTTTTTCCAGCTACTTTCAGCTAATTTCCGTTGGGGTTTTTTTTTCAGCTGTTTTATGCTCCTTTCATATCCTTTCTGCTAATTTCAGCTTGTTAAGCTCCTTTCAGCTTATTTCTGTGTTTCAGCTTTTTCCGCTATTTCAGCTACTATTTAGCTGTTTTTATGCTAATTTCAGCATTTCCAGCTAAATCCACATTTGTTGCACTCATTTCAACTTTTTTCAGCCCAATTCAGCAAAAATGTGCTCTCTCCACTTCTAATAATTTAAGCTTCTTTCTGCTTTTTAAGCTACTATTCAGCTGTTTGTTTGTGTTTTTGCAAATGTCTGGGTTTTTTTTTCAGATAATTTCTTATTTTCCCCTAATTTCTGCTTCTTTAAGTCTAATTGGGCACAATTTTGTTCCCCAATTTCTTCTGGTATTTTAAGCTTCTTCCTGTTTTTTTAAGCTACTTTTCAGCTATGTTAGCTAATTTCTGCCTTTTTTTAGCTAGTTTACTAATTTTTGTGCTCATTTCTGCTTATTTAAATCAAACTCAGCAAATATGTGTTCCTTCTGCTTTCTTCTGCAAACTTAGGCTTGCTCTTCTATTTCAGCTACATTTCAGCATATTTTAGCTCATTTCAGCTGTTTTTCAGCAGGTTCTTTAACAATAAGCATTCACACTGCATTTTTGCAGGAAATGCAATTTTTCTAGCATTTTTTTCTTCTTCTTTAAGGCGTGTCAGCAATCCTTTTTACATCTGATTTTATGCGCATGACACTCAATTATGACTCATCATTCATATAGACAACTTAAACTAGTTCTTGAGAGGTCGGAACATTTTGCTTGTCCTAAAACACACCCTTTAATGATGCTTTAAATTCCAGACAAAGCATGCACTGCAAAAACATTTCTGTACATTATCCAGAAGTGGTAAATAAAAAAAGAGCAAACATCTGAAACAGACAGACCAAATGTTGAGGAGAATATTCAAAAATGAAATGATCCGAGTATTCTGCAGCTGTTTGAAGATCAGTATTTTCGTTTTACCCTGAGATTTTTATTCTTCTCAATGTTGCAGATACCTCAGAATACATGTTGAACGTTAAGAAAAGTACAAAAAAACAAAGAGCAAATTGTTTATGCAACAAGTTAAAAGTGATGACCTTTGCTTTTCAGAAAGTCATGTTTATCTGATCTGTAGAGATGCAGGTTGTGAACTTCATGCAGACTGGGCTGATGCGTTGATTTTACTCTCGCAAAGAAGTTAGCAGTGACGTGAACCTAAAACTCAACGGCAACAATAAAAGGAAAGCCTCTGCAACCACAAGAAGCATCGAGCATCAAATCTGCTGTTTGTCTACAAAGAAACAAAGATGTTTAGACGGGCTCCGTCTCCAAACGCAACGTGTTTTGTATCGACAACTATTAGTTTAAACAGTTTATGATTTACACAGCTTGTTTGTGGGCTGTATCTTGGATCTCTGTGATTTTAAGATGAAGGGCTGAAGGCTAAAGTATGTGGAGGTTGGTTTGATTTCAGGAATGTTGTCCATCTGGCTCATCGAAACAGAAACGCACAACCACCTCGTCCAGTTCACATCGAGAAGAGACAACACCCAAACTCTCATACATCAGCTTGTTACTGTAGCTCCTCAGGATAGTGGCTCGGGGTGACATGAAAATAGGAAGTAAAAAACTAAATAATACATTAATTTAGTTGTAGATTGCCTAGATATGATGGCTCCTCCGTCATCCGCACACACAAAACCACTGGGATTATTTTCTGAGTTGCTCTTAGATCATCTGTGATTAAGTTTTTGCTCCAACATATGAATCATAAATTTCAAGATTTAATTAAATACTGCGCAGCTGGGTTGTTTTTTTCAAAGGTTAATCCAAAAGTAACAAAGTCTGAGTGATTTCTCACCATGAATTTAACACCGTTGGTTTGTCCTTGTCGTCCCTGAGGAGGGACACATATAGAGACAAACAGGACAAGCAGCCGTTCACACTCTCACTCACACCTAGAGACGATTTAGAAATCAGTAAACTTAACAAGCAGGGATTTTGGTGTGTGGGAGGAAAACCTGCGTTCTCATAAATAAAATTTAAAAAAAAACACACGGGCTCGAAGAGAACGTGCAAGCTATTGTTTCATAAAGTTTAAATATTTCCTGAATTGTTAAAATATATCTACAATATCCTGATGCATGCTCAATAATCCAAGTAGAAAAATCTAAAACAGTTAAGTCTAAATATATCTACAACATTTAAGTAAAAAAATTAAATAAAATAATAGGTGCATAAAGTACTTCAAGTGCAGTTGTACACTGATTTTGGTGTTTTCAGAGACTCGTTACTGCGTGCTCTCGTCGGCTGTTGTCACATTAAACATAATATATGTTTATTAAAGTAAAATAAGACTACTTCAATGTGGTTTTAGACTGTTGACAGCACACACAACATGAATACAACATGTGGCTTTAATGTTGAAACACAGTGATGGGCATAGCACTTAGTAAGATGGCGGTAATGCAACTTGCCCAACACAATCAGAGGCTATTTCTATTTGAGTAGTGGCCAGTAACTATTTTTGAACCACATCGACGTTGCTGTGAACTCTGGTGCTGATGATCTGGAGTGAGTGTGGCTGATGGGATAAGGACTGCAGGACCATTCAAGCTGAACAGAAAACCTGTTTTTGCAGTATCTCCTTCAAAAAGCATTAATTTCCAGTCTGTTTTGTATGTTGTGTATTTGACATCAAATTGGGTTTCATTATGGCAAAAGCATATTAAGTGTCAAATATCATAAATATCTTAGATGCATGTTTTTAGAGACATTATTATTATTATTATTAATCAGACAGAAGAGTTAGCTTCTGACTTATTATTAGAACAGAAAGTTGTGAGTTTGAATTTTATCTTGTGTGACATTATTGTAGAAATATCAGATATGTGTGGATATATATGCCTAAAGATTTGTTTTCCCTTGTTTCAATTTTATTTTTTTACAAAGTTGTAAATCACATTCAGTCTTCATTAACTTCCATTTAAGGTAGACTGTGGTGACAGTTAACGCAGGACGTGTCTGTAATCCAGTGATCAAAAGGCAGAATATGTGGTTGGACTAGCCTGCTCCCAAGAGCTTGAAAAAACAAACAAATGAGCAACGCGATGGTTTAGTGGTTAGCACTGTCACTTCACAGCAAAAAGGTCCTGGGTTCAAGTCTCAGGTTGGACTGAGGGTCTTTCTCTGTGGAATTTGTATGCTCTCGGGCTTGCATGAGTTTTCTCCGAGTACTCAGGTGTCCCCACAGAGTAAAAATAAATAAATAAATCGATTAATTAATTAAGTTAAAAAATCAAACATGTGTATGCACAGGTTGCTTTCAGGCCCAGGCATGAAGATTAAATAATTAATAATCAAATAGTCACAATTGTTTTAAAATCTGAAATGACATATCGCTGACCCCGTGGCCCCTCCAGAAATGTTTTAACTTGGTGGCCATGTGGGGGCCACAGGAAATCCAGGGGTGGCAACAAAACTGAAAGCAGAGTTCCAGGAGATTTGTTACGTTGTTGTCATATAAAAGTTGCATGACAAATGCAGGAGTGAGGGAACCACCATAAACATGTTAACTTCATTATTTATTCATTTATTTTGTTGTATGTACTCTTAATTTTATGTACTGGGAAAAGCACTGTCACTACTCAACTTATTGAAGTTTGTCCTTTCTTAAATCCATCCATTATCTTTACCCGCTTATTCCATTTTTGAGACCACAGTGTCTGTTTGAGCACAGTGTCTGTTAGAGCACAGTGTATGTTAGATCACACATTGTATGTTAGAGCACACATTGTATGTTAGAGCACAGTGTCTGTTAGAGCACAGTGTCTGTTAGAGCACACGTATGTTAGAGCACAGTGTCTGTTAGAGCACAGAATCTGTTAGAGCACAGTGTCTGTTAGAGCACATAATCTGTTAGAGCACAGTGTCTGTTAGAGCACAGTGTCTGTTAGAGCACACATTGTATGTTAGAGCACAGTGTCTGTTAGAGCACACATTGTATGTTAGAGCACAGTGTCTGTTAGAGCACAGAATCTGTTAGAGCACAGTGTCTGTTAGAGCACAGTGTCTGTTAGAGCACAGTGTCTGTTAGAGCACAGTGTCTGTTAGAGCACAGTGTCTGTTTGAGCACAGAATCTGTTAGAGCACATTGTATGTTAGAGCACAGTGTCTGTTAGAGCACAGTGTCTGTTAGAGCAATGTATATGTTAGAAAACCAAACACTTGTATCTAAAAAAGTTAAATCTGGTCCTCTGGATATTCAAAAAAACAAAACAAAGCAAAACAACAAAAAAATGTAGAAACGTTTCGTCTCTCATACGTTTCTACATTTTTTTGTTGTTTTGCTTTGTTTTGTTTTTTTGAATGTCCAGAGGACCAGATTTAACTTTTTTAGATTTTCCTACCTGTATTATTGAGCATGCATCAGGACAAACACTTGTATAATTTCTTATGATGATTATGCACTGGTTGGTTTTCTTTAAAGTCCAGTCAAGGCATTTACATTTAAACTCTTGTCTAACGCAGGTTTACCTACATGTTTGATTTTATTTTCCCTTTAAAGACAGCACAGAAACAGCAGTTGATATTGTAAACTGTGTGTTGATCAACAGAATAAATAACCAATAATCCAGCTGTAGATGTAAAGTCATGAAGCTGGTGAAAATTCAAGTTCATCTTGTTTGTGAACGACGCAGTTGTCCAAGAACAAAATGTGACGTTTCTCTGCAGCTTTTAGGCGGTTATGAACATTCTCTGAATTCTTGAGAGGAAAAGTCTGTAAATGTATGTCAGTGGGTTTCTTCGTGGCCTTCAGGATGCATTCCAGGTGACGACGTATCGACAGGTTGAATGTGCGGCGTTGGGCTGAACCGTCCACCTCAGAAGGAAACAGGTTATTCTCACACGAGGAAGTGACAAACGGATACACTCCCTCGATAATCGCTCTGAAACTGCAAGCCTGTTAAACCGAGGAGGCCAGTACAGGCTGTTCCAAAAAAAAAAAAACCTCATGTGACTCATTCCTGCTGCTTCTTTGTTTTACTGAGGGCAGGGCTGAGAGGAGGAGCAGGAGGAGGAGGAGGAGGGGGTGGGTCAGGAGGTGAGGCTCATACAGGTGAGGCAGGTCATCATCTCAGCTTGGACCTGTCAGAAGTCGCCATCAGCAGCAGCAGCAGCAGCAGCAGCTCACACACGCACACCTGCATACGGACCACAACACACCGCCAAGGTAAGACCGCAACAATTTCATCTCAGAGAAGGACTTTAATTTGAAAGGTTTGCTGGGAAATTTCACATAAAAAGAGCATTTTCACCTAAAATCTCCAAACTCATTGGTTTCTTGTTTGCATGACTTGTTTTTTTTAAGCATTTTCTATAAAATCAGCTTTTAAATACACTATTTTGAATTCAGTTTATTTATAATATAACTACTTATATTGCACTAAATCTGTTTTTCTTTTTTTTTTTCTTCCGTCTTGTTATTTCTTGCCAACTTGCACTTTTAATTTTTTTTTTTTTTTTTTTTAACCAACTTCTGGAAGTGAGACGAAAGCACAATGTTATCTCCAACTTGATCCAAAGGAATGAATCGAACCAGCGGAGCGGAAACGGGCATCGGTCGAATAAGCTTCAAAACATTCAACAAAAAATTCAAACACACAGCTAAAGTGTCCTGACAAGCTTGAGAACGTGCACAGAAGGCTTATTGTTTGATCTGAAATAAGACTTGAACTGTAAAATAATGGCTTAACACCCTAACTTAGCTAGATTATCACAAAAGATGCTCAACGTTATTTATTTATTTTGGTGTGGTGATCATTTTTACCATAACCAAAGTGATGAGAGATAAACTTTGCCTCTTTCATCAGCTGATTGCAACACAAAAAAATCTCATTTACAGCTAAACATTCTTCTCGACGCAGTCGGGTTCGACCAGCACAGATTTCAGATCTACAGTCGGGCCACGCCTGACTTTGATATGTTAACGAGAGAAGAAAGGTTTGTTCAGAGTCAGGAGGCCCACGCGCCGTCTAAACATCCCATCTGAATATAAATGTTGCTTGGCTAGAAAGTTTTTTTTAACTTTATGTTTTCCTTTTTTTGGAAAGAGCTTGAGGTAGATGGGAGGAATGTTCAGTGAAGACGAGAGGTTTGAGTGTGAAGCTTTCGCTCATGTCTGGTGTCTCGACCAGGCCCGGTCACTGCCTCGGTACCCAGAACCCTGAGACCGATGACATCTTGACGTGATCAACAGTTTTAACGTGACAAACCCTGAAACCAGCACGCCCAGTCATTCAGGTCAACCAGCTGAACCAGGGCCGCTCTCACACCTGACCTCCAGGTTTCATAGCAAACACTCGTCGAGGGGTGGGGGGGGGCGATCCGTGTTGAAATGCGTTTAAATCGCCATTTTATTTGACGACTCTTGAGAGTTGCGTTTGAGTTCACACCAGGCTTTTGCTCGGCACGCCCTCGGCCCAAGTCACAGAAACATGCTGCTCCGGCGCATTCCTCCAACACTTCATGGGTGGAAGCAGGTCCTGCGTGACCGAGAAGGTCTGCGTGTTAAGAAACAGACCAATCAGGACAGGGAAGAGGCCTTTTGGCCAAACCAGACAGAGTGCCAACCATATCAGGGCGTCGTGCCAGGATTTTCAGGGCAACTGTTGATACTTTAGAGACTGTTAATGGATTTGAAGCCAATATTAAGCATCATGGCTTTTTGCTGCAGTACTGACTTGGATTTTGGTCCACGTCCGTATTACCTGGAGTTCTGTTCAAAGTTAGGCAATGATTGACCCCCTACAAACATTTTCATTCCTAAACAGCTTTTATGAGCGATACGAAACTTGACATGAGCTCACAGGAGCTTGAGGACACAAATAAAATGGAACCTTGCCGGAGTTTTAGACACTGACATGTGTTCTGGATCAGTGGACGTGTCTTTTGCCGGGTCCACGGGGCATGTCTGGGACTTTGAAAGCCTGTTAGAGCTGCTCGCAGGCAAACGTGATGAGACGTAGCTGAACATCAGTTAGTCTGATGAATAAAGATAAAGCGGTTCAGCTCGTTGGCACTTCGTCGTCATT
Organism: Nematolebias whitei; assembly: GCF_014905685.2. Classification (NCBI taxonomy): domain Eukaryota; kingdom Metazoa; phylum Chordata; class Actinopteri; order Cyprinodontiformes; family Rivulidae; genus Nematolebias; species Nematolebias whitei. Next base: position 24,762,693 of record NC_056512.1, on the reverse strand, counting down.
GGAAAAAAAAATAATCCTTAAGGGAAATGCTTGTTTTGGAAAAAATTGTGCTTATATTTTGGGTTCATTAGGAAGAAAAAGGAGAAAATTAGAAGTAAAATCATGTGGATGAACTCAAATTGTTTAATTGGATTAAAAATATCCTAAATTAACAAATCAAAATGAACGCCAGTGTAGTGTGGCTGTCACATATTTGGGCCTGGAGTGATGGATTAGTCCTCCCCGGGCTGAGAGAGGCTGCATTGTTGGGATGTTTCGTGTCAGCATCCCCAGGAAACGCCTGGGCGAGTCCGTCTGGTTGGCATGTTTCAGGTGTGGTCGCTCGCTGAAACTTCTTTTTCCAGTCTCTTTGTGCACAAACAAATACTTCCAGTGCCAATGTTTGCAGACGGGGATTTCTTTGTTGCTTTATTAATCCTTTTTGTTGTGCGTCATGAGAAAACTGGATCAAACTTTAAGGAACATTTAAGCTCATGCGTTATCTGTCTCTGAATGATGAAATAATTAAACAGGAGCTTTATTTAACCCAAATTAAGTTAATTCTATTTAACTTAATTTAACCTTTGTAATTTTTAAGAACTTTAGCTTACTGTGAGAAAAATACAGTGTTTAAAATTCACAAAACCTGGCATCTAATGCTTATTTTATTCAAAGCAATTCCTTTCACTTTATACATTATTTTAACACATAAAAACTTAAAGCGCACAAATATTATTAACTTTGAGAGAGTCTAAACATCAAATTACATGATCTCAATTTTAAAAATGGTTTATTTTTCTCATGATCAACAGTTTTACAGCACCTCTTGTCAGACTGAAATGCTTTGACCAGTCCTTTTTGTATTTCTTTAATTTCTTGTAATGTACCAGTTGGTCAACAATGATGAAATGTGAGACAGCTTTGTTTGATTTGAGCCAAAATAGCCATAAACTGGTGTCTAGACAACAGAATGATGTAGATAAGTAACAGGAAAAAAAGCCTGAAGCACATTTCAGGCACTTCTGGAGATTAAGTTCTACTTTAAGATGTTTTAACTTTGCAAGGTTTTGGTAGAGACTACAAAATATAAATAAATTGTAACAAAATGAAGGAAAATGTAAAAGTTACAGATTAGGCATTGACTAGTTGAAGGATTAAACACACATATATGTTAATAAGATCACCCTTTAGGTCAGAAGTCAGTATGGATCCTACATTCAGAGGTTTATGTTTTATTTTTACGACCAAATTACAAGACTGATGCACAAAATAGAAGAAAAGTAGAGCATAAAACAGAAAAATTAACTAAAAACTGAAGTTAACATGAAGTCAGCTCAAACAAAATGTCCATAAATTATAATTGTCCTTTCATTTCTGTCTGTGTGACAAATTCAAATATCTTCCTGCCATTAGAAATCAATGCAGGCAACAATCAAATTAAATAAGATACTAAAATGAATAAATAATAAAAGAACATAAAGCTCAACTTATGAGCATGCAGCAGGATAAAGCTCAACATGAATATGACGTGCAGGCAACAAAACGATCATTTAGCAGCAGATTTGTGTTTTTGCATCTAAAGCTGATGCAGTTACACTCAGCTCTGCAATCAACATGTGCCTCTTTCAGTCAGGACTGACACAAGTTGCCATCACAGCCTTGGAGGAGGTTTTCATTTTATTTCAGCTCCAGTAGTGAGGTTTGTCTCCATCTGATGGCAGAAATATTGCTGCAAGCTTTTAAAAAGAACGCTTGGGTTTTAAATGTTTTAACTGGTTAAATTTTTCCAAATTACCCCATCATGATGTTTTTTTTTTTCTTCTTTTTACAGCACTATGAGTGCAACTGGGACTAAAGACCCCCCTCCCTACCTCATCCCAGGTAGACCTGAACACACACCTGTTCTCACACACTCATCATCATCATCACCATCTTGTTTCTGTCTTTAATCCCCTTTCTCTTCTGTCCAGTAGAAAATAAGGGGAGCGATGTGAAGGTGTACCACGTGCACACCCCGTTCACCCCTCCCAACACGCAGGACGTCACTGTGTCTCAGGATAGACCAGGTAATGCTTTAGGCTGTAGGAAGCAGGGACGTGGTGGGTGCTGCAGCGCCCCACGATGGGCGCCAAAGAACATGATGACAAGATTAATTTAAAATAATTAACAAAAACAAATGTAATAAGTGCTCACAATCTTTAAATTTTCTATATTTTTACAAGCTTAACAAGAGTTAGCAGATTAGCATTTAACGTTAGCTATATTTTATATACATTTTCTCTCAGGTTACACCTCACTGCATGTATTTAGTATTTTATTTGGGTGCTTAGATTGAATTGTCTATGCTCACAGCACCACCCAACTGAAAGCCATGCTCACACCCAAACACTAAATTAATTTTTTTTTACAACCACATCAACTTTAAAACGTAATTTTTTCATCCAGTGCGACTCATTTTTAACTATCTTCCCCTCTCCTCAGTGTACACCAGTGGAGGTGGAGGCGTCGGATCAGAGCGCCTCCCTGGGGAGTCTAAAAAGAACTATGTGAGCTATGATGTGGGGCTGGGCCGTAGCCCCGGCATGACCACCTGCAGCGCCTGCAACCAGCAGGTCATGACTAACGTCCAGTATAAGGCAGGAACGTACGCCTGGCTCATGTGCTTACTCTTCATCTGCTGTGGGTGAGTGGGTGACGGCTGGTCTACACCATACTACATGTCCGCTCCAATAGGAGATGGCTGAACAAAAACATGCTCGTAAACACAATTCGTGTTATTCAGGTGGGACACATTCATCTGAACTGGAACAATGAAAAGAAGGGAGGAGCTTACAAATATAGAAACTGAAATATATGACAGGCCAAAAAATAATAAAAAATAATAATCACCCATAGATCGGGATTAGGGTGCTGTGGCCTTTGACAGCAGCATATTGCACTGCAGAGATAAAATTTACAAAAAAAAAAAAAAAAAAAAAACCTAAAATTGTCTCTATAGAAAAGTGGGATTTGAATAAAACAAGATAAAACCCAACCCTCTTGGGACCTCAGTAGCTCTTGTCAGGGAATTTTTGGTCAATGTTTATGAATGTTTTTAACTATTATGGCTGAGAATGTTAATTGCCCATGAACCATGTGTTTGAGTTAGCAGAGAGTTATTTTCTCTCTCAGAGAGGGCTAAATGAGAAGCTGATTTGATCCTGCATGTGCAGCTGTGGCCGAGGTCATCAGTGTCTACCTGTACCGGAAACTGATAAGCCTATAAAAACAGTTCTTGCACACTGCCCGGTGCAGATTCTCGTGACTGGGCTCCATGCGTGTAGAACTCCTTTACATCTGTGTAACCTGTTGTAAAGTCTGGCCTTGCGAGTAAAATTGGCTAAAAATCTTCTCGTGTCCTCAAGTGTGGGTTCTTTCAGTAAGATGAAGAGAGGATTTTTATATCCATCAGCTCTGACCTGCTTCACAGCAGAAACATCATTCAAAGTTTAAACAAGTCACAGAAAGTTGGACTTTCCATGACTGAACCAGCATTTTGATATCTTTTATCGTTTTTACACAATCACAGATTAGGTTTTAGGATTTATGGATATTTTATAACATGAGACAGAAGTGTGCGGTTACCATGGTGACCACAACAAGCCACTGGCAGCAGCTTTTGTATTTATATTGATCTATGTAGTTTATATATAAAAACGTCAGTATTGTATTAGCTTAGATTAATAAAACAGTAATTAAATTATGATTAAGCTTTCCAGAAGTTTATATTTGACAATTTAAAAATTTTGTCCAACATTTTCTAGCTTTTCATGACATTGACTTTTAATCCTGTTTTTCAGCCAGGTGCTGAACATAAATCAGATTACAACATTTGACGAAACATTTAAAGTCTTTAAGAACAGACAAAACGGAGCAAAAAAGACAAATATTAAAACAAATCAAGGTGCCCGAACGAATGGAAGTAACGCTGCGTTTGTGTTTTTCTCTGCAGATTGTTCTTGTGCTGCTGCCTGATCCCATTCTTCCTCGACAGCTTCAAAGATGCCTACCACACATGTCCACGCTGCAATAAAGTCCTGCACATCGAGAAGAAGCAATGCTGCAAATAACGAGCAGGAGGAACAAAAATGGACCCATAGAAATAATGATAAATACACAAAGAAAACACCAGCTTTTTTCATCCTTTGGGTGACTTGATGAAGATCAGGCCGCCGTGCCCGATTCTGACGCTGACTCAGCGAGGTCACCCTTGCCTACTTCTATGGAGCAACCATTGACTTCCTCACTGCATTACAGTATGTTATTTTAGCAAACACGCTGGGGGGTGATGGTGCTGTCAGAGATTAATAAATACTTATATATATATGTATATATGTATATATATATATATATATATATATATATATATATATATACATATATAAAACCACGTGCTGAAAAATCTCAACCTCTGGCAGGTTCATGCACACTCCATGCACCTTTATTTTTTATTTTTTACATCAAAATGAAGGCTGTACATAGATTCTATCCAACACTTCACGTTTCAAAGGGTTTTAACATCTAAACGGATCAGCTTGCAATTTGAAGGGACTGTCAAACTTTTGAATAACATGTAAGCAAAAGTGCTTAAAAAAACTATTTCCTTATAAACATGTTCTGCACAGAAGATACAAGAAAATTAACCTGCAGCGTTCAAACCAATCTGTTTTTAAATATTTTCTTTTGGAAAATCATCCTTTACATTTTTATGTAAGGTGGATAAACAACATATTCTATGGTATATAAGAAAAACTTATATATTGCACAATAATCGCCACATGTAAGTGTAAATAAGAATGTCATTTATATTCTTTTAATCTTTACCTCCAACCAGGAGCACCGGAAATTATTATTTTCATTTATTACAGTATATGGGGCAGTGCAAAAATAAACAATACACCATTTTAATTTTTTTTTGTTATGTTTTATAACATGTTGCAAACAAATGTCTGTTTGAAAATCAGCCATTGTCTAGAAAAACTCACACAAAAAGCTATTTTCTGCTCTTACTCTACCACTGGATGAGCATGCTTCCGTTATTTAGTACGATTGTTACAAAAAAAAGTTTATCCAATAAAAGTAGATCAAATAATATGTGGCTCCTGGCTGAGTTTATGTTAGTAAAGCAGCTTTTTCCTTGCTCTTTGTGAAAAAGCACAAAACTTCTGCATGTTTGACATAGTGCTCAAGCAATAAAAGCATGAAGGAAATCTGCTGCCTTCAGCTTTGATGACTGCTCGATGGATAGTCCAGATCTTTTGAAAAAACTTGGAGTCTGGTAACGCCATATGCCTTACAACTTCTGCCAGATTCTAAACTTCTTTACACTGAGGTTCACATACCTGTAACTTGAATTTTTAAATCGTTCAAAATAATTTGTGACATGTTTTTTCTAGAAATGGTGACAAAGTCTTGATGGGCAACTCTAATTTGTCTTGAGCTCGTCTTAATTTTGTCTCTCCAGACCATCTTTAGTGTGAACGAAGGAGAAAAATATATATTTTAAGGTCAGCCTTAAAATGTCACAATGATGTGATTGTATAGATTTATGCAGCCAATGTGCATGACCAAGAGCAGTTTTGCAAGCTGTGCACACAAAAAGTCAAAGATTTTCAAAAACTCACCATTCAAATACACTGCTCAGTGCAGGTGAAAATGTTTTCTTACAATTTAGAGGGATTTTTTTCTCCAGCTGGTCTCCAAAACAGTTCAGTGAGACACCATCACAACAGATCCACTAAGCTGGTTCGTGTTCATTTCAGTTTGTTCACATTTGCAATCTGAATTAATTGATTTGTGCCAACTCTCATGTGAGCACAATTCACAGAGGACTGAGCACACATCCATGAGGGACGCCTGTGCATAGCTTGATGGAGTTTAAAGTCTTACTGCCAACAAGAACTGTTGTCTTTATGACAAGTTCAGAATCCAGTGCAAGTGATGTTTTTAGTCTGAGCATAGTGAGCCTCGTTGAGGGATGTTTGTGTAGAAGAGATGTCAAACAGAATCCAAGCAAATCTGATCTTAATTTTCCATGTCGAATAACAAGCACTTTTTATTGCCCTCTGCCATGAAAGGCCTGCAATTCTTGTGAATAAAATTCCCAGAAAGTAATTGGATGTACATCTACAACTTCTAGAGTCAACCCAATTAAAGATGGCTGCCACTTTTTGACATTAGCAAACACAAAAATGTCTGATGTCATTGGTTATACTGATACTGGGCCAAAATTTGGTGTGGTAGTAGCTGAGCGTGATTCAACACAAAGTCCTAGCACTAAAAGACCATGCAATACTTTAAAAAGTTAGTATGCTAGGCAGTGATATGAAACGAGAAACGTTACTTTCATTTAGGTTTAAACTGATTAAATTTTACGTTTGAGAATTAAACCATTTTTAAAGCTTACTCATTGTCCTTTTGAATTTAGTTGATTGTGCCCAAACTGCACGTTTTAATCATTTTCTTTGGTAGTCACTGAGAAAAATCTGATCAGCTAAAAATGATTAACACTTTCTTACAGCAGGGGTGTCCAAACATTTTCATAGGTGGGCCAGAACAGAACAGTCTAGGAAAAAGAATTTGCAGTCTAGAAAATTCAGAAGATTTTTTTTTTCTTTCTTAATAACTTGAATATTTTGGAGAAACGTTAAAAGTTTTAATTCTTGTAGATCCAGAAAATTATGAGCCTCATAAACAACATTTTTATTAGTTTTTTTTTTTTTTTTTTTTGGGGGGGGGGGGGGGGTTAGAACTATTATTTGTTTTCTTGTGCTTTGAAAGTCCATTTTCATTTATTTTCCATAAGCAAAAGCCTAAAATGAGTAACTGTTCTTTAAATCAATCCACCATTTGGACACCAGACGGCCCAAATGAGTCATCAAAGTTCTGAAAAACAGCTGGCAGTCGCTAAAACAGATTCAAAGGTTTGAAGGGACACTGATAAAGTTGATCAACTTGTATGTCGATAACACTTTATATTCTTTTAAAAATGTCCAATTTCTCCCCATCAATTATTTAATCAACTGAAATTATTTTCTTTGAAAACACTTGTATTGAGCCAAGTTTTATGTTTATCCAAAATTCTACATTTTGGTTGGTCAATGAAGGTTTGTTGTAGGATAAAGGGATTAATTATAGATAAATATTTGTATTGTACTTAAATGTATTACATTTAAAAAGTAACAAATCTAAAAAGTCTACATCTGGAGCAACCTCTGAAGCATGTGGGTGAAAATTATACCATAACTGCTGTCGAGGACCGCACAAAATCACTCCAAGGACCACAAATGGCCCTCAGGCCGCACTTTGGACACCCCGTCTTACAGGAACTAGTAGCTGGAAGTCGAGTGACCTGTAGGACCTTTTCAAAGACAAGTTAGCCAGAGATGGAACAAAGCCATTAGCGCAGTAACATGATCACTTCAATTTACTACTTATAATCATACCATCTGAGGCGAGTGACAAGAGCTAAATCATTAAAAAAAAACAAAAAAAAAAAACAGCATGTTGCCCCAGTGTGGTCAAGCAGTGAAGCCGTTAGTTTTATAGAAAATTTTATTCAACATACATTTTCCAGCAAAAAGGCAATATACAGGAGTAGTTGTCGTACACTGCTGCTACACTGAGGAGTTTAAACCGGAAAAGGTCAAATTAAGGTGATTCTGCAGGTCATCTTGGTACTGAAGTTTTTCAACAAACCACCGCAGTTTTAAAAGAAGAAAAAACTCTGAAGGTTGAAACAAGAAAAAAAAAGTAAATGGTACATCAGGAACAGAAAAAAAAAAGGGGGGGGGGGGGGAACTACACACAATCTGAACACCTGGCTCCTTCTGTACCGAACAACAAAAGCGCTTTTTTTCTTAAATTTTACACGTTCGCATTTTTAATATACAGTTCTTAAATGTCTTTACAGAGCCAGCTATGCGTTTGAAGGGATGCATGCCATCTGTGCTTAAAAATAATGAAAAGAAAAATAAGTTTATAGGGCTTGAAGTGTTTTTTCCTTGTAGTTTTCGTTGCTGGTTTTGGCTCTACACCTGCGGGGCTCTGAGTGTCTGCAGCTCGACCAAACGACGGAGCTTCTCCTCTCAACCACGTGGAGGCAGAAAAAAAAACAAAAAAATGACGCTCGTTTAAATTTTAAAATACTCGAAAATTATGAGGGGGCAGTTTGTGCACTTGTTTCTGTGATGTAACCACCGAGCAAATCACAACCAGTGTACATCTGCCAGTCCTGAGAAGCCTCTGAAGGGCCAACCTTCCAGATGAAATACAGACAAATCTTTTTTCTCCATTTATTTTAAACAGATGCCGTTTTGCAGATTTTTTTATTTTATTTTATTATACAAGATCTGCATAAAAGGAACAACAAATGTACTTTATCCTGCAACCAAACTAAGTGAGAAAGAACTTTGTGTAAACTTGGAAATACTGTTTTTTGTTGCGCTATAGGATGGGAGAGGAAACTCTTAAGGAACCTCGACAACGAGCCTCAGGGTGGACACCAGCTTCTTCTGAAGAACATCCTCATCACAAAAACAAATATTTAAAAACACCCTCAGGGGCCCAGCTTTAGTCCTCTCCAACACTCATCAAATGCTGCACACAGCAGAACGATTCCTTGGGGAGAAAACAAAACAATTAAAAAAAAAAAAACAACCCTAACCTCAGAAAAGGTGAATAACAAGGAAAAGGAAACAAAAGAATTCCTCTTCACTTTTCAGCTTAAAATCTAATTTCATGTCTCCCACTTCCAGACAGGCAACAAAAAGCAGGCAGTGAACAGGTAGAAAAGCCAGGGTGGGGAGGGAGGGACAACTAAACAGCCTCAGAGGGAGACAAATAAAAGAAAAAAGCAAACAAAACAAAACAAAAACCTAGAAAATGTACAACAAAAATCAAGTCGGGAGGTGGTTGGTGCAATTTATTTTGTGGTTGAAGAAGAATCTGTCAGCTGCAGTGAGATCCTGTATCTCTGGAGACGTGGTGCCGTTGCAGAGCTGTCCAGGCGGGTGTTAACGGTGATGAACGAACACACGCACGCACTCACGTACACGCACGCACGCACGCACACGGTTGGTTACAGTCTGTGGTTATGGTTTGTTAAAGTAGGAGAGGGAGGCGGAGCGGGACTTGACGAAGAGGAAGGGCAGGCTGCTTTAGTTGTGGATCTTGATTGCTTTCTCCAGGTACGTGTAGCGACCTCTCTTTGGAGCTTTGTTGAAATGATCCAAGCCAAGCCAGGGGCGCGGGTGGGACATGCTACCTATGGAGGAGACACGTTCACATTCATGAGTCCCCTGCTGCCATCGTTAAGTGCTAATAATCCAAAATAAAAGTTATTTTAGCAGCTGAGTACGAATTATTGAACCCTTATGTGTTTCTAAAACTAAAAACCTTTGAGCATGAAGACTGAACAGGTGTCAGACAAACGTTACTAAATTACTGCGAGCCCGTTCATCAACCAGAAGAATTCTGCACTTCTCAATGAATGTTTCATACGTTTCCACATTGAGGTTTCCAGATTTCAAAAGTGTGTTTTGGGGTCGTTTTCAACTTCTAAATACAAAAAGTTTACTTTAAATTTACTGCAGATACAGTAGTCCCTAGCTACTTAGCGGTTCAACTTTCGGATGCGCTTGTTCACGGTTTTTCAACAAATGTCAACTTTAATAATATTGATTTTTAATTAAAAAAAAAAAGTTTAAACTTTCTTGATTTTATGTGTACAGAACTTTGTTGCAGCTGTAGTTGTTTTAAATTGTTTCACAAATTAATTATTATTATTATTATTATTTAATATTACGTGATTGGGATGGTACGGGATAAAAAGTTAAACTTTTGCCATTTTATAGTTTTCTTTCAATAAGCCTACACTGGAATGCCAGTAAAAAGAAAAAAAAAAAGAACTACACTACCCAGAAGCCAACAGTGCTTCCAGCCTCTGCTTTCTGTCAAAACGGAGGGAACATTTTGCAACGCAAAGTCAGAAGTAAAACGATCCACCTATGAAGCTGACAGAACTGGCATGTAAGTTACAAATAATCCTGAAGCTTCCTGAAGCTCAACTGGACGGGGCGGGGGTGGGGGGCTTCATCACTGCAGGGTAGGTCTGCCGAACCAGAACAGAACTGCTGGTCTGCAGAGCTGGCGAGTAAAATTTTACAGTACTGTACAGTACATATACCATATTTTACGCTGCACCGCCCTATAGGACAAATCAGTCTAAATTTGCATAATAAAGTGGAAAAAATCCATAAATGTGTCGCTTCGCCGTATATGTCGCATCTATTACGCGTCACTGCTGACAACCTGGAAATGTGGATCCGGAAATGTGCCCATGTGTTGTGCCAAAAATCGATCGACTGCCAAATGGTGGCCGCCAGGGCGTGCACGGGAGGACTTTAACAAAAATTTAACAAGATAACCACCTAAAAACAATAATTTGTTTGCTCGAAATTATAGTAAAGGCGTGTCTCAGTCTAACTTTTCTACTTTGACGGTCAAATCAGCTGTATTTCAAAAGCCGATACGCGGAAGTAGGCACGTGCACAAGAGGACTCGCTGTGCATTTATTCGAAATTTAACAAGATAACCACCTAAAAACAATTGTTTGTTAGCTCTACTTTATAGTAAAGGTGTGTCTCAGTTGAACTTTTACTTGATGAATGCACTTTAATGGTCAAATCGGTTGCATTTCGCCGGGGAGGCGCGGCAAATTGAAGCTGATTTGATGTTTGCTCCAGGCAGATGACGGTGGCAGTGTATGGCAAGCCGATTGTGTCATTAATAGCCATTTTTACTCATTACATGACAAAACGGCATACCCATACTACTCGAGTGCCATCTAGTGGCTGAAAATGATAGTGTTCAATATTTTCAGAGAATAAATGAAAACCGTCATATCTCAGCCAAAAAATTTTTTAAAATATGGGAAAAATCCATAAATACGTTGCTTTGGCGTATTAGTCAAAGGGCATCCAAATTATGCAAAACCCCCAACTTATAGGGCGAAAAATACAGTACGCATGTTGTTAAAATGACGTGGACCTAAGAGTTTAGAACATTTTAAGAGTGTGGGAAGGGTTTATAAAGCCTTAAAATATATACAAATACTAAAATAAATATTGTTCTTACTTCACGTTTTTTCACCTATCACAGGTTTGTGTGGAACATAACTCCCGCAATAATCGAGGGACTACTGTATGTTTGAATTATTAGGCTTTTGAATGTAAACTAGAAACAGCATGCAAAAACTCCAAAAACACTAGAGTAACATCTGTTCCTGTCATGGTAACAAATCTGAATAGTTACGCCTGAAACATAAATAAACCTGCAATACGTGATGCAAATGCTAACTCGTAGTGCTTATGTTCATTTATTTTACAATTTTCAGAGTGAAAACCACTCTGGCTTGTCAGGCAAATCATTTTAAGATGTTTGGATTTTTACCTTTTTCAAAACAGGAAATGGGGGAATTTTCTAGAAATAAATGTCTGTACTAATTCTCCAAATTACAAACTTTACAAGATTACATAGGAACCCTGGTAGACCAGCATCAGCTCGTGAGTGCCATTATAAAATTCTAGTTCATGTTTGTAAATTTAAAAATTAAATTCTCAAACTCAATCTGTAGCTTTAGTCGTGCTGTCAGCAGCAGTAAATACCTGGCTGTGGTTCAAAGTCCTTCAGGTTGACCTCATACTCGTCTTCATTGATGTACTGATGTCGGCCCATCATTACAATCGCAAACTTAAACTGAAGAAACACAAAAACAAATACTTCACTCAGTTGTAATAGTATTAAAATCATGGTTTGACCAACAGGAAGAGAACATCATAGGATACAGACCGATTTCCCCAATTCAACGGTAGTTTCGCAATTAATTTTTCCATTAAAAAAAATTTAAGTAGGCCACATCAAAAATAAAATCAACGTCTTGCACTCCTTGGTATGAAAGGAGTCGGGCAATATAAAGAGTTTTAAACAAACAGTTATATTTTTTCTTTAGTCAAATTCTTAAAATAAAGTTACATGCGTTCTCAAGCAAAGCTGTTGAATCTCACTATCTACTACCACACCAAAGTTTAGCTCATACTGTAAATATGACTGAGTCAGTCACTTTTGTGTTGACTAAGGTAAATCCCAAAATGTTTTTTTTTTTAAGAAAACATTGCTTGTTCCAAAAATGCCGACAGCTGCCATAATTTCTAAGATTTAGGAGTCATCCAGGTTTAAACTTCAACAGCACTCCCACCTAACCCTTCCAGGGGTGCCCACACTTTTCAGAATGCGAGCTACTTTTAAAATGACCAAGTCAAAGCTATAAGGCCCCGTTTACACGAGAACCTCTAGAAACGTTACGCGTTTTTTCAATGTTTATTGGGGGTAATAAAAAATGAGTGGATTTACATGCAAACACTGCAGTTTCCATATCAGTTGGGTTGCCAAATAAGAAATTATGAACTATAGTACTGTGGCTTTAAAATGATAATATTTTACCTAAACCGTCATATGTGCCAAGTAAAGATATTCTAAGATGAGGTGTGTGTAGTGTTAATTGAACATGTGCACAGAAAAAGAGGGGGTAAAAAATATATTTTTAAATTATCTGGCAACCCTGAGGGCTCAGCTGTATTCATTGTGCATGCAGTGTCTGCATGTCATTTATGTCCAAACTGATGAATACACCAAGTCTCTTTGGACCCTGGATTTTATTAGTTTTGATCCTACATGCTGAAAAAGGGAGAGTAGCACAAAAAACACTCTGCTCTCTACCATTTATTAAAACCGCTGTTATAGCAGAAGAACTTTTCACTGCAGCCATCTCTAGTGTGCACGCGGGACTACACTTAAGGACCATTTCACAACTCCGCAGTGGGGCTCCCCTGAAAATCTCCACTCTGAGACCTGGGCCCCATTTACACGGACACGGCGGGGGGAAATGTATCGTAGGGTATTTTTTTTAATGTTGAGTCAAGAAAAAATCTGCGTCGACACAGATCGCATTAAGTGTTTACATGCAACTGGAGGAAACCCCACCCCCCACCCCCCACCCCCAAATTCACGGTAGTTGCCATGCCAGGTCATTAGTTGGCGCTGTGAATTTTGTACATTCACCGCATGTGCACTGCCTGGGACAGCGGTCTGTAAGGTCCTTCCTCTGGGCTGAAAGTCCAGTAAATACAAAACTAAACGCCAGATTTTGGATACGAGTCGACGGATTTGATGCCAAACAAGACCGCTTCAGGTCGACACCGGTCGATAAGCAGACCGAACTGAAGAAAATTATTAAAGTCAAAAATAGTTTATTAATCTTAAAGGGAAGTTACGTGTTGTTGTAGCTAATCATCCTGGTTTCATTCAAGAGTTGTTATAGATGATGATAGCTGTGGGCAGGAAGGATCTTCTACGGCGAATCCAAAGAATCTGGCCACAGATACTGATCTGTCCACCTGGATCCAGCTTGCTGTCAGATCCGGCGGGCCTCTCGGTCCTCCTGGGCAGCAGGACTGCCTGAAGGCCGGACAGAATTCCTCCCTGAGCAATGGTCACTCCTCCCACCAGTCTGCCGAGCTCCTCGTCACAACAGAGACAGCTGAAGGTGCCGGGGGTTGATCCCGGTCCTCCCGTTGTCATGAACCTAGTTTCCCACCAGCTCCAGGATCTCAGCGGTCAGGTACTTCAGCACCACCGCTAGGTTGACGGGAATTTGTCCACGGTGCCTCCTTTTCAACTCATTTGGGATTTGGGGCTGTAGTTGAGATTTTTAAGCTTTTGAGACGTTAATCAGCTGCTCCTGGTTGTTAAAAAACGCCTTGTTGCCATGGTTACACATCATAAATGCCCAAAAGTAAAAAGGTTTCAGTAAAAATCCTTCCAGCTGCACAGCATCCGATACTAAAGTAAATCATCTGAAAAAAAGTGATTTACATCCAGAAAAAGAGGAATTACAGTTTTCAAAAGCAACAACTCAGAATGAAGGGAACAAAGCTGCTCCAACATGCAGCCCCCCCGAGTGGTGCAATGCTAGAGTTTTATTGGACTTGTTTATTGGACAATTCTAGAATTATGTTGGACTTCCTACTCCTGTGGTAATCAATAGCCATCGAGCAATTCTCCAGCAGGTAAATACACGTTCTTAATCACGTTTGCTTGTGTTTATTTCGGTTACACAACAACAATTTGTTTTGTTTTTTCCCCCCTGCGAGAAGCTATCCTCCCACCAGAGGGACTGGTTCTCAAAGAGAACACCACCTCGGCAGTGCAGGAGGACGCGAAGGGAGATGTTGGAGCAACTAATTCAGTTAAAACTCCCCTCGGTTCTTTAATTCAATCTATTCAACATTTTAAACTACATTAAGCAAAGGAGTGACAGCCTGAACAAGCCAGATAAACAACATGGCACCAGTGCCCAGGCTGACAAGAGAGGAAGAGTACAGTTCATTAATGTAGTTTACAGCTAGGTTAACGTGTTTTTAATAGTGTTCAGTTTAAATATCAGCGTTTGTGTGACATACAGTTTGTGGTGTTGAATGAATAAATAAAAATTAAACCTGATATCATTTTCAACTTTAACATGCAACATGTTTCACATCATTTAAAATCACATAATTTGAATTGCATAATATCCAGATAGCTTCATTTAGCTCACATAGCTTCATTACATCTCCCACCACTAACAGAAATACTGTTTATTATTGTTAATGTTATTATTTAGTACATTTAGTATGTTATAGTACAGTGGGACGTGTGAAATATACGCCTGCCTCGACAGGCCCATTCAGCGATTTCAAACTGGATCTGACTGGCGTCTCTTCCCAACACAGATGTCGGTCACAGCAGCTACATTCCAGTGTAGATTAACTACAAGACCCAAAATATATTCCATCAGTCGTAACACAGAACTTCACCACCATTGTTGTTGATAGAAATATACCGTTAGTCTGCACTTGAGTGAAATACACGCCTGTAGTGTGCATGTGCCTTAACACATCTGCGGAGGACTTTTTTGACACCTCTGCAGGCGGTCCACCAGAAAACTTCCACTCTGAGACCTGGGTTGAAAAACCTCTGGATTCAACAAAGTGGGGGACTGGTATCATGTAAATGAACAGCCGAACCAGAGTGAAAGGTTAGGATTCACTCAGTATACGCATCGTTTAAACGGCCCCCTGGATTCAGAAACCTTCCGTTTCAGAGCGAGGGCCGTAGTCTGTAAATGAACAGCCTAACAGCAGCCGAACAGCAGCCGAACAGCAGCAGAACAGCAGCAGAACAGCAGCAGAACAGCAGCAGAAAGGCTGCGGTTTCACGTCGTGTAAAGGACCACAGACTGGCTGTCCTCTATGTCAATCACGTGACAAATTTCATGGTGAAGATGGATAATAGGCTAACGTCTATTTTTTAATGCCATGTGATCTACCCATACTACCTTTACGATCGATGTACCCCTGCTGTAGGGCTTTTGCACAGATACTGTTGGGGCGTGTGATTATTTCAACAATTCGGCCTCTCTCCAGGTCAAACTCAACAGGAAACAGGATTTAGTAAACCTCTGGATGTGCTGCGCTCAGTGAACAGCAGCCATGTTGAGGCTGGGTGAGCAGGCAGAAAAGATTTCAAACAGCCTGATCCTAATGGGACTCATCTGACTGAATATTTGTTGGATCACAAATTAAAGTTTTACTAACTACAGGAGAAACAGGAAACAAGTTACAGCTCTAACATAAAGGCTTAGAATATGACATAAAATTAAGAACAAGAAAAAAAAAACCTTCTTACTGACTAAAACCATGTTAATACATGAGGTTTACATTAGGAGAGCTTGATTTTCACTCTGTGCTCAAGATAGGATGTCATTAGATTTTAGTGTTTATTTTCTGTATTGTTGAATTCAAGTTGAACCTAATTACCTGCGGGATCAATAAAGTTCTATCTTATCTTAATCAAGAACAAGATTTTCCAAATTAGTCAATATTGTTTAAAAATATACATGTTTAAATGTCTGGTGCTCAAATTTTGAAGTGTTTTCGAGAGTTTCCACAGCAATCACAGGAGCAAATGTATCAAACCTCACAGCATACAGCACATCATACGCTCGCTGACAAACAGTCTTACAGCAATTTATAGCAATGAATCGGACATGCAAAGACTTTGTATAGCATTTGATTTCGATTTGTGATGTGTACGCAACACTTCGTCTAGGGATTATGAATATGTGTATTAAGTTTAGTTAAATTATCGCGTTGATCAGAAGTTATGTGCCGGACAAGAGAAACTTTACAGACGTTAGTGTGAATGGAAACAATACCATAACACGTTCCCGCCTTCAACAGGACATTAAAAAGAAAAAAAGGTAATTTGGTGAAAGTGTTGAGTCCCAAGTAGGACATGTACCTTCTCAAATTCTTTCTCCTGGATGTCCAGCATGGTCTGGATCCTCCTCATAACCTCCCGAAATGGCTCACCCTGCAGGGTGGGTGTGGGGGGACAGGAGTGAATAAAGGAGGAAACCAACCAGACGGACACTGAAGCTGTCTCAGGCGTTCACCCACCTGTCTAATCTTGAGCAAAAAGGGAATCCCAAAGGTGCCAAAGACCTCCTTATGGAAATGAGCGACCGGGATTAACATTTCAGTGTCCTTGTCCAAGTCCACCTGGTCCAAAGGAATCTCCTAAAGGAGGGAACAGTAAAATCACAAATGTTAGAAAGAGTTACAGAAATGACGGACGGTGGACTAAAACAGGGTTGTAAAACACTAAGAATTTTATCAGAACTGATAGTTAACGCTTTCAGCATCCTGCTTCTTGCAAAGGTGGAATAAAGACGAGGTGCAGCACAAGAGGTCAGGCTTTTGTTAGAGGCTGAATGGTTGAGCTGGAATATCTTTAAGTACCAAAGCAGCAAGAATCAGATGCTCACAAAATGTTTGAGGCTGACGGTTTGGAAAGTGGCAAAATAAGTAAAACTGCTAAAAATATACTAAAAAGGTAAAACAGGGGATTGTGGAAATACACTTACCTCTATTCTGAAGGTGCGACTGGCAGCAGGAGATAAACATTCTAGCAGCTCGTCCTCCTGGTGAACCCCGATGATTTTATAGCTTACTATCTCTAACAGCCTGCAGGCAGAGACACGAGGGGGAAGTGAGGATGGCAGCAGCTGTTCAAACGCTTCAAATAATGATTTTCAGAAGAAGAAACTCACATTACATAGGAAATCAAGATTTAAACAAACTTAACACAGGCAGCAAAAAAATATATCAGCCAGAAACTATTTTATTTTTACATGTGAGGAAATTCTTCAGGCCGTTTGGATTGGAGTTGATGTAAAAACACAAAACAACACACAGAAACAATAAAACATGCTCATGTATGGTCCTGAATGTTTAATAACCCAGAATCTAATTTACTTAAGGACATAATTGATCCATTAATTGGAGACCAACAGTCTGAACAGAAATTAATTTTCCAGTGTAAACATTTAGAATAAAAACTAACGTTGCAGTAAAATGTGTCTTTAAGGTCACAAATAAAACAAAAGTTGAGTTAAACTGTTATTTAACAATGACTGAATTTCTGCCATGCAGTGACTTAAGTATTAAAGTCGAACGACTTAATTTTGACTAAAATGGTTTTGACTTTCCTTTTTTTTAATGAGTTTAATTTATTTAGTGTCATGACGCTACTGGACTCTTTAAATTTCCTTCTATGCATTTATGAAGAAAAAATAAAAATACACATAAACAGACTGCTTTTTTTGTTTGTTTTATTTTGTGGTGTTGATCAGTTTTTATAATTGGCCCGTTTGATGAATGTGTGCAGCAGTTTAAATACCTGAGCTTCTCAGAGCCGTTTTCTGACAGCTCCACCGCCTTTTTACATTCATCCAAAAGGTCCCTCACACAGCCGTGTTTGTCAGGGTAGAGGGTGATCTCCTGCAAATAAACAGACTTTAGTTCTCTGCCCAGGTCAAACATGCACCAACATATCAATAATTACATTTTTCTTTGACTAAATGACAGTTCAGGAGCTTGATATGCTGCCACGTGTTTTACCTCCTCTCTGAACTGGCTGTTGAGCCAAATGGATTTAAAACTCCTCCTGTTCTCAAAATCTGTAATCTTCATCTTTAACTGTGGACACAAAAGAGAAGGTAAAATGAAAAGTTTGGCTTAGAAAAAGTTAGGAACACTAATATGTCGAAAGATATTAATCGCAGACTCGACCGACACGTAGCACAGATGGTAACGTGACACAGAAAGCACCAAACGAATGGCAGACATCTTGTTTCAGTTTGAAGCTGTCCCCACCTGCTGGTAATAAAGTTTCTTGGGCTGCCGAGGTTTGAAGAATTGCAGCAGGTCTCGCAGTGTCCCATCATAGTTATGTCTGAGAGGATTGCCTGGACCGTCCCTGTACCTGGCCACCACACCACCAGGCAGGGGGGGAGGACGACCAAGGGAAGGAAAAGTAACAGGAGACAGGAAACGGAGGGCAGGACAGAGCGACGGAGAGAAAACAGGCCAAGAGAGGGAGGAAAGAGAGAAAGAGTTAAGAAGGGAGAGAGGGAGGCGTAAGAGGAAAACGAAGAGACAGGTGGAGGGGGGACAGGTTACACAACATTTCTACTAAAACTTGTTATTCACACAAGCAGCACAAATCTCAATTGAAAGACTGTTTTAAAACTTAAATCAGTGAATAAAAGCACAATAAAGGACTATTTAAAGATCAAATCTTAAATGGTATCTTATAATTTCTTCCCCGTCATTACACATTTTTGAACTTCCTGACCTACAGAACATTAACATGTAAGAAAATCCTGATCAGAGCAACAGATTAGTAATCCAACAACAATGTGTTTTGTGTGTGTGTGGATGAGACAAGGCTCCTACCCCTGGGACTTGAAGAACTGCAGCAGCATGGGATCCGTGTTCAACCTCTGTGCCACCGTCTTAGCCACCTGACAAACACCCGAAAACATGCAGGCTATCACCAAAAACACCATCACACCTAATCTGTGGCAGTAAGTTAAATGAAAACTAAAGCAGATTAAGACTTATACATCAAGCTGACAAACTTCTGGGGTTTGAGGCCATTTTTTAAAAAGATTTTTAGTCTCAAAACTGCAACAGAGGTTAAAAATTATTACATAAAACACATTTCCCCAAATATTTGTCATAATTTAATCTCATTATGGATATAATCCTAAAACGCACCACTTTGATTGTATTTATTTAGCTGCCCTTGGTTAATTTCTTTAAATTCAGATTTAAGGGTCAGATTTAAGTGGATGTACCTGAAAATAGTTCATGCGGTTTGAGAGCGTGACCACGAAGCCCGGGTCGTTGTGGATGGTCTTGTCACAGAAAATGACATCAACCCGATGGTAGAGGTCCCGGAAATAGTCCTTCGCCGTAGGCAGCTCACTGCTGTCGTTCTCTGGGTCGTCCCTGCAAGTTTGAAGGAGGTGGTTAACAAAAAATTTATAAAACGCAGTTAAAGCACAAGAGAAACGTTTAGAGTCGACATTACTTTAGTGTTGCAGCCAGACTTACAACACAATAAGAGTTACTAATTTTCTTGTCAGTTTTTTTTCTTTTTTGCCAATTCTGACCTGAAAAGAGTCGATAAATTTCTTTATCTGTGACCATGTAAACTTACTAGATATGGAAAGAGGATTTTATTTTCTTTGAAGAAAAAAATATAATTTTTGTCTCTGATTTCACAATAGATTTTGAGGTTAAACAACTACCTAAACCTTTTTTCTGCAAAGATTAATTTGATCAGAATATTAGTCTTATCCCCACAAAATCCACTGCAATAAACCCTCATTCTGCTCACTTTATCTTCCATCATCACCACAGTCTAAAGCCAGGTGTGGGCATCAAGGCCACTGACAGCCAATTAGATCGACCTATTATTATTATTATTATTATCATTGACCATGAAACTTGAAATTTGGTACTTGACCCAAGATTTATTGCGAGGTAGAACAGTGGACAGCACTGTCGCCTCACAGCAGGAGGATGCAGGTTCCCAGCCTTTCAATGTAGGTTTGCATGTTCTCCACATGCACTTATGGAGTTTTCTCCAGGTACTTTGGTTTCCTCCAACAGAGGAGGTAACTCTAAATTGTGTGAGAGTGTGAATGGATGTCCCTGTGATGGACATGTGACCCGTCCACGATGTTGCCCGCCTCTTGTGGGGACAGCTGGACATGGACACCAGCTCCCAAAGCCCCAGAAAGGAAAATGCAGGTAAAGAAAGCTGATTAATTGCAGTCCAAGTGGACTTTCAAGTGGACTTTGCAATAACTGACCCTTAGAACCCTTAGATTGTGATGAAAACAAATTTAGAATACGTTTTGTGCAGCTCTAAAACTTTTATATACTTTCTGAAACCAGATAGGAACCTTATACGTCTAATTTTCTCAGTCACATTTGCCAACAAGCATCACAGCTGTTTGTGTGCCAATGCACACTCACACAAACTCATCCTCAGCCTCAACTAGTTCACTGAGTGAAGAGCAGGAAATGGTTTTGAACAAGGGTTTACAAATGAATCAACAATCTGTCTTGATTGTGAAATTGTAAGTCTTCTTATTCCAAATACTTAAACTGAATGCACGAGCCAAAACTTACTTCTGGAAGACAATTATGTCGCCGTCCATGAGCTCGTCCAGGGCCTTGTCCAGAGAGACATCATAGTCCTGTATCCGCTCTGTTAGATTGGGCTTTACTTCCTAAAGCACATAAAGCACCGGAGGAGGAAGTTAAACCTAAACCTGAATATAAAGTTATTTGGTGGAACAAGAACCACACAACAAAAAGTCAATATGACGGCATGGAAGAGTGAATCAGTTTAGGAGACTAAGCTCGTGTCCAGAAGAGACAACTTGATAATGTGAAGAAACAAGTGAAACAAAGAAGACGACTTAAAAACAAACGCCACAATAATAAATTACCTCATAGAGGATAAGGCTAGTTTCCTGCTGAAACCCTGCTCGCTCACACATGACTGGCAGCAAGTCTCCTGGTTATAGCAGGAGGAAAACAAGAAATATTCAAGAACTTTGCAAACATTTGCTTCATCTCAGCAAAACTTGTTGATTTCCACTCACGTATTTTGCAGGATATAGGGGTGTAGATATGTCCACAATAATTTAAGCTTCTGGTTTTGGGGTCGTACATCTTCAAGAACAACATGACATCATCTGAAAGAGACAAAAAAAGAGGTACGTCTTAAATAAGTGTCTGAAATTGTATCACAACGACATTACTGTGGCAGCACGTTTAGATTCACAAACTTTTTACTTGATTCTTGCTGCCAATTAACCAAGAGCACAAAGACAATACAAAGCTGCCTCAACCAACGTTAATGTGTTTTTGTTCACATTAGCTTTGCGAGATCTTGTAGTGCTGTATGAATGTGTGTGTGGAGGTAAATCAGAGCACAGATTGTGCTGTAGCACTTTGAGTGTCTTGATTAAATAGAAAGGTGCTATTTAAGTACAGTCCAGTTACCTTTTTTTGCAACGATAATGGATTTTTTTTTTTCCAGGAACCATAGTAATAATAAACAAATAAAATTGT
Source organism: Nematolebias whitei (assembly GCF_014905685.2). Lineage (NCBI taxonomy): Eukaryota > Metazoa > Chordata > Actinopteri > Cyprinodontiformes > Rivulidae > Nematolebias > Nematolebias whitei. The sequence goes on along the minus strand of NC_056512.1, from coordinate 24,741,079 downwards.
GCATTGTATTCTGTGTATGAACAACCATGTCGTTTTCCTCTGGTAATGAGAAACATAGAAGCCATGAAGAAACAAAGTCATGCATTTCAAACAAAAATGTTTTGAAATAAAAAAATATTAAAAATACAGTAATTTATCATGAACAGGGCCAGAAAATAAGCCAGGAAGTGGCACCTGGAGGTGTAAGAATTTTGAACAAGTTTGGGCCAACAACAAAAGCACCAAAATGTCTTCCTGATCCGTCACAGAACACATGGTTTGAAGTTTCTGTGCTATTTATGGAAGCTCTACAGGAAAGCAGTGATCATTTTATAGTCATTATAATCACTGTAGAAACAGTAGCAACAGAAGCAATTTAACAATTGCATTGACATGAAAAAAAAAACTAAATGTTGAATTGCTTGGTCAAAACAGACTCAGAGATCTACAATCTTTCACATATCAGCTGAAGGGAAGCTGTGGAAAGTTTTTATTTTTTCACGTTGTCCCACAACATTAAGAAAAATACAGAAATGGTGAATCTGATATTTGATATCAGGGAGTTGCTAAAGAACATGTAGCTTCTAACCAGACAGTCCTCAGAAGTCATATCGTCACACCATAACAGTTCTCTTTTGCATTTGTTTACTTCTGCAGAGTAACTGACAACTTTAACAAGTTTTCTCATTCGGATGTTGTTTAAAAATGCGTGTAAAGCTGTTGCACGTAACGACGATGAGTGCTGATGTGTAGGACTCACGGTCTTTGTCAAACTTGGGTAACGTGGCTCCACTGGCTGCCATCTCTGGATCCACTGTCTCCAGAAATATTGTCCAGGGGTTCTCATTGTCACTCAAGTCAATCATCTGAAATAAGCACACACAAATACTTAAAAATATGCTTCTGACGATACGAACGACCTTTACCAAGTGATATATTTAAAAACAATTCAAATGCCAAGAGCGTTTATTTAGGTTTAATGTTGCTCTAAAATAAATGCATCCTCTCATTGAAGACTAGCTTAATTAAATAAGACTTGTACTAGAAGCAGTGCAGCACAACACAGATCTTTTTTTAAAACCCAATAATAAGAATGACAAGAGCATGACACTTGAACTGAACTTGACCAGAATCACTACACAAATTGCTCGTCACAAACTGCTCTCAAACTCGAGCACAAAAAAACAGCACATACCGACTTGTTGCTGTCAGCCTCGTAGTCGAGCATGGCGGGCCGTTTGGTTCCATTGCTACGGGCCTGCATGGGCCACAGCCTCATCTGGTCCTGAGGGAAACCCTGCGGCACCAAGGATACAGAAATTCATAGCTGCTTTTTAATTCACCAAAAATCTGAGAAACAAAGCCACTCACCATGGTCTGGGAGAGGTTCTGGACAAACTCTTGCAAAGTGGAGCTTTTCAGAACCTTGAAGACGGTGTACTTCACTTTCTCCTCATCATACATGTCGTTGCCCTGATGGCCACAGAACTGGTCCTCTGTCACCATCTACTCAAAGGAAAGAAGATGGACAACCTCAGTGACCGATAGTAAACGTCTGCAAGAACCATCTCCAGAGCCCAGTGGCTACTTATATTTTGCATTTATTTTTAATGATCTTTGAAAAATGTTTTAATAAAAACAGACTATCTGACAAACAGTAATGCAAAACACATAAAAGTGTCAAGTTTTTGTTGCAGCTGACATACAACCACAAGTACAATGTGGAGTTTGTTTCTCAGCCCATTTACAGCTTAAAAAAGCCAAAGATATGAACTTCTAGAGGTATTTAACAAATCACACGGTGCTTAAAATGTCCCTTTTACCACTTCAGAGATGAGCATTGCTTTAATGGTTGGCCACATAAAGTTGGTGCAGAAAAGAAAGTCAATTTTCTCCACCAACATTACAATTCTATCACAGAATGACAGTATAGACGTGCTCTAACAGATAACCTAACAAACTACATTATCACAATTATGATATTGTATATAAGAGAGTTGTTGAGTAAGTAACACACTCAGGGGAAGGGAAGTCTGAGATTGTGTGTTCTCATACGATGATGAACTTAGTTCTCTGCGTTTAACCCACACACTTCACATACACACAGGTGGAGCAGTGGGCAACTATGTAAGCACTCGGGGAGCAATCAGGGATTGGGTGTCTTGCTCAAGGACACCAGAACATGTGGAAATGGCTGGGAGACGAACTGTGACTTTCTGGTCCCCAGTCGGCTGCCCTACCTACCTCTACTTCATCTTGGTCCCCACTATATCTATATCTATATACATATACATATACACATATCCACACACTTTGATTATTTAAGGTGTATATATAGGACATAGCTGGCACTCGATTCCTGCCCTTCCTTCTCTTCGACAGAGCACAGTATGTGTTTGGAGATAATTACCCTAATATTTCAAGTTAGTTCATTATGAGCCCTAACAGTTCGCAAGCAGCCGATCACCAGCAGACAAACACAAACAAAACGGGCTTATTTTCCAAATGTTAAATTAGCCTCATTTGTTGGGTCATAGAGTGAAACGATCCATCGTTTAGACCAGTGGTTGGGGGTCCTCAAAAAATAAATACGGTAACTAAATTAATTTAAAATAATTTTTTACAAGCACGTAGATGTTTAACAACCTGTTAAAATATACTAAAATGCAGGAAATCGCATCTACTTTATTCAAACATTTGCATGGGTGCATGGGTGGCATGCCGGGACTTCTCCAGCCTGTGGTGTGGGGCTTTAGGGATGCATTGGTGCGCTGGGCCGGTCTTCATCGGCTGCTGCTCCCTGCTGCTCTGGCCCCCGGCCTGGGGCCGGCTTGCGGTCACTGTTGGGCAGGTGGGGCGCATGGACGGCCCAACAGAGGCTCTATCGGGCTGTCTCTGTGTGCCTGTTTGTCTCAGGTTGGGTTTTGGGTGTCCCCCCTCTCTTGGACCAGTTTTGGCCCCCCATTTGGTGGGTCGTGCTCCCCCCCGGTGGTGGGTCCCCCTGCCGCCGGTGCATTGGCGGCTCTCAGCAGCTGGGTGGTGGGGTGTGTGCAGGCCCGCCCTGGTGGCTGCCTGCAGGGGCCTAGGTGCCCTGGCTCTGTCGGGCCTCTGTTGGGGGGTGGTATGACCTTGGGACTCGGGGCTTGGTGTCCATGGCCGGATCCACTCTGGAGGGGCAGGTTGCCGGCGGGGCCTGTTGACTCGTCGCTACGGCCTCCTGGAGTTTCTGCATTGTGGTTGCTGGGGATCACCCGGGGCTTTCCTTTGCTTCTCTCTCTGGGGGGTGCGGGTGTCCATGTTGGGGGACTACCGGAGTTCTGGGCTTGGGGGTCGCTGTGTGTCTGTGGTTCCGGGCTTCCCTGTGTTACCTTCGTGTCCTACGGGGACGGGTTTATGGGTCCCCACATCCACTATTGAACATTTTTATGAGAAACCTTATAGTGATAAGCATGCTCACACAGGTGTTTAGATTCAGGTGTTTATCAGATACACACTCAGTTGGGTTGTGGTGGCCACTAAATATATCTTGTATTACCATGTAATGTATAAAATACTTTCTAATGATGTTATAACTATCATTAAATAAGTCGTTTGTTGTTGTGGTTTCTTGGTTTTGTCGGCTTTTTTTTGTCTTTTTTTTCTCTTTCCACAGGTCTAGAGGCAGACTTCAATGATGTTGATTTGTGTTCTCTTTATCCCTCTCCTCTATTCCTATCTCCTTCTTTACATTTTAACTCTTCTCTTACTTTTCTGCTTTGTTATCTTCTTTGTTTTCCGTCCCCGTGCCCATTACATCTGAAACAAACCCAAAGCATATTCTAATAAAATTAAATTTATATATCAAGTGGAGCATTAAGGCCAGCCATAATGCTCTGCTTGTGAAAGTAAATCTGTTGGGCCTCACCTTGACACTCAGACAATAATTCTAATTGTCACAATGCCAAACAGGACAAGGGGAAAAAAAAAAAAAAAAAAAACTACATTAATTTTAAATAATTTTTTACAAGCACATAGATGTTTAACAACCTGTTAAAATATACTAAAATGCAGGAAATCGCATCTACTTTATTCAAACATTTCTGGGGGAGGACCCCCTGATATTTGCTTTCAGGCATTGATCAGTTTACAAATTAAGCCCGTTACTTGGTTACTTGACTACTGCTGTTATGATTCTGTTCAGTTTTATGTAAAGAGTTTTCTGTAATAATTTGAAGTTGCAATACATTTATTATGTTCATTATGTGAATATGTTAAGTTTTAAAGTGGTTGTTGATACTGTTAATTTTCTCAAAACTACAATTTTTGAAAGTTGAAATTAAAAATTGTGTTCATTGTGTCTTGAATGAAAAATAGCTCATGTTTAAAAGTTTAAAAATTGTATTAATACTATAAGTATTTATGTTAAACAAATATTTCCATTGCATTAAAGAGACAAACTGAAGACAATTATTTAATAAACATGAAGATTATGAGGGGGTCCCTGAACCCAAAAAGTTCGAGAGCCCCTGATTTAGATGATCATGCTTGAAGTCATAAAGTCTGGGGTAATAAAACAGTGGACAGAAATGCTGTGTGGTGTAAGACGAAGTGAGGTTGTTAATCTGATTTGGAAGAAGGCTCCTGAACTCTGCATCAGCCCCTAGTGTGTTCCTAACTGCAAAATGGATGCAATTTATTTGACTTATGGTAAAGTGTCTGTTCAGGTACCATGCACCCTGATAGCAAACGGTCTAGTTCTCCAAGGTTATTGAGGTTATGACCACAAGAGTTTCTCAGAGTACAAAATACCTTACTAGGCTTTTTCTTTAATGGCACTACAGATAGAAATACTAAGGTGATTTATCAGGCAGCTGGTGGATGAGCAGGAATGACATTGCAACTTTTCCATACACAAGATCCAGGCTTCACCGTCAGTCAAGTTTTTGTTTAGGTTTTTATACGATACTGTGAACAGAGGTCGACATAAAGCGGTTTCTGGTTGTCCCAGATTACCTATTTTCGGCTGGGACAACAAGAAATCGCCTCAAGGATGTCCAGTGGACAAACAAGTGAAATAGACATGAAATAAAGTTCTAAGTCGCCACAACAGATTATCGTCATCTGTAAAAATGGAGTGGGGGGGGGATTGTGTTTGCTGTGGTCTTTCTAAAGCCATCCCAACCTAATGATGATACAGGGATTAAACTGACGCTGCTTTAAACAAATAAAGAGAAGCAGAGCTACAGTTTGACCCCATTAACGCAGGGCGGGTTGTGCTGTCTGATAAATGGCAGGTGTGTGCAGTGTCGGAGAGATGTACGTACAGTACATAATATTGTACAAAGAAAATAAAAATGTACACAACACATGATAATCAACTTTAATATTACTCATGTGATCGGTACAGTCCTGGATACAGTACTCAGTGTTTCCCCTACTATTATACAGGCGGGGTGCCCCACCCCGTCAACAGAACTGAGCACCCCGTCTACCAAACTGAGTTTACCTCTCCCACCCCCACACGGCACTGACATATCACTAAGCTAGAGGCACAAAATACAGGCTCTCTAGCTAAAGGAGGTTAGAGAGGTGGGCCTGTGATCCGAAGATCGCTGATTCACACCCTGACCCTGACAACATCAAAATTGTGGGTGGGGTAGGCGAAGCACCCACACTTGCCCCCACCCTCATTCGCCCCACTCTGGGCCCATGAGCAAGCCCTTAACCCCCATCTGCTCCCTAAAACAGGTCTCTCTTGAAAATGAGTTCTCGTGGCTCAATGAGACTACCTGGATAAATAAAGGGTAAATGAAAAAAATAAAAATTACCGCTTTGCTAAACTGGAAAATGTCCTTATATCTACCCCTGGTAAAAGTAATTGTTGTTTCTATAAAACAACATGTTTTCAAGCTGTGGCAACGTTTGATTCAGACGCTGTGCTCAGATGATCAACCAATTGTTGAGTTAAATCAGCAGTGTCCAATCCAGGTCCTCAAGGGCTACTATCCTGTTTTGGTCATGTCTCTGCTCCAGCACACCTGATTTAATGGTTGAATGACCTCATCAGCAAATCCTCAGGTTCTACAGAAGCCTGTTATTCACACATTTATTTAAATCAGGTGTTGAAGACCTGGATTTGACACCACTGAGTTAATTCATTCAAACTAATGTCATTGCAATGTCCTGCATTCTTTTATTCTTGCTAGGAAAGCTCATACAATTAAAATCCTTCACGCGTTCTGATGCAAGCTCAATAATTCAGGTAGAAAAACCTAACGAGGTTAAGTCAGGTCATCTGGACAGATTCTTCTTTGTTGACAAAGTGTCTTTGTTTCTTGCTTCTTTGTTCATCAAAGAAGAATCTGTCCAGGTGACCTGACTTAACCTTGTTAGCAGATTCTATAAACTTCACGACATAAACTTTATTAAAGTGAAGTTTTTGAATTGCAAACACACGCACACAAAACTCCCATAGTATTAAGTATGAACAATTCTTGTAGAGAATCAAGAAAACGGTTTCTGGTTTCTTACCTGGACTTGCATGTAGAGGTGAGCCTCCTGGCGTTCCTTCCTCTTCTGTGCCTCCACTCTCTTCTCCTCCTGCAGACGCTCCACCAGCTGCTGAGGGATGTCCACATCAGTCATGGGCTGGAGCACCTCGCCTGAGATAGAACACATGGTACAAGTGAGAAGTGTATGAGGACTAATCCAAGTGCTGGTGTGTGCCTCGTAGCAGTCTTCGAAGAAAAACTCAAACAATATTGCACACCAGTGTACTTGTAATATGTAGTACAAAGGAGGAGTGTTACTTACTCAGCTTTGACTCGCGGATATACACCAACATATACGCGTTAGTGCAATGGCGGACTGAGAGGTCGTCGTCATGCCCACCGTAGTTGTGTTCGATGGCCTCCTCCTTGGTGCACCGTGACACTACATCGTCATCAAACTTACACCACTGCAGAAGACATGCGAGGATAAAGGAACAAAGGATGTGCATCAAGGTCTCTTCAAGGACAGTGAGAATAAAATTGAAACACAGGAAGCACTCAAGATCTGTATTTATGTTAACCACTAAATGCAATGACAATTTTAGGTAATCAAATTAAAAAATGCTTTACGAAAAAAAATTAAGGATAATATACTAGATCAGTGAGACTGATGGTGCTGTCCTGACACGGCACTCTAAGGCTTAAAAGCTTGTAATCTACACAAAAAATATTTAGGTTTTAGAAAACGTTCCTACATGAGAGCAGCTATTTTAACAGACTTAAGAACAGTCAAACTCATTTAGTTTCAAGGCGCTCAGCTTTTAACATTGCTGAAAATTGACCCAATCTCCAAATATTTACGTATTTTGTGTTAATTTTACTTTTCATCTTATTAAACATCTCTAGACACAAGTAAACATTTAGTAAGTGATCCTAAAACACCACAACAAAAATTCAAGGTACAAAAACTAACTCGTAGTAATTCATGAAAATTGTTTGAAAAAATTGTCGTCACTAACACTCACTTTGCCGTCTCCTTTAGGGTTGAGATAGACGACGTAGTGGCCGCCGTGGTTGTCCCCACTGTGTACCAACACCGCATGTAGAATGTAGTTCGCTGGGTCCTTGGAGTCCGGCTTCTGGAGGAACTCATCCAGAGGTAACTGGTCTGGAAACTCAAACCTGTTAGGGAAACATAACCAGTGAGAAAGGAGAGATGGGGAAGAGATGAAAGGATAGAGATTTAAAAAAGTGATGGTACACAAAGGGACGAAAAGAGGATTTTTTAAAAAGATTGATGCTTAAGACCTAATGTGTG
>NC_056512.1:24716716-24732912 GCF_014905685.2 Nematolebias whitei | reverse complement strand
ATATATATATTTCCGTCACTGCCACATTTGACTCCTGTTTTTGAGAAACATCTCTTTCTGAAATTGTCACAAAATGCTCTTGTATTGTTCAAATTCACTGAGGTTTTATCATTATTCGCATCACATGTGGTACATGAGGTGGACTGAAATTGTGTACACAGGGTCCCAGTTACATCAACAATAAAAAATATAAATTGTAAAAAGAAACAGTAATAAGGGTCTAAGATATAAGATGTCACACCTGTCCTGAAGTTTTCCTAATAAAGACGTGGTCAACAAGGTTTCAGTGATGTCCTTTTCCATCGTCATAGAGCAGGACGTCAGACATTTTACTTAGTGTAAGCCCAAGAGTCTTTTCTTTAATATGCTGCACCTTTCACCTTCGCCAATATAGAGCAGACGCTCTAAAATTAGACCCAAGCAACAACCTCTGCTACAGCATGCGACGAGGAATGATCTACTTCATGTAAAGTTTTGCACTAGTAATAAAAATAACGGTAGTCAGTAGTGGAAGAATGAAGGTGCGTTTCTTCTACCTGTCATTAATCTTGATATTTTGGTCAGTCTGTGGGTCGTACATGAACCTCATCAGCTGCAGATGAAGGATTGGAGGGAAAGTGAGGAACTTCACACCCTTTTCTGCTTCCTGCAGTGCAAACACACGTCGGGCCAGATTAATCTCCACTCAGACTTTAACAAATAATAATAAAGACATTAGATAAAATGAAAATCCCAATAAATGTATTAAAATCAACGCACAATTTGCAAAGTCCTCACTAAGTTTGGTTTCGTGACTCGTTTGCAAACAAGATTTTACTGCAATTCTGTTTAAACGGGCCTAAATATCATAGCTATGCAGAAAATAAAATCTAATGTAATGTTCATTAAAACAAGAAAAGGTGCAAAAATTCCTGACCGAGGGCGAGAATGCTCACCTGAAGGCCATGTTCTCCTGCATCATATTTGTTGTCTCCGTCTAACTGCTCAGTAGCAACGTAATCTTTAAATGACTCAAAAACTGCACACAAGCAGAGGAAACAAACAAAATCAGGAAATCATTCACACCGAAACAGCAAAAAGCAAGTGGTCTGAATAATGATCAGCTTTAGAGAGTTCTTACTTTCAACTTTATAATTGAAAACTAGCAGGAAACCTCAATAATACCAGAGACAAAATGTGGTTTACATTCATTTAAAATGCTTGCGACAGCCATTTTTTTTGTAATAAGTTTTAATGCATTTGTGGATTAATAACATTAATAATGTATAGTAAAAAAAAATCATGCTGCTAAAATTAACAGTTGTTGACATATTCACGTGCAATAACAGGAAGTGATGACAAAGGAGAACGCCTGCATGTAAACAAACCATTGCTACAATGGCTAACGACACAGAATCTGATGTTCCTTTAGATTATTTTGAGTCACTATCAGAGGGACAAAAAAATAATATAAAAAAATAAAATAAAAAAGAGAGTCTGAGTTCAAATTATATTCATTCAGAGTTCCCCATTTTAAAGAGTTCCCCCTTGATGACACTTTGTTTCACTCTGGCTGCTAAGTTCAAAAGAAGACATGCCAGTTATGTGAGAAAATTGTTAAAATTATGGATATGTTTTTTAAATATTAATGTTTTCTTACATTTATTTGTAGTATATGAATGTCACAATCACTTTAAATTCAGTTTGAATAGAAAGTAACATGCAGCAGCAATATTCTATAAATGAGAAAACTATGAAGGTGTTGAGCTACTCACTGTTCTTCTTTCCCTTTATGCTAAGCTGGATGTCATAGTAGTCCTCTATTCGTTCAGACCGGTAGTCCACATGCTTACACTGGATATAAGACTACAAAAGAAGCACAAACACACGAGTTGGAGTACAACACAAGATGGTTAAAAATAACTTTTCTGAAAGGGTTGCATCTTTATATACCCTGCATTTATTTTAAGACAGAAGCTGGACAGTCCAGGATACAATCTGTGCCTAGCTAAACTAATGTTAATATGTTTATCAAATCTATAGTCATACAAGTTTCACAAACATGGCTGAACTTGACACTACTACTAATGTCTTTTTATAATTAATAAATTTTATTTTTTAAGAATGGAGTTTTCAAATACATAATAAAGAAGATTAAAAAAAACAAAACAAAAAAAAAAACATACCACCATCTTTCCTCTGAATAGTTTAGGAATGGTTCCTTCAACACAAGTGCCCTTCATTTTGTTCTCCACGTTGTCCAGGAGCTGCAACACAAATCCAGTGTGCATCAGTTCAATTCAGCACTGATAAATGCACATCACTGGAAACCTATGAGAGCACTCACCACTCTGCACAGCTCCTGTACATCATGTTGCATGAAGCTATCTAGTGTTTCCCACCTGCACAAGGAGAAAAAAACAGATACACAGTTAAAATATTGTGATCTGCGCTTTGCAAATATGAAGAAAAACAACATCTGTTATCAAAGCAGCGAACAGAGCAACATCAACAAACAACCCAATGTTTCATTATTCCTGCAGGTATAAAAGGGTTCACACTTTGTCAAGATAAAAATGATCAAGTTTCAGTGTGAAAAACAATAAAGCAAAGTAAGCAAATACATCACATCCTTCTCTTTTTGTACAAGACTGAGCCACAACCACTAAATACCTGTTTTTATTTTAGAATTTATCACTTTACAACAAGAAAAAAGCTCGTACCCAAAGGACTTTGTGAGTTTCTTGGTGCCAACAGGTTTGTCGCTGTGTTGAAGTTCATAAAAAACCCTCTGCAGCGCCAGGGGAACGCTCTTCGACGAGTCGTCACCTTCTGTGGGCATCATGTACACCGCCTGAGAAGACAGGGTCCACATCAAAGTTATGACTTTACACACTTTTCATAATTTAACAACATTTTTGCCCATTCAATAGAATTATACCAGAAATGCAAAGGCTTAATAGCCTAGCAAAAAGAATTGGGGTTAAAAATTAAGTTTTGGAGATTGGAGTTGTTTTAACTCTGTTCCTGTGTCAAATAAGTGCAAGATCCTGAACCGTTTCAACAAACATTTTGTTGCTTCTGGTTCTTTATTTGACACAATGGAAAATCAGCCACTTCACTTAATAACCAAACTTCTACAAATCAAATCCCTCCTACAAGTCAATCCTCAGTTAATCACAGCTTCTCTTTTTCTCCATTCTCAGTCAGTGAGGTCAATAAACTGTTAAAAGATCTTGATCCTAAAAAATCTGCAGGTCCAGATGAACTTCCACCTTATTTCTTAAGGCTGGCTGCTCATATCATCACAGTCCCTGTGACCCACATCTTCAATCTCTCCATAAGACAAAACTCCATCTGAGACGCTTAGAAAACAGCCTTTGTTCTTCCTTTGCTGAAGGGAGGTGACCCCACCTCACTGAACAACTATTGGCCAATCTCTAAATTCTGCATTTTAGCCAAGGTTCTAGAAAAACTCAAACTCTCAAATCAAAGATTACCTGGACTCATTTAACATCTTACCTCCACATCAATCTGGTTTCAGGAAGCAACACAGCACAACCACTGCTTCACTGAAGGTTTTTAATGACATCATTGAAGCACTGGATGCTAAGGATTATTGTGCTGCACTTTTCTTAGACCTGTCTAAAGCTTTTGACACTGTGGATCATAACATCTTGTGTCATAAACTCTCAGAAATTAGTTTCTCAGATCATACCATTGGTTGGTTCTCTAATTATCTTTCAGGTCTGAAGCAATGTGTTCAACATAATGGTACTTCCTCCAGGTATTTAACAGTCAACAATGGTGTACCACAAGACTCAGTCTTAGGACCCACCCTCTTTACAATCTACATAGGTAATGTAGGTCAGAGCACCCTTGATGCATCCTTACATTTCTATGCTGATGACACAGTTATTTATTGTTGAGCTAAAACAGTTGCTAAGGCTTTCCAGCTTTTGTAATCTGCATTTGACATCATCCAGACAGATTTGTTCCGCCTCAAACTTGTCCTAAATGCCGACAAAACCAAAGGGATGCTTTTTCAAACAGGAAGTCAGTCCCAGCAGTTCTTCCTCTGATTTTATCCTTAAAATAGTGTCCCTATTGAGTTTGTTGATTCCTATAAATATTTGGGTATCTTGGTCGACCCACATCTCTCTTAAGCTTCACGTGGAAAACCTAGTAAAGAAACTGAAAGTTAAACTGGGTTTCTGGGTTTGTATACCTGGATTATTGAGCATGGACTTTGTTGTTAAACTGGGTTTCTGGGTTTGTATACCTGGATTATTGAGCATGGACTTTGTTGTTAAACTGGGTTTCTTTTTCAGAAACGGATCCTGTCTAACTCTGAATGCTAGGAAACACCTTGTATCTGTGAATTTCCTTCCCTCCATTGATTACGGTGACATTATTTACATGAACGCTCCTACAAAAACCCTGCAGATGTTGGATGCTGTCTATCACGGTGCACTAAGATTCATAACTGGCTGTGATTATCGTACCCATCACTGCACCCTGTATTCACTGGTTAACTGGACATCATTAACTACACACAGACTCTCTCACTGGTATATTTTCATCTTTAAATCACTTCTTGGTCTGCTGTCTTCATACATCTCATCCTACATGCGCTCGCAGGACATTATTACCCGCAGTGTTCCCTCAGTGAGGACTGAACTTGGCAAAAGGGCCTTCTCCTACTCCGCTCCTCTTTCCTCGAATATATTACAAAAAGACCTGAAGCTCTTGACCTTGACCTCTCTAAGTGGCTTTAAGAATCTGTTGGACTCCTGGCAAGGACCAATGCAGACATGTTCCCGTTTTTAGTTTTTTACATTCGCCTTATAATCTAGTTGTTTTTTGATACTTTTTTGCCATCTCATTTTAATTTGGAAAAAAAAAAAATCTGTATGCCTCTTTTATAACTGTTTATTGTTGTTGCTGTTGTCCATTGTTGTCATCACTCTGTTAAAATCAGGTCTCTTGTAAATGAGTCCTTGAGGCTCAATGGGAGTAACCTGCCTAAATAAATGTTGAATGAAAAAACATCAATTGTTGCTTTCCCACTCTTTTCTGTAACTTCTTATATTTTTCCCACTTCAGACTAGCATAATTTATACTGCTGCCCTCTGTTGTCAACACCCTGGCGGGTGACAATAGCCAATCAGTGATAGCGAGTGAGAGCGCGAGGAGGAGGTGCAAAACTCTAGTCATCTTTTTTTTTTTTAACTTCCTGCTCATCCTTCATTCCAGCCAGGTTAGCTTTTTTTTCTTCTTCTTTCGGTTGCTCCTGCATTAGGGGTCGCCACAGCGAACTAAGTCGCACGAAGACTTGGCAGTTATTTTTACACTGGATGCCCTTCCTGACACAACCACCGAGCTACCACAGCCCTCTGTGTGGAGCAGAGAGCTGCTGTCTAGGACACCCAGAGGAGCAGATGGTGGGGGTTAAGGGCCTTGCTCAAGGGCCCAGAGTGAGACGAATGAGGGTGGGGGCAGGTGTTGGTGCTTCTCCTACCCCACCCACATTTTTTATGTTGTCGGTACCGGGGCTTGAACCGGCGATCTTCCGATCACAGGCCCACCTTCTTTAACCTCTGCGCCACCACTCCCCCTCTATGAACCAATAATGATGAATGATTTGTTGAAATGTGTTTTAATAAGTAAAAAAAAACAAAAAAAAAAACACAGATCTTACTCCATATCTGCCTAAATTATCCCCACCTGCCCAAAGCCATTTTTACCCACAAAATCAGAATGAAAACCGTCCAACTGGCAGTAAACCACCCAATCTGGCAACACTGATACTACTACAAATTTCAGGATTCTGCCTGTATTTGATGTTGACTTTAATCGCTTGAGATGCAGCTAAATGTGTAGCTATTTGGTCAGTTGGAACAAATGCTTCAAACCAGCAGAAATAAATATAAAAATGTAGTTATTTGAAAATGGCATACCCGCCGTAGCTGGTTAGTGAAGAACAGTGTCTGCAGTAAGCTGTTCATGTAACAAGTTGCTCCCTGGTTCTTCAACCCAACATAGCCCGTGTGTTTCTTTGAGTCCCAGCTGGTTAAACAACAAAAAAACTTACAATTACAAAATGTCAACGCATTTAAAGAAACTGAACGGAGCACCAAAAACAAGACTACGTACGCCACTCCGTGTGGGGCATCTGCCTGGACATAGACTTCAAATGTGACTTTGTCGTCATCAACGAAGCCCCTCTCTGGATCAGTCACGTCCTGAAACATAAAATCAGGTCTCGGTGAATTTCATCTTTACTTTTACGTTGTAATGAACAAATGACAACTGTAAATACTTTTTATTTTAAGATCTGTAACTTTTGGTTTGTTTGTCCACTTACACTCCAAGACATGAAGTTGGAGAAGCCCCAATCGTTCTCTTTGTGGAAGAACAGGTGACTGATCCTGCGGCTGAATGACTTCTCGTCGTCTTTATAGTTGATGATTTTCAGCATGGCTTGAGCGTGGCAAGACCATGACCTGAAACAAGATCACTTTTAAAATCCAGTCATTTTTAAACACTGAGTAAAGGTACATGCTCAAAACATTCTACATTTTTCATTGAAGAAAATGAAGAGGGCAAAATGTGATCTAAAAAAGGGCATGAGGCAGTTTTGAAGGACAAGTTTGAAAAGATAAATATTTGGACTTCGTTTGACTTAAATGTTTCATTAGCAGAAAAAGAATTTGTTGGACAAACTAATGTGACATTTCAGCTAGCATTTACTTAGATGAAATAATGGGAAACTGAAAATTTGATGCTAAGAAATACTTTTTTCTACAGCACATCGTGTTAAATACAGTTAGAAATTAAATCCAGTCAAACTAATGCAGGTTAATTATCAAAATATGCACTTTCTGTGCTCCTGTCAGTGCAAACACAATATTTTAAGATGCTTTCATCATTTGATCTATAATATTTACAATAAAAGTTGTCAACCTACAAATCACTGGAGATCTTTAACTCTTGGATCGTTGGGCAACAGATTAGAATAAAATAGGTTTTAAAATCAGGTTCATCAAAGGAGAGAATAATTAATTGTTCTCGTTATCTTTCCGTCCACAGTGACACATACGTGGAGTCTGACTCTGCGTTACACTGCAGGAAGAAGCCAACGCTCTTCTGGTGAGGCCGGTCAGGATAGAACCGTGGCATCACCATTATCTTCCAGGGCAGGTTCCGGACGAAGCAAGCCGGGCTGAGAACCGACTCGCTCAGGCGACTGAAGTGCTCCACCACAAACCGGAACGTCGCCTCCGACCGCCAGCTGGTGTCTATGGGACAGAAAAACACCACGTTACAAAAAGAAGTTCCTTTCCATTTTACACAATGACTTAGAGAATTATTTGTTTTGATCAACCTTTTTCTTTTTTTTCAACAATGTTTACTTAAACTACTCAACTTTATTGTAAAGCTGTCAGATGTTTCAGCCTAGTTACAATTCAATGAGTTAATTCAGACATTTAGAATGTAGAAAACACAACAAGATTTCCAAAGCTAAATATACACATTTGTTTTTTTATAATTTAACACCTACATGTACAAAGACACGTACTTTTTAAAATCATTATTGGTTTATGCAAGTTTTAACTTTGATAAGTAAAGTCGCTGAGATAGTACTTCTGAATGTCACACCGTGCATCTTCTATCCTGTTAAAAATGGATCATCACCATCAAACTTAAAATATAAAACACAATCTAAAGTGTGTGCTTCATTACATCTATATGACTGTTATTAATTAACATCCGTGTTTCAAACAACGTTTTGTATGAGCATCCATCCTCACCGTCTTCCATGTCCTCCTCTGTGTTGTTGTGCCCATCTGCCATGGCCACGTTACCATTGATCACTGGGTTAGCTGGGATTGTTGGAGGATCGTCTGTGTCCCCAGCTACAAACAGAGGGTAAACTTTATGAGGAGACTTCAAAAATAGCGTTTTAAACACGAATAGGAACACAAAGGACTGAAGAGAAGCTGACAGATGTGTCTTCAACTCAAGACAGTAGCAAGTCTGAAGTCAAAAATCTTACTAACAATTAATTTAAACTATTTCTGCAACAATGATAATCATTTGAAATTAAGGTTGTGCTTTTAACAGTATCATTGCATCAAATATATAAAAAATAAGTTACAACTACATTAAAAGGGAAATCAGTTCATATTTTCCGGTAATTAAGCAAGTTTCTTGTCATCTTTTCTACACTCAGCTGGGAAAAACCACACTAACAAAATGACAAGAGGGAATGAGTATGTATAAAAATCAGAAGATGACACCAGGCTAGATAATTATGATGCAATTCCAGATCAAACTAAAAGTCATCAAAAAAAAAACAAGACATGCAGAACATAATTATCCCAGCTACATGAAACAAGGCGTCACATTCATCCAAACACTATAACGACTGCGTCAGAGGAGCATTAGGTCAGCTTGAAGGGGCGAGCACGATCTGCAGGGACCCTGTGATGACAGTCATGCTACAGAGGAGGCGTCTGAGTGATGATGGAAATGAAGGCAGGTCCCCTAACACGTGTCACATCACTTCAGTGACAGAAGTTTGTCTACTTTTCTATTAAGATCTTAGCTAACACAAACACTGAGTTGTGTGTGTACTAATATTCAATATTTGATTCCTTTAGGAAGCTGACCTTGATTCTCCAAGTAGATAATATCACCTGAACGGATTGAAATAATAATTTATGTTTGTCCTGCTTACTTTTGTCAGTCCAGCCTCCATTCTATTAGGTGCTAACACGCTTAAGCAGAACGATAAACCGCACGAGTCAGAGCTTGGTTTATGTATTCTTCTGAAAATTTAAATTTATTTTAAAAATGGAGAAAAGGTTCTTCTTACAAATGTTTTTCCATGAAGCATCACAATAACAAAAACCTGTTGTGATCAGACTAAAAGTAACATTTTGTGAAAACGCCAACACTAAGTCGTTCAAATGAAAGGAATCAAAGTGTAATCTTTAATCTTTTATGGAAGTCCCCCATCTGCTGGGATATGGTAAATGGACTGTACTTATATAGCGCCTTTCTATCTTAACGAGATACTCAAAGCTCTACACTACAATCTGTGTCCTCATTTACCCATTCATACATCACTCTACTAGATCTCTATAAAGTTAATTGAACAAGTCATTCTAAAGAGACTAATCAGAGCTTTATCACATTCATACACTGATGGGACACACATCGGAGGCAACAACGGGTTCAGTCTCTTGCCCAGGGACACTTCGGCATGTGACTGCTGGTGGATTCGAACCCCCAACTCTTGCATTAAGAGGACGACTGCTCTAACCACTCAGCTGAAAAATCTGAAAATAAAAGCAAGTATGTATGCATTGTATGTTTTTCACCATATAAATCAACTCTACTCTGAGGAAAAAAGAAAAAGTTGTTTGAGGGGTTAACAGCCATGCTTTTAATCTAACAAGACACAAATTATCCTGTTACAGTGGTTACTGAGAAGATACAATGTAGTTTGGAGCATCTAAGCACAAGGAGGTCAGTTCTACTTTCAGGAGACTAAAAATGAAGATAAGAACAAAAGATTAATACTACCCCACTGTCCACCTTTTAGAAGTAACTATGATAATACACTTTTGTTAACCTTTTGTTATTCCCATTTTAAAATATATTAAGATGAAAATCCCAATAAATATACCATGTTTTAAATTTTCAGAAAGCTACTATTTACCTAAAACTCCAGTCTACCGTTTAAGTATGAAGTAAAAAGTAAGTTTCTTTCGGCTGCTCCCTTCTTCAGGAGTTGCCACAGCGAGCAAAAAGAAAGATTTAGCTATTTTTTTACACCAGATGTCCTTCCTGATGCAACCTGGGCTTGAACCCGCAACTTCAGGATTTCAAGACCGTGGCACTGACCGCCAAGCTACGGCAGACCATTTAAATATGAAGGACTGTGGAGTACTGTTGTGACATATACAAAATGAGTATAGTAGGGCATTGGGTCATGAGTGTATTCCATAAGCAGTCAGAAAAAGTAAGCAGTTTATTATGACAACTTGTTTTCATCGTCCTTGTAAGGCTTTGGAGAAAAGAGGGAGGACTTCAGAGAGGTGAGCCAGAAGCAAACAGGAGGAATGCACCTGTTACAAGCAAAGAAACTTTAAGAAAAAAAAAAGAGAAGCATGTTTACGTCATTATTATAGAAAGAAAAAATGAATAAACAATCTCAAAGGTTCCTACATGGCTCCCAATTCAAAACATCACCTGTAAATTTACATTTACAGGTGATGTTAATGGTAATTTATTTGTAAATGTAATTGATTCCTTGCTTAGATATAAAACTTTTCTAAGTGGCATAATGTACGTGAATGATTTTATTCAGTGCCATGAGATGACTTCTGTTGTGACTTGGCGCTATATAAATAAACAGAATTGAAAATGTTTATTAAATCATTCTCAGTCAATATTAGCATATACATCATGTTCTGAATATGCATAACTTTTTGTTTGTCAAAATACTTGCTAGAATATTATGTTCTGATGTGGTATATGGTAGGGATGCATGATATTATCGGCATGGTATTGGCTGATATTAATGTTAAATTTCAATATCAGACATTCCATTAAAATAACTCGCCGATATAAAAGGCGCTGTTTTTGCCTGCAGCAGCAGCGCAACGCGATGGCATCACGTGCGCCTACTCGAGCTCACAGCGGAGGAAAACTCAAAATGTCGGCGGTGTGGAAGTTTTACTTTTCGTTGGTGAGGATGTCGGATTCTGAACATTTATGGACTACGTTGAGCCTCGCTACATCGTCCCCAGTCTGAGATATTTTTACAACGCAACGTTACCCAAGTTACAAGCCGTCATTTCCGAAGTCATTGAGATGCTAATAGCCAATAGCATGACTTGTTGGGTGAGTTTTACCAGACATTTGGACATCATGTTAGCCCCGTTAGCATGATTAGTCTTACCAAGTCTAATGGATAGACAAAAACTTTGAACTTAAAAAGGCTGTCCTTCATGCACAGGAGTGCAGAGGATCCCACACTGCAGCTAGAAACCTGGAACAATCCTCCACAAGTGAGACAGCATCACAGCTGACTAATGCTAATAAATAACATTTAACACTTTTCATTTAACATAAGTCAAAGTGCAATGCTCATCATATGGCTGTTACTGAATATAATCACCATCTCTTACAGCTGTTGCACATTTTTTGTAGCAAATAAAACTAAATAAGAGGTCTACGTTCTGACAAAGGAACGTATATAAAATATTGGTATCAGCATAGGTTATCGGCAGAATAAGTTTAACATATTAGCATATCAGATATCGGTCAAAAATCCAATATTGTGCATCCTTAGTATATGGCATGGATAGCATATCTTGGTTATGGTTTAGGTCCCTTTTGGCCAATAGATTATTCTTCAAACTAATGGGTAACAGTTGTTAACTACAGCAAACATATTGATTCCTGCCCTTGTCATTTTCCAAATGTTTATAGATAAATCAAAGCTGGCTTGTGTCACCTGCAACAGCGTGCATGGGTAATAAAAAAATACATTTGTTTTAACAGGTGAACCAAAACATGGCAACATGATGATGTTAATTTCATAGCTATAAATCAATAAAAACAAGACTGCTTGCTGAAGAACTTAAATTTAGTCTAATCTAAATATAAAAACACAAAAATTATCAGTTTTCTCTTTTCAAGCATCTTTGGACCAGGGGAACTTTACATTATTTTCCACACGGTGTCTACATTTAGGCAAACATGTTATTGAAAACGTGCCTCGGTGTTTAATTAGCTGATGAAAACCCACAGGAACGAATGACGCAGTGAGGCTGAGGGCTCCCCACAAGCCTCTACGGACTTCAAACTTGTAATTTGGATAAAATAATAAAACATACGGGGTCATGTCGCCGTTACGCGTGTGAAATTGAGGTCATACGCCTTCGAGGACCCGAGCTGACTCCAAATCAAACAAACAAAAACACGGATCATTAAAAATGGCGAGCTCCATGCCTTTAGGTCCTTCATACAATGAAGCAGCAAATCCCCGCGCAGCCGAGCTTAGCTTACCGCAGCACCGACTACCAGGGCCACACAATCCACATAACAACCCACCAGCCGTCGACACGTCGCACTGACTGACAGAATAAAGTGCGCTAGGCGGTCTACGCTTGTTTTATGAGAAATATAAACAAGAAAACGCGGCTGCCGTAACCGTATTTATGCTACGGATTGTTCTGCGGGCCTTTTTTCAGCCTGTGTTATCAGATATACCAGTTAACGTACTATAATGTATGCAAGATTTAAAAAAATATTAATGATGCATAATTTTGCTTGGATTTTTCAACAAAATGGAGTGAAAAATCAACATTGGGCTAAAAGCCGAGGCCCGAAAGCCGAGCATCAACGATGCAAAATACAAGCCACCATTTTGAAACGCCACACACCCCCTCCGTGATAACCGGCTACCTAGCATGCTAGTTAGCATGCTAAGTAGATAACGTACGAAACCAAGTGGGCCTTCGAGCTAATTCACTAGCCTCCGTTAGCTATTAAGCTACTTGCGTTCAGTTCGTATACCAAACCCACAGAAAACACAGAAAATTAGACTACTTCGCACAAAAAAACAAGTATTTGTGCCCATTTACTGAATGATACGGCACAGTATCCGTTAGCAGTGCTAATCAGCAGATTATTTTAAGCAAATTTAAATACCCGCAATTACAGCAAAGGCCTTAAAGCACGATGCTAACTAAATTGAGCTAGCGTTTAGGCTAGCGTAACGTTACAAGGCTGTTTATTTTAACACCATTTTTTTTAAAGAATAAACGTCCATTCCTTTCTCAACTGAAATTTTACAGTTGAACGTGCGAATTTGTGCTTATAATTGATTATTTTGACCCAGAGGATACAGAGAAGCAACATTAATTTACCAGATAATGCATCGATCAATACGAATTGCAAGAAATGTTTACAAATATCTAGCTTACCAACAGAGGGGCAGTTGGATGACTGTTAGAGAAGTTTACGTAACGATGTAATTTTAAAAGTACATTAGATCATGCGGCGAGGAAATCTGAGCGATTTGAAAATGCGGTAGCCAATCCTAATGAATGATTTATATGTATACATGTCTACGTATATGAACGTACACCAACTTTACGGTTATTTACAAAGTGTCCATTGTAAAACAAACGAGGAGAAACAGAGCACTGTTTGCTAAAACGCAAAATGAGGTCAGCACCGCAAAAGTATGCTGCAGCGGACGCACAATCAGCAGAAACGCACCCGGCTATCCCAGGGCCTTGTTGTTTACTGTGTCGCCGAGCTTAGTCTGCACCAAATAAATATCATGCATTCATCGTGCGGCGGTGAAACTAAGACAAATGTCACATAAAATGCCCCTTTCACCCTCCGTGGGGCCACCACTCACCTTCCATCTCCATGTCCTCTTCCATCTCCATGAGCTGCTGCTCGCCGGCTTTCTGCTGCTGCTGCGTGTGGTGGTGGTTCATGTTGGCAGCGGCTGTTGCGGTCGTGATGCGCTGCTCCCTATTATCTCTGACAACCTCGACCTTGTCCAGGCTCGGCTCGACGGCGGGTAACCGGGCTCTGGACTGGTGGTGAGGTGTGGTGGGATGCGGAGGTGGGGGGGACAGGTCGAGCCTCGGCGGCCGGGCCTGTTCTGTGACGACCTCGGCCTTGTCCGCTGTCAGCGCCGGGGAGTGAGGAGGAGAGGTCGGCTGGGGA
Source organism: Nematolebias whitei (assembly GCF_014905685.2). Classification (NCBI taxonomy): domain Eukaryota; kingdom Metazoa; phylum Chordata; class Actinopteri; order Cyprinodontiformes; family Rivulidae; genus Nematolebias; species Nematolebias whitei. The sequence continues at coordinate 24,719,166 of NC_056512.1, read as the reverse complement.
GAGGGCAGAGAAACGCGGACGTATTTGCTCGCTATTCGCCCAATCTCGGCGCTTTTGGGTGCGAGTCGCTGGCTGACGGCGGGACTCGGTGGACTGGGGGAGCTCCGGAGACGGAGGCCCGTTGAGACGAACTAAATCACCCAGAGAAACGAGGTGCAATTAGAACTAGCAGCACGACTTGCACCTTCTTCAGGAACAAATGCACCGCTGGCGGCTAGCGTTAGCTACCTGACGCTCGGCAGCCAAACGGTCATAAACGGGCAACAATGAAAACAAAGGCTCATTTGCTACGGACACGATCAACAACTTGGCCTGCAATGTCCCCAGTCCGTGTGCTCCTCCGATTGTCCGACGACCGGGGAAGAGCGGAGGAAGAAGCTATCCATTCAAACCAGTTTCCACTTACGTTAGCGTCAATTTGGAAGTTCGCGGAGACGAGAGTCGCCACCAATTTGCCCCCCTCCAGCTCCCTGAAGCGACCCTAACAGGACAAACAAGAAAACGCGGCGCCCCGTTGCATTTTCAAACCAACCTTTCGTGTGCTATGAGGAAATGTGCCCGGTCATACGTGGTTTGTGATGTGTTCGAGTCTGAGGGGGAAAGCTCAAAATGGCGGCCGCGCTCTTCTCTGAAATGTCACATCCGCATGGAGATCCAAACACAGGCCCATCCCCGGCCAGGTCTCATCCACGTTAACCCACATGGGCCCGGCGTGCGCCTCACAGGCACGACGGAAAATAAAATACGATTTATATAAAGATGCGAATATATGAACCTGCTTTTTAGTGAAAAGGGCCCTAAAAGATACATTTTTAGGATGAATTAGGAACAAACTGGAGTGGGACTGCGGGTTTTAATGTAGAAACAAAAGTAATTAAAGTTTATTATCTCGAGCCCATTTTGCTCAGAAAGCAGTTTGCGCTATGTGCTTGATAAAACCACTACTTTGCTCAAAATTAAAACAGAATATTGCTTACTAAAGATAAATTATCATATTGTAAACACTGTGCGGTCTCCCCAAAAAAAATCCCATTTACAGTTGTATTACATTTATACCACGTAAAAAAAAATACCTTATTTAGGAAAAACTTTGAAAAAGAAACTTGTTTTTAGTTAAAGCTAAATCCTTATTTAGTTAAAATACAGTAAAATCGTTTCTATTTACTGGAAAAGATAGGGCATTTTTAATAATCGATGGAATCGATTTTTTAAATCGTTTATCAACTTTTTTTATTTTTTTAATCAAAGCAATTATTTAAAAAAAAAAAGTTAAGTCATTTCATCTGGACCACTTTCTTTTTGACCCAGCTGTGTCTGCAGAGCTCAAATTGAATTGAAAACCACCCAGAGTTTGATGACATGTCTCCCTCTAGTGGACAAATAACTGCACTACATCTAAACTGAGCATCTGTACATCACTTTTAGACAAACTGCATCACGGGAAAAAAAGACAATAAAAACATAAACAATTAAGAAGAACCCCTTAACCAACACTACAATCAGACATCCAGTTAGATACATTAACCCTACTGAGTTTTAGTCTGCAAAGTTTGCAACCAAACAAGCGCCTAACACCCCTCCATCATTGTCTTCCCATAACACATCAGAGCCTCCAATCACCATCAGCAGCAGGGAGGCCGTGAGGATGGAGCTCAGCCGCTTACATCCAGGCAAGTCTGCAGCTCCAGATGGATTAAGCCTCAAACTCCTGAAAGGATCTGCAGCTCAGCTGTGTGATGTTTTTTGGCACATTTTTCATCAGAGCATGAGGGTGCTCCCTGCTCTGTGGAAAACAACATGCCTGGTCCTGGTGCCGAAAAACAACCAACCATACTCACACAGTGACTACAGACCTGTATTTGACAGCACATGCCATGAAGTCGCTGGAGAGGCTGGTCCTGAAGCATGTCAGATCAGTGGTGGAACCATACCTGCACAGTTTGTAAACCAGCCACACATTGGAGTTGATGACGCCATCACCTACCTGCTGCACAGAGCCTACACGCCTGGACAAAGCAGGCAGCACTGTAAGAGTCATGTTCTTTCACTTTTCACTTTTACTGCTCTATTCTGCAGTTAGCTCCTGGACATGCAGGTGAATGACTCGCAGGTCACCTGGATCAGAGACTACCTCACAGGTCGGCCACAGTGTGTGAAGCTGCAGAGCACCACCTCAGACACCACACTGAGCAGCACAGGGGCTGGAGGGACGGTCCTCTCCCTGTTTCTGTTCACTCTCTACACCTCAGACTTCAGGTACAACTCACAATCCTGCCATCTGCAGAAGTTCTCGGATGACTCTGCCGTTGGGGGCTCCATCACTGGTGACCAGGAAGCTGAATACAGAGGTGTGGTGGACAGCTTTGTGGAGTGGTGTGGACAGAACCACCTGCAACTCAACGTTGGAAAAACTAAAGAGCTGCAGGTGGACTGCAGGAAGATCAGCCCCC
>NC_056512.1:24639727-24716616 GCF_014905685.2 Nematolebias whitei | reverse complement strand
ACATCAAGGGTACTAAGGTGGACACTGTGGACTGCTACAAGTACATGGGGGTCCACCTAGACAATAAACTGGACTGGACAGGTAACACCAACGCTCTCTACAAGAAAGAGCAGTGTCAACTTTTTCTTCTGAGGAGACTCAGGTCCTTTAACATCTGCAGGACCGTGATGCAGATGTTTTACCACTCAGTGATCTCCAACGTCTTCTACGCTGTGGTGTGCTGGGGCAGCAGGGTGAAGAAAGCTGATGCCAACAGACTCAATAAACTCATCAGGTGAGCTGGCTCAGTTCTGGAAGTGGACCTGCAGTCTCTGACAGAGATGTCTGAGCAGAGGATGCTGAGGAAACTGCTCCAGATCCTGAACAAAACGCCACACTGGACTCTTACCACAGCACCTTTAATCGTAGACTGAGACCACCGAGGTGCTCCACAGAACACCACAGGAAGTCCTTCCTCCCTGTGGCTAAACTTTTTAACTCCTCCCCCTTTCTACACATAGGACAATAAACACTTTAATGTGTTCACATTAGAACATTTCACACATTAGACATTTCACACGTCTGCACCTGACCTGTTAAGAAATTAATTGCTGGGATTTTTATATTCTCTGTTATTTTTTTATATCTTGTGTGATTCATTGTGTTTGTTCTTTTGTACTAAAACTCTGGCACAACAATTTCCTGTGGGATCAACAAAGTTCTATCTTATCTTAATAAATGCTGCAGCCCGATTTTTAACCGGTAAAGGCAAAAAAGAGCACATTACACCAGTTTTGGCCTCCCTGCACTGGCTCCCAGTTCACTTTCGAATTCAGTTCAAAATCCTTCTGTATGTTTTTAAATCTCAAGCCCCCTCTTATCTCACTGATCTGCTGCAGCCATATGTCCCACAGTGCTCCCTGAGGTCAGCAGACCAGATGTGTTTAGTGTATATCTTAGATCTTTTAGCATACCGTTTGGCGTTTGTTTAGTGCATATCTTAGATACTTATATACCGATTCTTTTTATACTTAATATTTTGCTATTTTTGGGTGTAACTGGGACCCTGTGTACATAATTTCATTCCACCTCATGTACCACATATGATGGAAATGACAATAAAGTTGACTTGACTTGAGATGCTTCTATTGGTTCCAGGGACCCGTCGTAAGCTCAGAGGTAACAGAGCAGTTCTGTTGCAGGTCCAAGACGATGGAATGAGTTACCACTGCATGTCAGGCAGGCCCCCCTCTCTCACAGTTTTTAAGTCCATCCATCCATCCATCCATTTTCTTTACCCGTTTATTCCATTTTGGGTCACGGGGGTCGCTGGTGCCCATGTCCAGCAATCACTGTGCGAGGGGCGGGGTACACCCTGGACGGGTCGCAAGTCCATCACAGGGCCACACAGAGACAAACGAGACAAACAACCATTCACTCTCTCACTCACACCTAAGGACAATTTAGAGTTACCAATCAGCCTAACATGCATGTTTTTGGACTGTGGGAGGAAACCGGAGTACCCGGAGAAAACCCACGCATGCACGGAGAGAACATGCAAACTCCACCCAGAAAGGCCCCTGGACCGGGGTTTGAACCAGGGACCTGCTCGCTGAGAGGCAGCAGCTCTACCAGTTGCGCCACCGTGCTGCCCACAGTTTTTAAGTGTTGTTTGAAATCCCATTTTAATTCCCTGACTTTTGATACTGTGTAATTTGTTTTTAACCTGTCTGTATTCAACAATGTTAGCCATTTAGTTATTATCTTTTTTCAATTTGAATCTATGTATTTTTTGCTGTGTGCTTTGCTTGTTGGTTTCTGCTGTACAGCACTTTGGTTGCCCTTGTTGCTGCTTTCAGTGCTTTGTAAATAAAGTGGTATGGTATGATATTATGATTACTTTTTCACTTTTTGGTACTTGATTTTTGTACCCTTATTGGATGCTTTAGTATTTCTTGTTTGTTTGTTCTTTGATTTTTTTTTTAGCAAGTCAAATCAGTTCTTCTCATCCCGAACATTTCATTGTACTGTTAACCTTGTGTATGACAAATAAACACAACTTGAAGTATGGTATGGTATTCAATCAACCTTTATTTAGACAGGTAAATCCCATTGAGCCTCGAGGACTCGACACATTTACAAGAGAGACCTGATTTCAACAAAGAATGATGACAACAATGGACAACAGCGACAACAATAAACAGTTATAAAAAGTCATACACCAGTTGTTTTTTTTTTTTTTAACAAATAGGATGGCTAAAAGAAAAAGGTACCAAAAAGACAGCTAGATTCTAAGGTGAATGTAGAAAACTAAAAACAGGAACATGTCTGCATTGGTCCCTGCCAGGAGTCCAACAGATTCTTAAAGCCACTTAGAGAGGTCAAGGTTGAGTGAGAGAGTCAGCGTGAAGTTAATGATGACCAGTTAACCAGTGAATACAGGGTGCAGTGGTGAGTATGATAATCACAGCCAGTTATGAATCTTAGTGCACCATGATAGACAGCATCCAACATCTGCAGGGTTCTTGTAGGAGCGTTCATGTAAATAATGTCACCATAATCAATGGAGGGAAGGAAAGTCACAGATACAAGGTGTTTTCTAGCATTCAGGGTTAGACAGGATTTGTTTCTGAAAAAGAAACCCAGTTTAACTTTCAGTTTCTTTACCAAGTTTTCCACATGGAGCTTAAAAGAGAGATGTGAGTCGACCAAGATACCCAAATATTTATAGGAATCAACAAACTCAATGGGGACACCATTTGAGGATAAAATCGGAGGAAGAACTGCTGGGACCAACTTTCTATTTGAAAAAAGCATCCCTTTGGTTTTGTCGGCATTTAGGACAAGTTTGAGGCGAAACAAATCAGTCTGGATGATGTTGAATACAGATTTCAAAAGCTGGAAAGCCTTAGCAACAGTTTTAGCTCGACAATAAACAACTGTGTCATCAGCATAGAAATGTATGGATGCATTAGGGATGTTTTTACCTACATTATGTATGTAGTTTGTAAAGGGGGTGGGTCCTAAGACTGAGCCTTGTGGTACACCATTGTTGACTGTTAAATAACTGGAGGAAGTGCCATTATGTTGAACACATTGCCTCCGGTCTGAAAGATAGTTAGAGAACCAACCAATGGTGTGTTCTGAGATACCAATTTCTGAGAGTTTATGACACAAGATGTTCTGATCCACAGTGTCAAAAGCTTTAGACAGGTCTAAGAAAAGTGCAGTACAATAATCCTTAGCATCCAGTGCTTCAACAACGTCATTAAGAACCTTCAGTGAAGCAGTGGTTGTGCTGTGTTGCTTCCTGAAACCAGATTGATGTGGAGGTAAGATGTTAAATGAGTCCAGGTAATTTTTGATTTGAGAGTTTATCAGTTTTTCTAGAACCTTGGCTAAAATACAGAGTTTAGAGATTGGCCAATAGTTGTTCAGTGAGGTGGGGTCACCTCCCTTCAGCAAAGGAAGAACAATGGCTGTTTTCCAAGTGTCTGGGATGGAGTTTTGTCTTATGGAGAGATTGAAGATGTGGGTCACAGGGACTGTGATGATATGAGCAGCCAGCCTTAAGAAGTAAGGTGGAAGTTATCTGGACCTGCAGATTTATTAGGGTCAAGAACTTTTAACAGTTTATTGACCTCACTGACTGAAAATGGAGAAAAAGAGAAGGTGTGTTTAACTGAGGATTGACTTGTGGGAGGGATTTGATTTGTACAAGTTTGATTATTAAGTGAAGTGACTGATTTTCCATTAGTGACTGTGTCAAATAAAGAACTAGAAGCAACAAAATGTTTGTTGAGACAGTTCAGGATCTCGTGCTTATTTGACACAGGAACAGAGTTAACGAGAAGTTGTGATGGGAGGTCAGATGATTGGGGGGTGCCTGAGGGAGATTTGATGGTTTTCCAGAATCTGTTGGGGTCATTTAGATTTTTGGAGGTCTGAGATAAAAAATAGTTGCGCTTTACTGCTTTGACAGCAGTTGTACATTTATTCTTCATTTGTCGAAAACTCAACCAATCAGTGCCTGAGTCAGATTTTCTCGCTGTGGCCCAAAGATGATCTCTCCTGTGCAGGAGGTCAGCTAGCTCTGGAGTAAACCAGGGGCTGTCTCATCCCTTTATTCTGAACTGACAAAAAGGAGCATGTTTGTTCACAAAATAAATGAAACCATTATGAAAATAGTTCCAAGCGGAGTTCACGTCATCAGTTAACAGAATACGATACCAGTCAAAGTGAGACAGATCCCAGAGGAATGACTGTTCACAAAAATGTTTCAGATCCCTTTTTTGAATTAATCTGGGCTTAGAAGGTGGAAGTTTAATATCTCTCAAAGCCACTGTCACACAATGATCACTCAAAATGTTGGCAAATAAACCCGTACCAGGGAATTTGTGAGGCATATTTGTTAGAAACAGGTCTAAGATGGAGGATTTTTCAGGACAGTTTTTGTTTAATCTTGTCGGAGAGTTGATCAATTGGGTAAGATTGAGAGACAGGCAACATTCCTTGAATTTATCACATAGGGGGGTTGACTTACCCCAGTCAATGTTGATGTCTCTTGCCGAAAAGATCTCTTTGAATTTTAAATTACCAAGGAATTCCATCAAGGAGGACAGAGCCTCAGGTGTTGCTGAGGGGGAACGGTAACAGCAGACTACAGATAAGATCTGGCCACCATTCAAAGTGATGTTTACAGCTAAGACTTCAAACTGGTTAGGAATTGTTTTAGAAGACACAGGACTAGCAACCAAAGAATCTCTGATGTAAACAGCGACCCCCCCCCCCTTTTTTTTGACGATCACAGTGGTAGATGTTAAATCCATTGATTGCCAGGTCATTATTGAGTACAGATTTGTTGAGCCAGGTTTCAGAGATGAAGATTACATCTGCCCCAGAAGAAATGACCAGAATTTTCAAGGAATCAAGTTTTCTCAGAAGGCTACGTGCGTTTACGTGCAGAAAATGAAGACCAGACACGTTCTTAAAGTCATTTGGTATGCTGTAATTAGTGGGGGGCCCAGGGTTGGGCTGGTATGGTTCAATTTGACTGTTTCACATGTATATTTTCTCTGGAAAAAAAGACATTTGCTTTGCTCTGATTTAGACAAGATTTCATAATTTGGTTCACACAAGTCGTCTAGATATCCATCCATCCATTATATTTTAACCGCTTCTTCCTTCTTGGATCACAGGGGCCACTGGTGCCCATATCCAGCAATCACTGTGTGAGAGGCGGGGGACACCCTGGACAGGTCTCCAGTCCATCACAGGGACAAATTGAGACAAACGAAACAAACAACCATTCACTCTCTCACACCTAGGGACAATTTAGAGTTACTAACATGCATGTTTTTGGTCTGTGGGAGGAAACTGGAGTACCCGGAGAAAACCCACACATGCACGGAGAGAACATGCAAACTCCACCCAGAAAAGCCCCTGGACTGAGATTTGAACCGGGGCATCCTGCTCACTGAGAGGCAGCAGCTCTACCAACTGCGCCACGTGCTGCCCATTGTTAATCATAAAGTGTTTAAAACAGATTTCAGTAAATGGACATACTGTAATTTATTTCCCACACTCTCAGGTGTATTTGTTTTTGCATGGACACATTTCATTCTCACCATGGAAACACTGGTAGGAATCTGTCCCTAACACCATCTTTTCACCATGGGATGCACTGGTTGCAATATCGGTTCAGTTGTACCAGTAATTTAAAACATTTCTTGCAGCTATGGTATTTAAAGTTTTTTTTTTTTTTTTTTTGTGGATGGAGGGCGAGGATTAGGCTTTGCCCTTTCAGTGATAGCACATCCATCAATCTACTTTTATCGATGCCCTCGATCATAGGTTTGAATCATGACATTGGTGATGTGAAGTGAGGCCAGGAACCTGACATAAAAAACACACACTCGAAACTGTCAGGTCTTCAGTTCATTCCATACAGATGGACCAGATTGTGGCCTCACACAACATGTTCCATGTCCATACATTGAGAAGAATTAAACCTTACCTCCTGGAGACCTAAATGTCCTAGAATGTAGCACTGAAAACACAGTTGAGAGTTTCATCAGAATATGAAAACAATTTTCTTAACGTGAATTGTGCACTACTAGTGTTTTTATCACAACAACTCTTTATCCATCTATCCATCTACTAGCACCTCTTTGTTGACTAGATGCAGAGATAACTGGAGGAAACCCCTATTACTCACTCTTGCAACATTCATCTAACAAATCTTTTGATGTTATTCTTAGTTGGTTTAAAATGTTTAAGCAATAAAAAAAAATCTCATTGAAAAAATTAACAACAAACTTTATATATATATATATATGTTTATTAATCAAAATTATTATATTAGATAACTTACAAACACATATACATATGTGTTTGTATTATATAATTTAATATTATATTTTATTATTTATATATATATTCATATAATTACAATATTATGACATTTTGCAATAATCCATCCATCCATTATCTTTACCCCCTTCTTCCACCTTGGGTCACGGAGGTCGCCGGTGCCCATATTGCAATAATACAATTTATTATTAATTATTATTATATATTATATTTTGCAATGGCCTCTCTGACCTGAACCCGAGCGGTGTTCTGTTGTTGGACTTCTGTGCTAGTTATAATTTGTCCCTCACAAACACTATGTTTATATAAGGGTCTCCATAAGTACACTTAGCATCGGCACGTTTTCCATGGAGGAAGCTGAGTCGAGGGACTCCAAGAGTGGTCTGTCCATAACCATGGCTGAGGTCGCCGAGGTAGTTAAAAAGCTCTGCCACTTCAGGGCTCTGAGGGTGGATGAGATTCATCCTGATTTCCTTAAGGCTCTGGATGTTGTGGGGCTGTCTTGGTTGACACGCCTTTGCAACATTACGTGGACATCAGGGGACAGTGCCATTGGTTTGGAAGACTGAGGTGGTGGTTCCCCTCTTCAAAAAGGGGGACCGGAGGGTGTGCTCCAATTACAGGTGCATCACTCTCCTTAGTCTCCCTGGTAAGGTCTATTGGCGAAGCAAATCCGATTGTTGGTCGAACCTCAGATCCAGGAGGAACAATGCGGGTTCCGTCTTAGCCGTGGAACACTGGATCAGCTCTTTACCCTCACTAGGGTCCTCGAGTGGTCATGGGAGTTTACCCGTCCAGTCTACATGTGTTTTGTGGACTTAGAGAAGGTGTTCGACTGTGCTCCTCAAGGCACACTGTGGGAGGTGCTCCATGAGTATGGGATTGGGGGTCCGTTGTTACGAGCTGTTTGGTCCGTACAAGCGGTGTGAGAGTTTGGTTCGCATTGCCAGTAATAAGTCAGACCCCTTCAGGGTGGGAGTTGGACTCCACCAAGGCTGCCTGTTGTCACTGATACTGTTCATATTGGCACGTTGGAGAGACTATGTATCTTGGTTGGCCTGGAAACACCTTGGAGTCCTCCCAGATGAGCTGGAAGAGATGTCTGGGCCTCCCTGCTAAAGCTGCTGCCCCCATGACCCGACTTCGGAATAAGAAGATGATGGATGAATGATGGATGGATAGATGGATGGATGGATGGATATTACATTTTGCAACAAAATTTTAACTTTCAGACTGTGCAGGTGCATCTAAAAAAAATAAAAATTTGTGAAAAAGCACCATTTTTTGTCAGTCAAGACATTTGATGCTTTTTGTCATGTCACAAAACTTTTGATGTACTCCCTGGTTCAGGATTGGCTTGACATGAGGAATGCGATATTTGTAACACATGTCTAGGATTCATCTGTGCATAGTGTGCATGAATTTTTCAATACGGAACTTTATCACAATATTCTAATTTTCTGAGACACTGAGTTTTGGGTTTTCATTATTTGTAAACCATAATCTTCAAAATTATAAGAAATAAAGGCTTGCAAATTTAACTCTATTTGTAAAGAATCTATATAATATAAGAGTTTCACTTTCTGAAATGACTAACAAAAAATAGTGAACTTTTCACAATATTTAAATTTTTTGAGACGTACTTGTAGTTGGGTTGGTTCATTTTCACGTTTTGTCTGAGCTGAGATGGACGGGTCTAAAAGCCAATTATCCTCCAAATAAATATGTAATCCCGCCCACAAAGGAATGCGACCAATTGCTGTTGGCGTCTGTAGAGATGGGCGGGATTAGGTACGTTCACGATAGTCTGCCTGTATATATTCCGACGTCTGCAACTAGGACAAAATATTTCGCTAGCTTTATCTGCTCTGCCAGTAGGGAGAGGTTGCGACGCAGTATTCGTAGGAAGAAAAAGCTGAAAATTTAACAGTATTTATGACTTTACACGTATAATTCTTCACAAGATGTCAATATAAACACATTTGAAATATTAGAAGTTATTTTCCCTCGAGTTTTGGTGCATTAAATGGAGGATAAGAAGGAAGACGGAGAGTCGGAAATACAGGAACACGGACCGGAGCACTGGTTCTCAAAATGGGAGCGGCAGTGTTTGGCCGAAGCGGAGCAGATGGAGCCAGGCGAAGAGGAGCCCGACAACGATCAGGATAAGCTGTGGCATCTTTTCCAGAACTCCGCCACAGCCGTGGCACAGTTATACAAAGGTGGAAAACAGTGCTCTGTTTGGTCGTTGGTCCAGTGACACATTATTTTACCATTGTGGCATTGGCTAGTTTGTTAGCATTCTGGCTACGTATCTACAGTATACTGTGAATTTACATTCAGCTTCGACTCAATGCTAGTTAGCTTGTTAGCCAGCTAGCTTGCCGGTTCCAGTGTTGTGTCGAAAAACAGACCCCTGTTGTAAAAAGCACCGTAAGAGGCTTTATTAAAATAAATACATAAAAAAAAAAACCTGACTAAACGTGTTGTTAAGTAAAGTGAAAAACACCAGCCTGATAGTCACTTTAGACTTTTACCTAATTTGTGAATAAAATCGATTTGAAAAGCGCTTTCCACAGCAGGGCTGCTTTTTTTCGCCACAACACCTGGAACGTTCCGTTCGTAGGTGACTTTTTCTGATAGATTAAACTGGTTTGGCAGTAATTCTTTGAGGGGGAAAAAAAAACCATGTTACACGCTTATTTCGACAGATAAATGCCTGTAACCGTATAAAATCTCAACAAGTCGCCGTAAATCCTTTTCTTTTATAACGCATAGTTGTTAACGGTAAGTTGGACCGGCGCTAGCGTAATCTTAGCAAACTAGTTACAAAATGGCGTTGGTAACAACAGTCGTAGCGACGCTACATTCCCAGCTGACGGTGTCTCCTGTGCTGTCAGTTTTACCACCAAGTTTCAAGAGGGTTTTAAAGAGTTATAATGTCCGAAAGTAATGGCTCTCGAGCGATACAGACGATAATAAACGTCTAAGAGTGACTTTTTACAAGCGTTATAATCACAAAATGGCGAGGATAATATATTGCTCGCAGAATTATTTGCGTCTCTACTCGTCCATAATGTTATTCCTGTCATGCTATGTGAATTCCCGTTTGAGCTGCATGCTGTTTTTACATTTGTCTCTTAACTTTACTGCTGAGAGGACAGTTAAGTTCGGTGCTTTTTTTTTTCCTGCAGAGCCAAGTTGGCCATCTAGTGCTTGCTGACAGTTATTTTTATGCTATCTCTCTCTGCAGTTGTAGAACAGAGACAAAATGGCGTTCCAGAAGGAAATTCACTTCAACCCCTGTGCTGTGCTTTGGCCACATTAGTCTCAATATCATATGGTTGCTGTCTGAACAGATCAGTGTTAGGTAATGAGTAGTAAATGAACATATTTGTTTTCTCTCCCACAGACCGGGTATGCCACCAGCAGGGCCTGTCACTGTGGGTGCCATTTCAGAACGCTGCTACAGCTGTGACAAACCTTTACAAAGGTAAACGTCCCTCTTTTTTATTTTTACCGGTACATACTAGAGCTGAGAGCTGCTAATTGTGCTTCATTGTAGTGTTGTCGTTCGGTACCTACCTCGGTATGAGGGTTGTGCACTAGAGGAAAAATAAACTAATGCCAATAGTTGTGTGTTGCTGTGTTGTTGTTTTTAACAATAACTCTCCCAGAGTCAAAACTAAATCTTGTTAATGGGAATTATTTGATGTAACATTTTACACATTGTAATAGACCATTGACCACTCAGTTCATGGTAGTAAAAAAAAAATTTATATTGTCCTCTATCATTACAGAGAGTGTGGAAGCCCATCAGAGAAGTTTTGATCGAGGCATCCAGATAGGTCACCAACGTCGGAACAAGGTGGATCTCGTTTTTTTTGTTTGTTTTGTTTTGGTTTTTGTGGCAAACCTCTGTCCTTATCATATTTGTTTGTTGTTGTCTTTTATCATCTGATGCACTTTCACAACTTTGGTTCCTTGAGTTGCTTTGCGTTTATGGTTTGCGTGCCCTCTGTTTAAAGCTGTCTGAAACGAGCTGTTGTACCTCTTGTCTTCTTCAAACGGGTGATGCTTTGCTTTACATCTTGACATATATAATTTTTTTATTTATCTTTGACCTGATGTCTTGAATAAAACTTAGAAACTCAGACTTGGCCAGTGCAAGTTTGATTTCTTATTTTTCTTTTGGATGAGCTTTGAAAAGTGTCATAATATTTTTTTGTGCTTTCAGTGTAAAAGCCATTTTGTTTTTTTCTGATACACCTCGGCACCTTCTTGACATATTTACCATGTAGAGAACAGATGCTTTCGTGTTAGGTTATGTTTGAACAACAGTAGATAATATGTTTGCTGGGTTGCAGGACATGCTTGCCTGGGTGAAAAAGCGCAGAAGAACCATCCGTAGGGAGGATCTCATCAGCTTTCTGTGCGGCAAAGCACCACCACACAGAAGTAGCAGGACCAGCTCTCGGTTGGCCATGGTGGCCCCCAGCCGGGCCAATTCCCCAGCTGAGACTGGCTCATCTGTGGAAACAGACCTTCAACCCTTCAGGGAGGCCATAGCACTGCACGGTAAGGAAAGTTGAGCCTTATTTGGGCTCACTACAGTGTGCTGGGGATCTGTTTCAGATATATGTGGGAGGTGTAGTGTAGGACAGAAAATGTTGTTACTACTGGTCTTTATGGAAATTTTCAACCACTACTGCCTCAGATATTTTCTGTTTATTGTTGAGGTTCCTAAGTGTGTGTGAGATCTGCTAAGAAGTTAAAGTTTCTGTTTTTAGCTACCACAGAAGGTCAGATTTAAACTCTAGGTGGTGTGATCAGGTGACTCTGTATCTGTTTCTGTGCCAGACAGAAAGTACATGCTTCAGTCTGCGTCTCTGCCACATGGAGCCCTGAGATAAGTTTATGTTTTGGTTGGGCGTGTCAGTTTCAGCCAATGGAGAAACAGCATTACTTTAACTCTTACTGTGTAATTGTCTGATCACATTGGACAAAATAAATGTTTTCATTTAGTTTTATAGATGCATTTTAGCTCCAATATCATGAAAGTGATTGTATTTCTGTAGCACTCTGCACAAATCCATACAACAGCTGTTTGTAGCTGAGGCATTTGGGCATCTGTAGGAATTTAATGGCTATAGTTACAGAACTTTGAGATTTTTTTTATTTTTTATTGCAGTGTTTTGTTGTCTTATCCGATACACTTTCACAACTTTTTTTTTTTTTTTTTTGAGTTGCTTTACATTTTAGTTTCACAACATTTAGATGGTTTGCTTGTCCGCTGTTAAAAGCTGTCTGAAATAAGTGGTTGTACCTCTTGTCGTCTTCAAATGGGGTGATGTGTGAGTTTGATTTCTTATTTTTCTTTTCAAGGATTCAAGGTTCTTTGTCATTCGCATCGCACGTGGCACATGAGGTGGAACGAAATTGTGTAAACAGGGTCCCAGTTACATCCAACAATAGCAAAAATATAAAATGTAAAAAGAAACCGTAAATAAGGATCTAAGAAATATAAACGAGATATATGCTAAAGAATGCCCAACGGTACATTAAAAGATCTAAGATATATGCTAGTCACTAATAGTGCAAAAACAATACACCGAACAACAGCAGCACATTTCTCACAGGTTCTGTTCGGCTATATTTTACACACCGATGCGAGCGATGTCGAGCTCGGCGCCAACCCCAAAACTAACATAAACTTGGATTTATTTAAAGCATGCAACAAAAATACAGAAACAAGGTACCAAAAGTGAAAAAGAATAAATCTACAGCAGCTAAGGCAGAGTGGTTCTGATGACAGTGAGGTTATCTTAGCAACATGGTCCAGTTGATGCTGTTAGCTGTGAGTAGGCCTGGGTGATATCTCGATATATCGATAATTTCATACGCGATATAAAATGAGACTATATCAATATAAAATAATATACATAGAGCTATAATTATACTTGAAGATCTGATGGGAGTCAAACAGAATCAGACTAGTATCGTCTGTTTGACTCCCACCATCCACTGGAACACAAACTCTCTGTCATCAGAACTTTACAGCATCGGGCCGAACGCATCCCCACAAAGACAGAAGGGAAGGAAAAGGAAAAGAAACACATTCAAGAAGCTTTTCAAACATGTGGATATCCTAACTGGGCTTTTGTCAAGTCAGCGAGGAAATCTACAAAACACACTAATAAACAGAAAAAGGAGAACAGCAGACGGAAAAACATTGTCATCCCTTATGTTGCTGGAGTATCAGAGAAATTCAGAAGGATTTTCAACAAACACAACATCCCAGTACATTTCAAACCCAGCAGGACTCTCAGACAGAGGCTGGTCCACCCATACACAAACAGAGTGGTGTAGTGTATGCAGTCCAGTGCAGCGAGGACTGTCCAGACCTCTACATTGGAGAAACTAAACAGCCCCTTCACAGACGCATGGCTCAACACAGGAGAGCCACCTCCTCTGGACAAGATTCAGCTGTTCACCTCCATCTCACAGATAAGGGACACTCTTTTGAGGATCAAAATGTGCAAATTTTGGACCAAGAACACAGATGGTTTGAGAGGGGATGGTGGTGAAGGAAGCAATTTATGTAAAAAGAGAAAAGCTGTCTCTTAACAGAGGAGGAGGCCTCAGATTTCCACTTTCAAAAACATATAATGCAACTTTAAGACTGATTCCCAGCCAGTTTTCACACTTGATGGGAACAGAGGGGCCTCGTCTGTGAATTAGAGTAACAAAAGACTCTTACTGTTAAGGTGTTTAGGTGTGAATTGCCAATCTACATATGTGTGTGTGTCTTATCTCACTCGGCCTTATAACCTGAATCTCTCACTCTGCTGTTTGAATTGAGAAAGCTCCTCGGATGAGGTGCGAAACGTCTTGTTACAAATAAAGTCCAGTTGTTTTTGTATTAAATGCTTTTTGAACTGGTTTATAATCATCGTGCTTTATTTCAGTGGTAATGAAGAGTTGTGTAAATAAAAACAACCACTTTACGCTAGCTTTGATCAAGTAATCATTTGATTGATTTGGTTAATTATTAATTAATAATTTGTAGATAAAAAATTGTTTTGCTTTAATAGATTTTTTTTTCATTGAACCTTTATTTAAACAGATAAATCATATTGAGCCTCAGAGACTCATTAGCAAGTGAGACCTGTTTGGACAGACATTTCTTGTAAAAAAAAAAAATAAAAAAAAAGAGAGAGAACCAAGAGTCAGTCTTACTTTTGGTCAGCAGAGGTTTAATATTCACAAAGCGGCGCTGTTTCACCATGGAAATTATAATATTGGTTTATAATCAATAAGAAATTACCACTAATTTAAGTGCTTGCCTTATTTCGGTGGTAATGAGTTGCATAAATAAAAAACACCACTAGATGGCTGGCACAAAAAAAAAAGTATATACAATATATCGGACGCTAAATTATTAATTAATAATTAATCAATCAAATGATTAGTTAATCAAAGCCAGCATAAAGTGGTTGTTTTTATTTACACAACTCTTAATTACCATTGAAATTAAGCACGATGATTATAAACCAATATTATAATTATTTCCATGGTGAAACTGCGCCGCTTCGTGGTGAAGAGAAGCAGCGCTACATCACCTATACGACCCTGAGCTGTCACTACGGATGGTGCTTCTGCAACAGATTGGGTAACCACAACAGCTGCTACAAAGGAGAGTTTGGTGTTCTCCAGGAAATTAATTGGTTTAGAGTGGCAAGGTGTGAAGTAGTCTTCTCATTAACAAACACAGAGACAAATATCCAGCTTAAGCCTCCAGTATACTGCCGTGTACGTCCGTTCACGCGTACGTACACGTGTACTGTACGCCGAGGGTTCAGACTTCGTACTCCAGCGTACACCCTGAGCAGCTGCAGAGCAGCTTCACAGACAAGGGATGTTTACCTTCGGGACAAATTTAGGTCACCGATTGGTCATTTGCTGACAAGCCTACTGGATTGATTGACAGGTCGGAAAAAGAAAAAAAGCGAGCGCTGGCAGCCGCAGCGGTGTTCTGTGTTTATATGTTGTTAATAAAAAGATCTAAAAAATAAAATAAAAAAAACAGAGCGCGCTGGCTCTACAGCCCACACATCAGAACAGCCCACCAGGAAATTTCCAGACCCTCCCGCAGCCATGCTGGACCCGAGTTTAATTCGCTCGTGACAAATTCCTCCATTTCTCACCATTTCAGTCATGGCATCAACAGAGGAGGAAGAGATCACTGCCTCTTGGCAAAAAAAACAAAAGAAAAGGCCAGATCAGGGATGAAGAAGGGAAATTTAATACATTGGTGTCGCATACAAAACAGTCCCTCGCTGGGCAGTTTATTGTGCAACACCGCATACTCGTATGTGGTCGTAAAAATTTGAGCTTTGCACGGACATGCCCTGGGGGATACGCTCGTACCTCCGCATACGTACGTGCGTACCTCCGCATACGTACGTGCGTACCTCTGCGTATGGATGTACGTGGCAGTATACTGGGGGCTTTAGGGTGATTTATTTGCTGCGTTTCTTCTGGTATTTACACACAGCAAACCAGTAAAGCGCAAACGAGCTCAAACGGCAAGGCTCCGTCCGTGTCGGGAGCATAGGAACCATGAAATTCAGAAAGAAACGAGTCCTAACCAAACAGAACAAAGCTCAGTAAACAAGCCATTACACAACAATGTGGGCTTTCTAACAGCTTTGTTAATGAAGGTTGAATGAATATATTTCATTAAAATTGGATGTTTTAAAGAACAAGTCAGCCTTTTGTTATGTTTGCTCTGTATGTTTTCTGTTTAAATTTTAAGTGCACAGCTGTGTTTTTGGTTTTGTTATGTAGGAAAAAAAATATTTTTTAGACATTTATTTTGTACAGTTACAGCTGTTTGTTAGTAAAGGTGCCTGTGTGACAACTGGGACTAAGCTGTGACCCAAATATATTTTTGTTGTTACTTTATGGAAAGAAAAATATCGAGATGTATATCATATATCGCCATTCATCTTAAAAACGTGAATATTAATTTTGGTCCATATCTCCCAGCCCTAGCAGTGAGGGTTCTTGTACCATAGTCTCATTGGCACCATGTACTGTTAGCAGTGCGGTTCAGTAGCGGTGTGATCTTGTTATCAGGTCCCGTCAGCAGCTTGATGGTACTAATGACCACAGCAGCTGCCTCCCAGACTGTCCTCAAGAACTTGGTCCAGCAGATGGAGAACATCCAAGGTTTCCCTGCAGAACTGAACGTGTCCGTAGAGTTTGGTCCGTGCAGTCAGATGGAGGATCATGGAGACGGCCGCCATGGCAGGCCTGAGCCCGAGGCTGGAAGGACTGAACCACGATGGCAAGGCAGCAACACACAAAACTTGACGAGTGTGTCGCAGTCATACCCGTACCGTGGATGTACATTGTAGGCAACAAACAAAAAGTTAAACCAAAGGCAATAGGAACATAAAAAGATCAAGTTCACCGGGAGCCTGTGAAGCTGCAGCTCGGCTGAGCACAGCCATCTTGGAGGCCCAAGATGAGCTTTGAAAAGTGCCACAATATATATATTTTTTTGCGTGTGTGTGCTTTCACTGTAAAAGTCGCTTTGTTTTGGGGAGCTAGTGTTTGACTGTGTGTTAGCTTCATTATAATACACTCAGGCTCTTCTACTGTTAAGATGGAGCATATGTTTGTTTATAATAAAACTGGTTGAGAATACATGCTGAATTTTTTGTGTATTTAGTTCTGTGTGTTCATGTCTTAAAAATAATAACTAGATTGCAGTGTTTCCCCTAGTTAGCTTGCCATGGCTGGGCGCTCATCTCATCCATGATTTTTGCTGATTGGGGTGGGGGTGGGGGGGAGACATGTCTGAGCGCAGCTTGTACTAACAGTTTTTGAGCGGGGGCAGGGGGCGTTCAACATGAGGGAAGAGGCAATGTGAGTGCTGCCTTGGGCTTTTTAGCTAGAGAGCCTGTATTTTGTGCCGCTATATGTCAGTGCTGGGTGGGTGTGGGAGGGGCAAGTTAAGTTTGGTAGGCGGGGTGCTCAGTTCTGTTGACGGGTGGGGCACCCCGCCTGTATAATGGTAGGGGAAACACTGGATTGTCTGCACTAATAAAAATGGCACGATATTTAAATACTAAAATGTTTAAATACTAAACTGGAACAGGTCTCGTCTACAGATTTACTGCTTCTCGTTATACGTAGAAAAAATATTCAAAACAATTTTTAAATTCATGTGATATTCTCTTGTAAAGTGTTTAACTCATCTCTTCGTTTGTCCTCAGGTCTGAGTGGCGCCATGGCGAGTATCAGTGTGCGCTCCGGCGCTCCCAGTTCTCCAACGCACGTGAGCGGGAGCGGCAGCAGCAACACGGGTGGAGGTAGTTCGTCTGGCTCCGGACCCGTGTGCCGCAGCAGGCGTAACGGGCTCCAAGATGTCGACCTGAACACTTTTATCTCCGAGGAGATGGCGCGACATCTGGACCCCACGGGCTCTGCCTCCGCTGGAGGGGGAGGGACCAGGAAACGAAATTCCACCCAATGTACTGATGTCATCACGGACTCCCCCACGCACAAACGCAACAGGATGATCTGATGTGAAGGTGGGAGGAGGGCGACGGGTGGAAGTACTGATGCGTCGATGCACCTACAGACCATCAGGCGCACGGGCTGTAGTCGAAGTGTCACGGCTCTCATGGATGCTATCTTTGTCTCCTTTAACACTATACGTACAAATCACTGATCTACAATCAGAAGTGTGTGTTTGCGTGCGCGCGCGTGTGTGAGAGAGAGCTAGATGAAAGTCAACTTCACGCTTTTCTGGCCTATGAAGGAGACGATGAAGAGGTCTCTAATCAGTTCTTGGATCGAACACTTTTCAGGAGGTGGAAGAGCACCCTGACACATCGGTGCCCTTCCTCTCCCTTACCGTCACTCATCCTCACCCATCACCTTAATAAGGAAGTGAGGGCCATGATCAAACAGCTTCCCTCAGCAGATGGACTTTTGTTTGTTGGACCTAACTTTGTCAAAGGCTCGGCCCTTCATCAAGCAAACCAGCTTTGTTTTCTGTTACATCATCATCACAGCTCTTGAAGGTGGAGCTGGTTCACCTGGTGTGGTGTCACCCAGCTAACCAGCTACATATCTGTCTGCTGGGGGCGGGGGGCGCTGAACCACCAGGAACAGCTTCTTAATGTTTGGACGTTCAGGCCAGATTCTCTGCTCACTGCTCGGCTTCAGACGTTCTCCAACTCATCCACCAGTGTTAAACTTGTAGGCAGGCTGTTTGCAGCAGCTCTAGCTCCACAAGGATTTTTCACTTTGCATTTTTTGTTTTTGTTTCAAGACAACAGGAAGTTTTTGTGTGTACATCTGCTCAAACGGGCCACGTGCTGACTGATGCCCTCCCCTCCCTGCGTCTTCTCACGAAAGCAGCTTCTGTTTTTATATGCTCGTGCGATGATTCTGATGAGTTGCAATAAGTATTTTTATTTTATTTTTTTTTGCACTTAGCTTCCACCTTTAACTCGTGTAAACAAATCGACTCTTCCATCGTATTCAGCTCGTCCAGGCCCGCTTGTGTTTAGGTGCTTTTAAAAAAAGACGACCCCTCTCAGCAACCTCTTCAACAGTATTTGTTCACCGCTGTGGAGCGTTTTCTGTTCAGTGCTCCATTTAAATTCAGAGTCCTTAATTTTATTTGACAAAAGATTTAATTTATTGGGAAATGATCGGTGCTCCAAGGAAGTTGTAAATTAAAAAAAGTTATATGGGCATGTGTTAAGACCAAACAGAAGATAATCTTAAAGGGACGTGTGCATTAAAAGAAAAAGAAAAAACTTAGGAAGCTTTCATTTTTTTGGTGTAGATTGATGAATTTGGGGAAGTAATTTAATTTATAAGTTGTTGGAGACAAAGCTCACTGCCACATGAGTCTGTAAATTTAGGCACAAAGTACTTGAACTGATTAGTTTTTATTTAATTTTGTGGGGCTCCAAAAGATCAGAGCTAAACTGGAACTTGTTTGAACACTTGATGGTAAAAGATTTTAAATCTTCGAGTTTAGATAATAAATTTAATAATCCCACCTGCAGTAGGAAGTTTTCTGTTGAAGCCATTGAATCAGACTTTTGATTTATAAATGTTTATTATTATTCCCCATTTGTTGATCTGTTTGTGCCACTAAACATTTTTTTTTGGCCTCAAAAGTTTGTATCAAGTTGTATAAAGCCTGTCAGCTTTACTCCGCTGTTACAGTTTGGTCACTAATTTCATACTTTGCATTTTAAGCTTTTATACTTGTACACAAACGTAGAGATTTGTCAGTAAATCAAAAAGTACTGGTAGTTGTGCACCTGAAGCTTCAGAACCAACAGAATAAGTCCAGATTAACGTTCGCGGCAAAATGAAAGATGTGTAAGAATTATTTCATGTTTCTGGATTACTATGAAAAATGTTGCATTTCAAGCCAGATTTTACTGTGTACTCATTACAAAATACTTCACAGGAAAACGAAAGGAAGCCAGTGGATTAGTAAGACGCTTTTTATAATTCAGTAAAGTGTTTTTGCTCAACAAAATGGAAGCGGTGACCGCTCTGTTGTCGTTTACAGCGAGGTCACGTTCTGACCGCATATAGAAAGAAGTTTGAGCAGTCACACATGACTGGTCCAAACTCCTGTCCTGTCTGCAGCCAGTGCCCCAAACTGGTTAGTGTGGTCACAGAGAAGGTGGCACTTTTTGTTTAGTTTTTCCATCCCTTAGCCAGTCAGAGTGTTCGTCTATATGATTTCAAAAAGGCCGACTCATGCCACACGTCTCTGGAGCCAACTGATCCTTTGTCAAACAAAACCATAAATGGCTAATTATAACCTTAACAGATGATTGTTGGTATAATATATGTGGTTCACATTGTAAAATAAATAAAACCTTGAGTTGGAAGTCACTGGGTTCAGTCTAATTATTTTATAATAGTTTGCAAGAAGATCATTAAAAGCAGTTTTTAAATTAGAAATGTGTTTTTAACATTTTCCATATCTGGGTGAGTTTGATAAAGAGTATGGAACTATAATTTTATCTCCACATTCCAAATTTTCTCTCTTAATTTCTCTAAAAATAAATTGAAGCCTTGAGCTAATGAAACTGACCAATATGCAAACATGTTTTTGTTAAAGCACAATAAATATTAAGTCAATTTACAAGAAGTGTTTGTACTCAGACATTTGAAAAGTGGCTCAAAAATGTCACTAAATTACAGAAAATCTGAAGTGAAACTAACATGTATTGACCATTAGAGCATGTAATAAATTAACAGGTTTAAATCCGTGTCAATTAACTCCTCAGGGACATTTGACCACTATGATTAAAGTTATTTTGGGTTAAACAATTAAATAAATCCATTTGAATTAGAATGTGTAAAACTAATTACCCTGAATGTTCTAAATCTTGCACCAACAATATTTTCTCCACTTGAGCTCTGGCGTTTGATTCACTGCCGTGCAGTTATTTTGCTCATTGCAACAGATGCATTGAAGGTACAGCACCACGAAGAAGAGATTACTTGGTAAAATGCATGCGACGCTACGCTTCATCAACAGAGCTCTTTGTGAGTAATGTCTTGGAGACGCACTTCGATCCATTTTAGTTTATTAACAGGTTTAAATCTTTCCGTATCGTCAGCAGCTGTGCACTCGGAGCGACGCGCTGCAACAAGTCATCACGTTAACTGAAGCTCCAAAACAAACTCAGTACTTTTATAATTCATAAAAGATGGTTGGAGAGAAAAGCTAAAACGTGTCTAATGTCCAGCTACACAATTTTATTCTTCACCGGGTGGAGAACATCTACAGATGACGCCGCTGAAGAAATCCTCGCTCCGCTTTTGGTCCTTTTCTTGCTCCACCTCTTCATCTTCACCTGGAACTGAAGTCAAACATCATAAACTAAGCAGAAATAAAGAGTTCCTTCAGCTTTTGGTGGGGAAACTTCATAAAAAACATTTCAGCTGTTTTATCTGACGTACACTTAAATATGCCGGGATGACAAATGTTTAAAAAATATTTTAGATTTGAAACGTTTCACTTTCTATCTTTTGTCCTTGTTTAGCTAAAGCTGAACGTTTGTCTCGATGCGACCTCTCGTGAGTTCATTACAGTAGACGGAGGAGTTGGACTCAGATCTGACTGAGGGGCAGGAACTTCTGGTAGTAGCTCTTGGTTACGTCGATCATCAGGTCCTGCGTGCACTCGGGGAGCTCTCCTGAAAACAGACCTGACAAAACGAGACCAACGTTAAAAACGACCCAGAACGGAAGAAGCGCTCACTTGTTCGGTGCGAGCGTCCTGCTGACCTGGACACCCGGAGAAGACGGTGAAAGGCGGCACCACCGTCTCAGGTGGGAGCACGGTGTTGTCTAGGATCTTGCAGCACTCCTTCAGCACACACCGACGACCCTGCGTGTCAAACACCAAATCAAATCACGCGTCTGCAGGATCCAGAGCGTTCACGGACTCTGGAAGCATCGTTTAAATCAGGCGAAATTTGTTCTTAATGTCTGAGTGAAACTTGTCTGAATCAAATGATTGAGTCAGATTATTTATTTTACACAAACCTAAAAAAAAAAAAAAAAAAATCAGATTGTATTTATATAAAAAAAAAAAGTCAAATTTAAGCAAAAATCTATTTTACATATTTTAACCCATCGGTTTTTACCACTGTCTGCAGTCATGCTCCAAATAAAACACAACCTATTTTACATAAGAATATAAAACAAAAAAAAAAGATTCTGGTCCTAACAAGGTCATAAAATAAAAGTTTAACAACATCTTACATTATTCTTTATTTACTTAAAAAAAAAAAAAACAGGTTGGTAAAAATCCAACAGAGGGTGAAAAACTGCAGAGATTATTTTATGACTGCAACATTTTATTTGCCGATTTTGATTAATAACATGTGCTCCCTTTCTTGCACTCGACTCAGTTTTTTTTTAACTCTTGAAAATATATAAAAAACCATTTGACCTAAACTTTCAGTAAATGCCAAAAATGTAATGACTGTACGCTCCACAGTGTGTTTCAACAGACGACATGTGACTAAAGATCCTTTCTGAAGCTGCTCCCCGCTGCTGGGGATGAGTTCAGACGCTGCTTTTGACGACTCACAAACTTCTTTGTGAACGTTTTCAGCACATGCTTTGAAGCAGATTTCCCAGAGAAGGAAGAATGTTACATTATGTTGTATTTCACTCACTATCACACAGTTTTTGCCAATGTGGACGTAGGAACCGATCTGAGCTGCGTTCACCACGCAGTCCTCCTCGATAAAGACGTGGTCTCCGATGTGCAGCGGGAAAAACGCCACTCTGAAGGAAACAAACACAGAAAATAGAAAAATACAGCTTGTATTTATTTCACACGATAAATACAGCAAGGATTCAACTGGATGAAAACAAACTGACGTAGTTGCAGATCGGGGACTTTTGTATTAAACAAGAATTTTGCTCATTGAATGCATCACCAACCAGTTTGAAAGCAAGGACTAGTTCCTCAGAGTGATCCTGGCCTAAACATAAAGAGTGTAATGTAAATTAAATATAAATACTTTACCCTTTGCTAAATTTTTTGAAAGGTGGTCTAATTACACTCCGGCTTTTCACAACACAGTGTCTCCCCACTCTGACGTTGGCCAGGTCTCCCCTGATGATGCAATCATTCATAACAATAGTCTGAAGGAGAAAACACAGGAATCAGGAACAAGGCCGTGGATTATTATTTAATAAACCATTCAGCTGTTTTCTTACTTTGCCATTAAGAACGATGTTTTGACTCCCACACAGCACCGACTGCCTGCTCACCTTGTTCCCAGATGCCTGTAAGAACATGACAGCACCAGTTACCATTTAGATAACTGCGTGTTTTTTATTTTATTGTCCATTTTAATGGTTTCAATGAAAGTCCAACGCCCTTCTTCTTCAGCTGCGAGTTATAAAAAAACAAGTTATTTCAGCCAAAAGAATATTTATAAACCGCAAATGTTACCGTCTCTATGTACTCCGCTTTGTTGTACAAGATTTCAGACAGCTCCATGCTTGTCAAGTCGATTTAGCCGTAATTATTTGACAATAACATATGAAGCGTTTAGCGGAGCTACTTCCTGTCTTCTGCGCAGGAGCGGATATGACGTCAATGCTTTTTTTTTACAAAAAACAATCATCCAGTTGTCAACAACAAAAAGGGTTAAATCATGTCAGCTGGACCAGTTTCTTAAAGTGAGAAACGTTTCGACCACAATCCGGAAAGTGTGGGGGACGAAAAGTACCGAAAGATTAAAAAATATCTCAACAGCAAAGTAAAAAAAAAGGAAATTAAAATGAATTGCTCATTAATTTGTTAATTATCCAGGCAAAATTCTTCATACATGATGTAAAATAAAAAGCCAATAAAAAAAAATTACGAAATATGTGCAATCACTTTGATTAACAAATATTCAGAAAACAAACAACAAAAACAAGATTTATTCTAATTTTGAAGTTCAAACATTTTTTTTTACTTTTTTGATTTCTTTCATTGCTTTCAATACTTCAATATATGCCTTATATTATTATTATTTTTTTTACATTGCTTTGTAATGTTTTTTTTTTTCATTTTTTATATAATTTCTTCTGTTTACTTTTCATTTTAAATCCTTTTACATGTTTGTCCCTGTTGTCTGTACCTGTTCTGTGTTCTTTGTTTAAAACAAGTCTCTCTTGCAAATGAGTCCTCGAGGCTCAATGAGACTAACTTGTATAAATAAAGGATGAATGAAAAAAAAAAAAGAAAGAAAAAAAATATATATATGTATATTTTTAAAGTTAACACATTTTTCATATTTCACTCACATTCAGTCTACATATTTTATATGCGGGTTCATGATTTTATTGTATTTAAGTCTTTATTGTATTAAGCTAGCAGCATGGTGGCGCAACTGGTAGAGCTGCTGCCTCTCAGCGAGCAGGTCCCTGGTTCAAACCCCGGTCCAGGGGCCTTTCTGGCTGGAGTTTGCATGTTCTCTCCGTGCATGCGTGGGTTTTCTCCGGGTACTCCGGTTTCCTCCCACAGACCAAAAACATGCATGTTAGGCTGATTGGTAACTCTAAATTGTCCCTAGGTGTGAATGAGAAAGTGAATGGTTGTTTGTCTCGTTTGTCTCTATGTGGCCCTGTGATGGACTTGTGACCTGTCCAGGGTGTACCCCGCCCCTCGCACAGTGATTGCTGGACATGGGCACCAGCGACCCCCGTGACCCAAAATGGAATAAACGGGTAAAGATAATGGATGGATGGATGTATTAAGCTACAGTTTCTTTAGTGTACTTTTTTTCTAAATAACTTTTTAAAAATTAAGTAAACCCCTAATGTGACACTTTTCCTGCTGCATTTTGTACAAAGAATACCCATCCATTTATCCTTTTGTTGTTGTCCAATTCAACCTTTATTTATACAGCTTAGTCTCATTGAGCCTCTAGGACTCATTTGCAAGAGAGACTTGTTTTAAACAAAGAACACAGATGAGGTATAGACAACAGTAGAAAATCATAATAAAAGCATACAGTGCCTTGCTAAAGTATTCAGCCCCCTTGAACTTTTCAAACTTTTGTCACATTTTAGGCTTCAAACATAAAGATATAAAATTTTAATTTTTTGTGAAGAATCAACAACAAGTGGGACACAATCGTGAAGTGGAATGAAATTTATTAGATGTGTCAAACTTTAACAAATAAAAAACTGAAAAGTGGGGTGTGCAATATTATTCGGCCCCCTTGTGTTAATACTTTGTAGCGCCGCCTTTTGCTGCAGGTCCAGCTGCAAGTCTCTTGGGGTTTGTCTCTATCAGTTTTGCACATGGAGACACTGAAATTCTGCCCATTCTTCTTTGCAAAACAGCTCGAGCTCAGTGAGGTTGGATGGAGAGCGTTTGTGAACAGCAGTCTTCAGCTCTTTCCACAGATTCTCGATTGGATTCAGGTCTGGACTTTGACTTGGCCATTCCAACACCTGGATACGTTCATTTGTGAACCATTCCATTGTAGATCTGGCTTTATGTTTTGGATCATTGTCTTGTTGGAAGATAAATCTCCATCCCAGTCTCAGGTCTCTTGCAGACTCAAACAGGTTTTCTTCCAGAATGGTCCTGTATTTGGCCCCATCCATCTTCCCATCAATTCTGACCATCTTCCCTGTCCCTGCTATGAAAAGCAGGCCCAAACCATGATGCTGCCACCACCATGTTTGACAGTGGGGATGGTGCGTTCAGCTGTGTTGCTTTTACACCAAACATATCGTTTTGCATTGTGGCCAAACAGTTGGATTTTGGTTTCATGTGACCAGAGCACCTTCTTCCACATGTTTGGTGTGTCTCCCAGGTGCTTGTGACAAACTTTAAACAACACTTTTTATGGATATCTTTGAGAAATGGCTTTCTTCTTGCCACTCTTCCATAAAGGCCAGATTTGTGCAGTGTACGACTGATTGTTGTCCTATGGACAGACTCTCCCACCTCAGCTGTAGATCTCTGCAGTTCATCCAGAGTGATCATGGGCCTCTTGGCTGCATCTCTGATCAGTCTTCTCCTTGTTCCAGATGAAAGTTTAGAGGGACGGCCGGGTCTTGGTAGATTTGCAGTGGTCTGATACTCCTTCCATTTCAATATGATTGCTTGCACAGTGCTCCTTGAGATGTTTAAAGCTTGGGGAATCTTTTTGTATCCAAATCCGGCTTTAAAGTTCTCCACAACAGTATCTCGGACCTGCCTGGTGTGTTCCTTGGTCTTCATGATGCTCTCTGCGCTTTGAACAGAACCCTGAGATCATCACAGAGCAGGTGCATTTATACGGAGACTTGATTACACACAGGTGGATTCTATTTATCATCATCAGTCATTTGGGACAACATTGGATCATTCATAGATCCTCACTGAACTTCTGGAGTGAGTTTGCTGCACTGAAAGTAAAGGGGCCGAATAATATTGCACGCCCCACTTTTCAGTTTTTTATTTGTTAAAAAAGTTTGACACATCCAATAAATTTCATTCCACTTCACGATTGTGTCCCACTTGTTGTTGATTCTTCATAAGAAAAATAAAATTTTATATCTTTATGTTTGCGGATGGGTGCGGTGTCTGCAGTGAAGCGGGCGCTGTACAGGTCAGTCATGGTGAAGAGAGAGCTGAGTCAAAAGGCGAAGCTCTCAATTTACCGATCGATCTACGTTCCTACCCTCATCTATGGTCATGAGCTTTGGGTTGTGACCGAAAGAATGAGATCTCGGATACAAGCGGTCAAAATGAGTTTTCTCCGCAGGGTGTCTGGGCTCTACCTTAGAGATAGGGTGAGAAGCTCGATCATCCGGGAGAGACTCAGAGTAGAGCCGCTGCTTCTCCACATCGAGAGGAGCCAGTTGAGGTGGCTCAGGCATCTGGTTAGGAAGCCTCCTGGCTGCCGCCCTGGTGAGGTGTTCCGGACACGTCCCACCGGGAGGAGACCCAGAGGAAGACCCAGGACACGCTGGAGGGACTATGTTTCTCGGCTGGCCTGGGAACGCCTCGGGATTCCCCCGGAGGAGCTGGACCAAGTGGCTGGGGAGGGGGAAGTCTGGGCCTCCCTACTTAGGCTGCTACCCCTGCGACCCGACCCCAGATAAGCGGAAGAAAATGGATGGATGGATGGACCTTTATGTTTGAAGCCTGAAATGTGGCAAAAGGTTGAAAAGTTCAAGGGGGGCGAATACTTTCGCAAGGCACTGTATATATTGAAAATCAAATAGAAGAAATTATATAAAAATATGAAACAAAATCAGCTACATTATAAAACAATGTAAAATACTAAAAACAGGAACGTATTTGCATTGTTTTTTGCCATGAACTTAACAGTTGTTTAAAATCCTTTAGAGAGGTCAAAGTCGACAACTTCAGATCTTTTGTTTTACAAGGTGTTCCAGGTTACAGGAGTGGAGCAGGAGAAGGCCCTTTTGCCAAGTTTGGTTCACACTCAGGAGACGCTGCAGGTAATAATGTCCTGAGAGCGCATGCTTTAGCTGCACTCATGCAGTTACATGTAGGAGGAGATGTATGAAGGCAACAGACCAAGAAGTGATTTAAAGATGAAAATGTACCAGTGAGTGAGTCTCTGTGTAGTAAATGGTGACCAGTTAGTGAATACAGAGTGATGAGTACGATGGTTACAGACAGTTATGAATCTTAGCACACCGTGATAGACAGCATCCAAAATCTGCAGGGTGCTTGTAGGATCATTCATGTAAATAATGTCACCGTAGTCAATGGAGGGAAGGAAAGTCACAGTTACAAGGCACTTCCTTGCATTCAGAGTTAGACAGGATCTATTTCTGAAATAGAAACCCAGTTTTACTTTCAATTTCTTTACCAAGTTTTCGACATGAGGCTTAAAGGAGAGATGCAAATCGACCAATATACCCATGCATTTATAAGAATCAACAAACTCAATAGGAACATCATTCATAAAAGATAGAAGGAAGGACTGCCGGTACCAACTTCCTGTTTATGCTGGTGAAGATTCTCAGTCATCCAGGACATGATGAATTCAAAAAGCGTTCAATACAAAAACAACTGGACTTTATTTGTAACAAGACATTTCGCTGCTCATTCGAGGAGCTTTCTCAATTCAAACAGCAGTGAGTGAGAGATTCAGGTTATAAGAATGAGTGAGATAAGACACACACATATGTAGATTTGGCAATTTACACCTAAACACCTTAACAGTACGGGCCCCCCAAAAAAGTCTTTGTTACTCAGACGAGGCCCCTCTGTTCCCATCAGGTATGAAAACTGGCTGGGAATCAGTCTTAAAGTTGCATTATATGTTTTTGAAAGTGATTCCCAGCCAGTTTTCACACCTGATGGGAACAGAGGGGCCTCGTCTGTGAATTAGAGTAACAAAGACTTTTGAGGGGCCCCTACTGTTAAGGTGTTTAGGCGTGAATTGCCAAATCTACATATGTGTCTTATCTCACTCAGCCTTATAACCTGAATCTCTCACTCTGCTGTTTGGAGCGAAACGTCTTCTGTTACAAAGTCCAGTTGTTTTTGTATTGAACGCTTTTTGAACTTCCTGTTTAACAACATCCTTTTGGTTTTATCAGCATACCAGTTTGAGACGGAATAAATCTGACTGGATGATGTCAAAAGCAGACTGTAAAAGCTCATTTTTTCTTGTCAAACTTATTTGGAAAGCAAACATTCTCTTTTAAAAGACACACTGTTTGGGATGAGCAGAAGTGAGGAGAAAAAAATCTTGAATTTCAACAAATCAGTCATATCTACAAGATTATATCAGAGAGTCAGAGTCAGAGTTTCTTTATTGTCATTCACACCTCATGTGGTACATGTGGTGTAGCGAAATTATGTACACGGGGTCCCAGTTACATCCAACAATAAAATGTCTAAGAAAAACAGTAATAACATCTAAGATACATCTAAGATTCTCCTACTCCGCTCCTGTTTCCTGGAATATCTTACAAAAAGATTTGAAGCTCTCGACCTTGACCTCTCTAAGTGGCTTTAAGAATCTGTTGGACTCCTGGCAGGGTCCAATGCAGACATGTTCCTGTTTTTAGTTTTCTACATTTGTCTTGGAATCTAGCTGTTTTTTGTTTTGTTACCTTTTTCCTTTTAGCCATCCTACTTGTTAAAAAAAAAAAAAAAAAAAAAACTGTAGTATGAGTTTTTATAACTGCTTATTGTTGTTGCTGTTGTCCATTGTTGTCATCTTTCTTTGTTGAAATCAGGTCTCTCTTGTAAATGAGTCCTCGAGGCTCAATGGGATTTACCTGTCTAAATAAAGGTTGATTGATTGAAGATATGAACTAAGAAAAACATCAACTAAATATACACTAAGCACTCATAACATAAAACATTGAACATCAGCACAAACATGAACATGAGTCTGTGAGCAGATGTGCACGCATGAACACATCAACATTGAAACAGATCAGCAGCAACATGAAACAGATCAGCAGCAACATGAAACAGATCAGCAGCAACATGAAACAGATCAGCAGCAACATGATATGGTTTTTCACAGTGATTATTCTAGTTAGAGATTCATGAGTCTAACAGCCTCATGGTAGAAGCTGTTCCTCAGTCTAGTGGTTCTACACTTAATGCTCCTTAACCTCCTTCCTGAGGGGAGTGGGGCAAAAAGTGTGTGTGCTGGGTGGGTGGGGTCCTTCATGATGCAGGTGGCCCTCTTCCTGCATCTGGAGGTGTAGATGTCTGTGATGGTGGGGAGACTGATTCCAACAGATTTCTGTGCAGCCTTCACCACTCTCTGCAAAGCTTTTCTTTCTGCAGCTGTGCAGAAAGAAAAGCTTTGCAGAGAGTGGTATATGATTTATTACATATGTAAAGCATCCAAAACAAGGACAGAATATCATCACATTTTAAAGAATCTTCTTTCTAAGTTGTCAGTGAAAAGTTTTTTTTAGTTTGTGCACATGAGCACTGTCTTCTGAGACACAGACCGTTCAGGAAAGAGCTGAGTTGTAGGAGAAAACACACTTTTTCCAAGAAAGTTTTAAAAACAGTTTTACAGTTTATTGAACGTGAATCCATGGCATCTACAAAATGCATTTTGAAAATACTAGAAAACAGAATCCTTCTCTCAGTCATTTTGTGCTTGTATATAGTTTAAAAGAAGACACAGAAAACAGGGATTGTGTATAAACAGCTTAACTATTTTTTACCAGCTCACTCACTTGTTTTATACAAAGTACCTTTTTTATTTTTGCATTTACATTAGAATCCCTCTTTATGTCTTCTCTGAGATCCTTTGCTTTTCTGATTTGACCATATTTGTTTACCTACACAAACTACAGCCCAGGTCCATTTTATGATTGAAAAGTCCACATGGTTTTTCACGGATTCATCCAAGTGCTTTGTTCACATTGAATGTGGACCCACATTTCAGAATTGCAGTCAACTTAGCTGGAACTACTGGAGCAAATTCTTTCAATTGGCACCATTATCAAATGTAGTTCTAAATAACCTTTTCGTGTTTGATTTCATACTTCAATCAACCTTTATTGAGACAGGTAAATCCCAATGAGCCTCGAGGACTCATTTACAAGAGAGACCTGATTTCAACAAAGAAAGATGACAACAATGGACAACAGCAACAACAATAAACAGTTATAAAAAGTCATAATACAGGTTTTTATTTATTTATTTATTATTATTATTTTTTTGCACCTTTACTGGGATTTCTGGGGAAATTATTTTTTTAAATTGATTATTTTAATAAGTGCAAACTTGCTTATAGTTAAACAAACAAAGAAAGCACACTGTTTTGCACAGTTTGTGTTATAAAATACAAAACCTAATTTGTCCCATAAAGTCTGTTTTAAATTTCCATTCTGGGTTCGATTGGTATTGCCTGGGTTGAATATTTGCTTCTCTGCTCTTCCACAGCTTATCTTTTATTATTTTAACATTTAAATATATAATTTTATTCGTGTTTTGTGTAGTTAATTACGCATTTTAAAGCACAAACAAGTTTATAAAAGTCTAAAATAAACTCGCTCCTGTGTTGTACGCATGCGCACTGCGGAGCCTTTGCCCTCGATTACTCCGGCTCTTCTTGCCGCCGATCCTCCAGCAATTCTCCCCAACATGGCGGCCCGTGTCCTAGTGCAGTGTGTCCGCTCGCTCGCTCGTCCCTCTCTGCGGCTTTGCTCCGGTAACTCAGCCGTCAGAGCCGCCGTTATACCTTCAGTCACGACCCACCGACCTCTGTCCTTCGCCGCAGGCAGCCGGAGGACGCGGTGTCTCGGTCCGAGCCAGGTGAGTCCCCCGGCTTATCGACCAGCCTTGGCCTGGTGCTTGCATCTGTGACCTACCCGATGTCTTTGAGCCTGCCGCGGGTTCACAGACCTCCACAGAGCCGTGCGGGGCGTTTAATTCAACTGAAGGGAATGATTCATGTCGTAGGAGTCAGTCTTTAAATTTACAATGCGTTGTCAGGGCTTATTTTTATGACGCCACCAATTATTGTCCCGTTAACTCGGCTCGTGAGTTAGCATAGAAAGCTAGCTGGTTAGCAAAGTTCAGTGTTGTACTTGGCTCCTCTGCCTGAAGGAGCACTTTGACTTTGACTTTGTGCGACCACATGTGTTGGAAAATGTAAATGCATCGCAGACAATGTAAAACTGAGTGGCAGCTAAAGCGTCCATGTAACAGACTGGAGATACTTTAATAAAGACACGTGGTTCTTCATGTTGTGACTAACGTAAACATGAGACGCTCCTGAAACTCTTCGAGATGAGACAAACGTTTGGTGAAGTAATAATCGTGATAAACTATTCTAATTTATTTTTAAGAACTGGAACAAACAGCAGACGCGATTGAGCTAATCATCCAAGTATGTTTGTTAAAATGTTTACAATTTATTTTTATTACTTTCCTCCAAGCATCACCAGGTGACCGATTTTTTTTGTTTGTTTGTCTCTTAAATATCTAATTTAAAAGCACTGTCATATTTCTCACTAAGTTAAATTTTCTGCACCTGCAACGGGTTCATCACTATTTATGTGGTGTGTTTGAGGACAGGAGCAAACCTGGGATTTTTGAGAGTGTGGCAGTGGTATGTTCAAGTACCAAAAGGAAACGAGTCTTACAGGACACTGAACTTTGTTTATTTCTTATTTGTAATCCATAACCTCAAAATTACAAGAAATAGTCATGAAATATGTCACTATGTGTAATAAATCTATATACGAGTTTCACTTTCTGAAGCGACTGACAAAGAAAACGTAACTTTTTCTCAATATTCTCATTTCTGAGACGCTCCTGTGTTTTTCAGCGTTGGTGAACATCTGTCAATTCCAATCATCAGCGGAGCAATGGGTGCCTCCCTGCTTTAGTTAATGGACGATGCTCTCAACATCTTAAGCAGTAATCTCAAATCTTTGAATGAATGAAAAGTTGAACATTTGTCAGTTTGCTGTGTTAAACTTAAAGCAGTCTTGTTGCAGTGTTTGTGTTCGTGGAGCCTAAAGCAAATGATTCCACACCAGATACAAGCTGTCGATTCAGTGAACCCGTGCTGTGTT
The DNA here is from genome assembly GCF_014905685.2 of Nematolebias whitei. Lineage (NCBI taxonomy): Eukaryota > Metazoa > Chordata > Actinopteri > Cyprinodontiformes > Rivulidae > Nematolebias > Nematolebias whitei. The sequence continues at coordinate 24,685,143 of NC_056512.1, read as the reverse complement.
TATGAACCTCTGAAGTCCCACACGTCTCCTCTTGTTTCACAGTTCTTGTAACTCTACATTCTTCAGCTACATGAAACATTTTGCTCCCCCAAAAACAAACAAGCAAAAAAAAAGTTAGTAGGCTGAATGATCGTAAACATTTTTGTCTTCGTCTCCTCTTCTTCCTTGTGCTGTTTAGATCCCCTCGGTGGGCGTGTTGTGCCGGCAGTATGGGGACATGCCCCTCCTCACTTTAGAAAGCATCAAAGACCGCGTCATGTATGTACTGAAGCTCTACGACAAGGTCAACCCAGAAAAGGTAAAAAAAAAAAAAACTTGGTGATTTAAAAAAGCTGTTGAATTGTTATCGATTCAGGACGCAAAGTATCTGTTTCTGTCTCGAAGTGCGTTTTAATCTCTGCTCCGTTTGCGTCCCCCAGCTGCAGACGTCTTCCCACTTCATGAAAGACTTGGGTTTGGACAGTTTGGACCAGGTGGAGATCATAATGGCCATGGAAGATGAGTTTGGTAAGAGCCAGGGTGCGCTCTGGGAACAGTTCAGGGGTGCACAGTGTGGAGCACCACGTCAGTCATTTAGGAAGAGATGTGACACGAAACGATACCCACAGGTTGTTTATGTACTTCTACTTAGAACTGCACAATCCAAGTTTTAATGTTGTGATCAACAGCAGCGTGAACAAGTCTAGAAATGTCATTTATCTTGACATGGACTCATTTAGGCTCAACTTGTATGAAGGTACCAGTAGTTTGTTTTTCATGAACGTCTTGTACGCACACGTTTTAGTTCAGTTCAGCTTCTTATCGTGTTTTAAGGATTTTTGTGTTTCTGCTGCAGGTTTTGAGATTCCAGACGTGGATGCAGAGAAGCTGATGACTCCAGAGGAGATCGTACAGTACATCGCAGACAAGAAGGACGTTTATGAATGACGTGTCCTGAAGCTCAGAGGCAGGTGGATGTCTCTCCTTTACTCTGAAATCAAGTGCTCCTTAAAATTCAGTCTTTTCTTCTTCTTCTTTTTGGTTTCAGAGGGTGCCCGTTCCCCCCGAGGTACCAAACCAGTTTCCACTTGAGCCCCGTCAACTCTTCAGTTCATTGTGGCGATGTCCGGGTCACCCGCCGCGTCTCGTGCGTCACTGTATTTAAACTAACGTGTTCTTGGGAGTTTAGAGATTTAAAAGCTCGATTAAAACAAAAAATACATCACAGATCTGATTTATTGTTTTTTTTTTTTTGTTTCTTTCAGCCCCAACCTGCAGTGTTGATGTATAATTTCTGAAATCGATCAATAAAAACGGGTTGTATGGTTCTGCTAGTGATGTTCAGCTTTTTTTTTAATTTTTATGACCAGTTTGTGGAGCTGAGTCTTGATAACCAATATGGGTCTCAGTTTATGTTTATAGGTAGAAGCTACGTTCAACTAAAGATTAGTACCGCAAGTACCAATACTGTACTATGTAGCTGGCAGGTCTGAGATGATGCAAGGCTTCAAGCTACTGTTAGGAAGCCAAATGTTTAAATGTGGGTAAAACGTGTTTTACACAGAAAAGCTGCATAATTTTCTAAAACATTCTCATTCGACCCATTAATTAAGATTTTAAATGTGTGATTCAGGAAGACACTGACAGTGTTGTTCACCACACCCACTCTGAAAGGGAGTTTAAAGTAATGATTCAGTTGTTTTTAAGTATAAAGCTGGAAAATTAATATCTTACCTGTTGAAGATAGCTCTTTGACCAATTGACTGGACCGGGGCTCACAGGAAGTTACGAGTGAGGACATGAGCAAAGTAAATATTGTCATAAATGCAACAAGCAGCAGCTTCACTACGTGGACAAAAGTTTTTGGCCACACTTTTTTAACCTTTTATTTAACGAGGCAAATCCCACGGAGTTCACAGATCTCATGCAAGGTGAGATTAGATTCCTTTTGCCAGGAGGTCTGGGCCGGACCTGAAGGCAGCCTAACATGCATGTTTTCGACTGGAAGGAAACCAGAGTACCTGGAGAAAGGATGCAAACACCACAAAGATCCTAGGTCCAAACGGGGGGTTACTGTGAAGTAACCACTAATCCATCGTGCTGCCCATCCCACCAACAGGAACTGAGGACTTGGTCCCACTTCTGCTTTTACAGCTTCCACCTTCATTAGATGTGTCCGTTCACTAAACATTTAGCCTTAAAACCACCTTTATATTATTAAAACATCTTTACGTCAGGATTTCTAAGATTGCTTCTATTAACTAAATGTTTGAATAGACTTCAGTCATAAATTCACAAATTATTTTATTTAATTGTATGACTTGGACCAAGTGTTTTGTTAAAGCTTCTCAATAGTTGACTAATTTTATTCCATTCCTCCTGACAGAAAAGTCCAGTTTGAGCCTCACACCTTTTTTTAGCTCCGCCTACTAATTTGACTTGGTTGTCCTTAAACCACGTGACTGATGTGGCAGTAAGTTCAGGGTCTGTGCATTTTTAATGTCCAATCTTTTAACTTCTTGGCAGATGTCTTGAGATGTTGCTTCAATATTTCTACTGTTCTATCATGATGCCATTGAGTTTGTGAAATGCAGCAGTCCACCCTGCAGCAAAACACCCCCACATGATGCTGCCACCTCCATGCTTCACAGCTGGGTTGGTGTCAGGCCTGCAAGCTTCTCCCTTTTCCCTCCAAATGTAACGATCACTACGGTCAAACAGTTAAAAGTTTGAGTTCCTTCAACCACAGGAGTCCGAGGTGTGCTTCCAAGGTCGACATCAGTCTGGGCTTTACAAAGTTTAAAGGGACAGTAATTTGGTGTAAACTTGTCAAGGATCTTTATTGGCATTTGCATCACGTGATACATGAGGTGGAACTAAATTGTGTACTCAAGGTCCCAGTTACACCCAACAATAGCAAAAATATAGTTTAAAAAGAAACAGACAAGAAGGATCTAAGCTATACGCTAAACCAGGGAATCTGCAATCTTTACGATCAAGAGTCATTTCTGCTTCTTCGTTCACTAAACGTGTCCAGAGCCACAAAACCTACAATTGCCGTGATCAACTGGTGGTCCATGGGCCACTTTTAAATTTGTTAAGAGGGGATTTTCTGGCCAGTAGGCGTGAAATTATAAAATTAAAAACATGTTAACATTTATTCATATTTTTACATTTTGAGACAAAAGACTGGATTCTATCCATCCATCATCTTTACTCACTTCTTCCTTTTCGGGTTGCAGGGGGTCACTGGTGCTCATGTTCAGGTCAAAAGTCTCACAAAAAATTCCATTCTTGTAAAAAAAAAACATTGAACTTCGCAGGCGGATGTGATTTTTTTTAATTGTGAAGAAATTGAGTATACTTTGAAGAATGAAAGCATAAAGTTTAAGGTAGTATAATTTACTCTGCATTAGTACTAGTACCCAAATATTTCCAAAAAAGTTCAATCTGGTCCTCTGGACATTAAAAAAAAACAAAACACAAAACAAAGCAAAAAAAAAAAAAAAAAAAAAAAAAGCATTGTTTACACTATTACATTACACTAGTACATTGTTTTTTGGGTTTTTTTTTGAATGTCCATAGGACCAGATTGAACTTTTTTGGATTTTTCTACCTGGATTATTGAGCATGCATCAGGATACCCAAAAAGGACAGGATAACTGGTAAAGCTAGTCATTTTTTATTGTGGGTATAACGTCCTATAAATTCAGTTTTATGTTAGTTTTGGTCAAAGCTTGAACGAGCCGCTGTGGAGGGACCAAAGAGCCACACGTGGCTCCAGAGCCGCAGGTTGCAGACCCCTGTGCTAAACGAATGCCAAATGGTACGTTAAAAGATGTGACTGTGACAAAAGTAATAATTATTTGAGCATTTATCAACAGAAAAAAATAACCGATTGGACCCAACATCTAAAATAAAACTTGTCTACAACATATGTAAACATCTGGTTTTACTCGTAGCATCTGCATGAATTGCAGACGGTCTGCTTTAGTCCTGACCCGACTCGGACGGATCAGCTTGTAGAACCGGTCAGTTGTTAATCTATTCCTTCAAACAGGAAATACATTAGCTCTTTATAAGCTTGCCGTAGAATCTAACATATTTTAAACTACTCACACTTGCACAAACTACAAAAACAGCAAAATTATCTGTAATTTAAAGTGGCATCAAAACCATAGATTTTTTTGAAGTGCTTTGTTTGTTCCAGATGTTTACCAGTTTCTCTGTAAAGAAAAGACGCTCTGTGGAGGTGGACGTTGTGTCATTAGTCTTTTATTGAGGGTTGTACCCAAGTTATACAGCTTTGTATGCTGGCTGCAGGAGCCAGAAGGTTACAAACAGTAATCAGTATACAAGTACAGCCAACAGAAGACCTACCACTACTCTACACCTTAGTACAGATTCTCATAAGAGCAAAGAAAGAAAAAAAAAAACAAGCGACAAAAGGAGAATAAAAAGATTAAATGAAACCAAACAAACAGCATCAGAGGAGACATTCATTATTAGAGCACATTGGAGTTGGTTTTTAGACCATGTAATATCAGGCGACTTCGTTTTTTTAAATATTTTTTTTAATATACCCATACAAATAAAGATTGTCCTTCAAAAAGTGCAGGTTCCACCGAAGTTTAAGGGAAAATCCTTTGATGAGTCGAGGAAGACGTTTGAAAAATAAAAGGGTACTTCCTGTTTCGTCAAGAGAGGAAGACTCCCCCTCGATGATTATAGACACCGAATGTTTGTATTCTCATAAATATTTTATATAGTTTCAACAGTCTCCCCCAAAGCAATGTGCATAATAGGTTTACAGGTGATCCAACTACACGCTGCGGATTGATAGAATCTCTATAAAAAACATCGGAGTCGTGTAAAATTAGCAGTTTCGAACCGGCCTCGCTCCCCTCGGCGTGACAAGGAGACAAGCTGTGAAAATAAATGGACTTTTGCTAATCTGAACCTGTCCGCTCCTGCTACAACTGGCCCGACTGGCCCTGCTCAGGTACTAAAGGTTTATCAGGTCTATTTTTTTTTAAAAAGTTTTTATTATTATTCATAGTAGAAGTACAATTCAAAGATGGCACATGTTTGAGAAACATTACTGGGAATCTCAGCTGTGTTTTTAAAGTTTTTGGGATATTTTTAAAATAACTGAAGAAACAAACAAAACCCAAGGTGGACATGGAAGCCTGGGTTCAACGCTCCACTGCATAGTCTCTCTGAGCAACACCCACCCACAGAGATACCCCACCCTCCCCACCCCACCCACATCTTTGTGCTGGTTAGACTAAAGCTTTTCAGGGTTTGTACGTGTGGTCATACTAAATGTAAAACAACAAAGACAGCAGATTCTCACAGTTTTTTTTAATTCCCGTCTAAAAATAATAATAGCCTTAGCACTTTTGATCGACTGTAGGAGCCGTTGGATGTGTTATGAAATAGCATTTACTCACAGGATAGTTAATAGAAACACAACAAGTCACATTATTATTATTTTTTCTTAAATATTAAAAAGTAGTAGAGTATCATCAGCAAATTTCCTTCCATCTCTCTCTCCTCCCCTCATCTGGCCCTGTGGTGCAGCTGCTTGGCAGCTCTGGGGATTGTACATTGCTCGTGGTGGTTTTTTCTCAACATCCTTTTGCAAAAAAAAAAAAAAATTCTTCAAGCATTTTATATCATCCAGCTTTTTAAATACATATGCACACAGCTAAAATAAAAAACAAACAAACAAAAAAAATCTATCCCTTTCCTTCCGTATCAACCCTCCCTCCTGGATTTGGCATAAATTCATACACGGTTTCTGTCTTCACACACACACACACACACACACTTCGACAGTAGACTGGACGAGACAGAAAGATGGCGAAATGACTCCGCGAAACAAATACGGTAACAACGTTATTGAGGCGTTTTTTTTTGTTTTACAGACGTAGCTCGTCCCTTCTCTAACAGCACAGCAGTGCTGACCAGAGTGGTTGATGTCCTGCTAAAAGCTGAGGAAAAGGACAACTCGGGGGGAGAAACAGAACTGCTTGTGCCAGTGCATGAAAATAAGCACTACCAGACACTGGGAGGAAGAAAAGTGTAAAGTTATCTGTGAGCAGAAAGGGAATATGTCGCTTGCACATTTTGCATCTCCTCTCCTGTAAGTTGAGCTCAATGGATGCACGAGGAGAGCTGAGTGGAAAGAACGAGGCAAGTGAGACCCCGCGTCCCCGGAAAAGTCCGGAAGAACCAGTCCGTAGCCGAGTCCCGTCCCCCGCCCGAGTAACGACGATTCAGTCAATCTCAAGACGCGTCTCCAACTGATGGTCACCATGACAACCCCACGAGCGGCAGGTGTCGTCGAGACATGGGCAAGACTACCGAGGGAGTCAGAGAAGTCAGGTCGACTATTAAAAAAATAAGTTTACAGTTCCAGCTACATTCTGGCTCAGGCGAGTTCTGAGCGGACATCCCCGCCCAGTAAGCGATGGAAACCTGGGCGGAGCGGGGGAGACGCTCTCGTTCCTTCACTGGGACCAACGAAGCACCGCACAAACGTAAACACACACGTACACACTCGACGCATGCAACCCAACGCCTCAGGCTTTAAAAACACAAACCGACCAACTCAGTTCAAGTGCATTAATCCAAGGCTCCTCAGATCAATTAGTCAAATTAAGTCAAAAACACACAACACAGTTCAGATGTTCCACTTGATAACATGACAACAAATAAGATATATATATATATATGTACTTATATATAGAATTAAGGAAACAGATGTGGAATTAGGTAAACTAATCTTTTTGTATGATTGAAGTATTTGGTAGAGAGCGTTCAATACTGGCACACGCCACTGTCAAGTCTGGCTAATACTCGAGGTTCGGCTTCACTACATACGCTTTTAAAAGTAGTTATATATTCAAGGCTAAACTTAAAAACACAACTAAAGCCAACGCTTATAGAACTTCTGAAATTAAAACCTATACTGGTGCGGGGGGGGGGGGGGGGTGTGCACGCAAACACAACAGGCTTAACACAAAACAAGGAATTAAGGTCCATGGCTTCGCTAATGCTGATCTCTCGTGCGCTCGCTCTGAAGCTTTTTGTTTTCGTCGTGATAAAATTGTGCATCGTAACTTAATCACTGGTGTATAGGTTTATTTATTATTCACGCTAAGTTGTTGTTGTTTTTAAGTCAACAAACACCACTGGTGGATTTACATTCACGCTGTTCTCTCACACGCAAATTCATGACGTCAGAAACTTCAGACGAATACCCCACCCTCCCCCCGAATCAAAGGAAGAGGGGAAAAATAATAAACAGTACAACAATACAATCATTTTCTATTTGTAAACAGGTAGAAGCCACTTGACTTGTTGCATCTTCGGACACAAATAGGATCAAGGCAATGAAATGTGGACGACTTTTGCACTGTTAAAATATCTTCAACCTAAACAGGATTTTAAAGGTTTTTTCTTTTTTTTCCCTCCAAAAACACCATTTGTGGTAATGATTAAAAAGCAACAACAAAACAAAAAGAGGTTATAGTTCGCATTTGTTGTCCTTAATGAAACGTTTAAAACATTTGAGACACATGGCGGGGGAGGGCGCCTCTCAGTAGGCCTTGTGAATGTGAGAGGGTACACAGTATGCATAGATACAGATTTGCCTTTTCTCTTGGTTTAGAAATCTGACAATATTTCACACGGACACACTTACAATAAACACTCCCCACATTTTTTTTTTTTTACAACAGTGGAGTGGAGGAGTGAAGGGGGAGAGAGGGAGCCCCTCCGTTATCTTGTCCCTACACTAGGACGCTCCCCCTCCCTCAAAAGACAGCATATTAAAAGCAGTGTGAGCTTCTCCAGCTTAAAGCAGTTATTTGGCAGAGGAAAAAAAAAGACCTATACATAGTTTTCAGTGCTAGATGTTGGATTTTCCTTTCCTACAGGAAGTAGTTTTTTTAAGTTCAACTACGGGGGGGAAACTGGCTTAATTTCCTGAGAACCACTGCTGGTTATTTAGCAGACAAGAGGAATAGTTTAAATAACCAACGCCATGGCCAAAAACACTGATCCGAATTCCCAGAGTTACAACGCATCGTCTTCATCCTCAATAATAATTTTTTTTTTTTTTTTAAGTTTTAAATTTTTTATATGCATTTTATGTTTTTAATCTTTTTTTGTGAATTTTTTAAAATATTTTTCTGTCTTCTTTTTTTAAAATGAAGAATGAACACACGTTCTGCCTCCTAAGTCTTGTAAACAAGAGGTTGCAGTGTGGCACCTCCAAAACATTGAAAGCCTATTCTGAAAGTGCTGTTCCCTCCCTGCCCACTAGGGGGCTCACCAGGAGGGCTTGCTAGATAGGCCCCGCCTCTTATATTAGAGTGGGCGGGGCTTGCTAGTCCCAGCTGCGGCTACAGTCCTTTGCACTGCAGAGCTCAACTTTCTTTAGTTTTAAAACAAAATTGGTGCAATACTTTTTAATGTCGATTTTTTTCTTTCACCCGATATTAATTTTAAATCAGGTTTTTAATTCTTTATCTGTTGATCTTGAACTCCACAACAACGCAGTAAGGTAGGCGTGCCAAGGCAGAGAGGAGCACATACACACGTCCATTCACAACGCAAATACATACACGCAAAGTACTTCCACGCACGCATTCACACATACAATAAGGACCTCAATGAGTAAACAGCTACACTGGAAAAACTGGCTGCTCCCTCTATATTGCAGATTATATATACTGAGAAAAAACCACATTCAGTGCAAAGTTAAAAAAAGCTCATACTCCAACATTGTCAGCAAACAAATGCAAAAAAAATAATTAAATGAAAACATAAAAAAAAGAAAGAAAAAAAGAATTGGAATTCAAATAAACACGACAATTTGAAACAAAAAATATATAATAATAATAATATTGAACTTTACTGAAGCTTTTTTCGGTCTGAAAGAGCACTACCTGGAAGCAAAAATCCATCTGTTCACATTATAGAATTGGCCTGCATGATTCAAGTATTCCGACTGATATGTTTTTGGGCTAAAACAAAGTGGACATATGTGCAGAAAGAGAAACGTAACTTGTATTCCACGGGGGGAGACCCCGTTTTGTTGAATATCTTGTAAGTGAGAAAGAGTCCAACTAGTGCCGTTGCATTTAGAACTACTTTTTTTTTTTTTTAAATCCATTTTCTTCTGATGATTAACAATTCAACACTGACCCTTCCCCCAGTCGGTTTGACCGCGAGGCTCACATGGAGTCGCCGCCCCCCGTCAGGTGATCCACCGGGAGGAAGGAGCTGATTGGAGAGGGGCTGCTGATCCTTCCCGACTCGGTGCCACCGGGGGTCCCCCACAGGCTACTGGAATAGTTGGGCCCGCCCCAGAGAGAGGACCTCTGTAGGTCGCTGCTGTTCCACTGGTTCAGTTCAGAGGCGCGGCTGGGAAAGGGGTGAGACTGATCCATTCTGCTCGGAGAGGAGCCTATGGTCTGCCAGCCAGAGGAGGGAGTGGCCATTGACTGCCCTTGTGCAAAGAAACGGTTGATTTCCTCCTCGCTGGCAAACTCAGCCAGAATAGTAGTGTTCCCCAAAACACACCTGTAATTATAACCAAAGTGGGGGTTTACTTTAACAGAATTTAGAAAATAGTGTTTACTTTTGATCTGACTGAGGACCAGATCTTTAACAACTCCAATCTCAACATTTTTCATTTCCTCTCTGCCAGAATACTGGCGTAAACGGTGTTTGTATGAACGGCCAAGTTGTTGAAACTGGAGTTGTTTTAAAATGGCAGCACATCCATAGTTATCTCGTCAACCAGATCAAATTTAAGCCTTTTTTTCCTCCCAAATTGATGAAAGTTAATGAAAATGACATAAAATTTGCATCAGAATGACAACCTTGTACTGAACACTTTTTTTTTCTTCATAACCAGCATGTCATGAGGATGTTAGTCCTGCTGGTCTTTTGATTGGCTGTGTGTCAGAGGTTCTTACATGTGCAGGCTCTTCTGGGCCTTGGCAGCCTCATCCTTCGAGCTGTAGCAAACCACGGCGTTGCCATGTGGCAGGTTGAGGTGGAATGTGATCAGAGGGCCGTGCTGCATACACAAGGTCCTCAGCGTTGAGCCATCGATCTGGGAAACCACCATGAACAGAGTTGACCCAAATGATGAAGCTGGCCATTATCAGACACCTTCAGTGTTTTCTTTTTTTATCTACTTCAAATAAACAAAACCAGAAAAAAATAAGGTCATATTTATTATGTCAGTACCTGAGGTGTGAGATTTTTCAGAACAAGCCATTGACTTCTTCCTGAGCTGCTGCTTTCACCCCAACTGGAACCTGCAATCACAGAGAGTAGACGATCATAAAACTGTGATTAAAGTCAGCATTAAAAAAACGTAAATATGTCAACCTGTAAAAACAGGAGCAGTACGGCCTTTGATTTAACATTCAAGCATGATAAAACCAGTTTTAAAGCAGACAACTTTTTGTAAATTTGGATCATAGTCTTTCAGCCGTCATATTTCTTCTTAATGTAATTTTGAAACATTTATATATGCTACCAAATTACCTGGTTATTTTAGTATTTCTTGCAACAAAAGCTTGTTTATTGAAGTTAGAGCTGTATTTTTAAAAAGCTTGAGTGGAAAGTTTATGAGTCTCTTATTTTTTCCTCACCAGGTGTGTATCTGGACTCAGAGGAGGCCCAGCCCCCCAGCCTCAGGGCAGAGCCATCCCAGCCAGAGGGGGCAGGGTTGGGCTTCTGGCTGGTGAGGCCGGGTGGGGGTCTGGAGGGGGCCGGTACTGGCAGCGGCTTGGGAGACAGAGGAACCTTCCAAAGCTCGTGGGCTAGAGAGGAGTTGGACACAGAACCACCACCAGGAGACCACTTTGATTCACTGGGTCGAGCTGCAAGGAGTGAGAAAATAAACGTTTTTTTACAATAAATAAATAAAAAACCCAAAGTAATCAGTGAAAAATAGTGTGTGTACAGGAATAAACTGAATTAATTTTATTTCTAACTGATGGCAATATTTATGTTATTTAACCTTTATTTATACAGGTAGTCTCATTGAGTCATGAGGACTCATTTTCAAGAGATCTGTTTTATAGAGACAACATATAGAGTACAGACAACAATAAAAAGCAATTAAAATAAAAACTGTGTTATAAAAACACGGTTACTGTTAGCGTGGTTCCATAAGCAGTATGGTCCTGTTAGCAGTATGGACCTGTTAGCAGTATGGTCCTGTTAGCAGTGTGGTCCTGTTAGCAGTGTGGTCCTGTTAGCAGCGTCGTCCTGTTAGCATCATGGTTCCGTTAGCAGCGTGGTTCCGTTAGCAGCGTGGTTCTTTTAATAGCGTGGTTCTTGTAGCAGTGTGGTTCTTTTAGCAATGCGGTCCTGTTAGTAGTATGGTCCTGTTAATAGTATGGTCCTGTTAGCAGCGCGGTTCCGTTAGCAGCGCGGTTCCGTTGGCAGCGTGGTTTTTTTAGCAGTGCGGTCCTGTTAGCGGTGCGGTCCTGTTAGCAGTGCGGTCCTGTTAGTAGTATGGTCTGTTAGCAGTGCGGTCCTGTTAGCAGCATGTTCCTGTGAGCAGTATGGTCCCGTGAGCACTGCGGTCCTGTTAGTGTGATGCTGTTAGGAGAGTGGTCCTGTTAGCAGTGTGGTGATGTTAGCAGTGTGGTCCTGTTAACAGAGTGGTCCTGTTAGCAGAGTGGTCCTGTTAGCAGCGTGGTTCTACTAATAGTGCGGTTCTGTTAGCAGTGTGTTTTTTTTAGCAATGCGAAACTGTTAGCAGATCAATCCTGTTAGCAGCATGGTTCTGCTAATAGTGTGGTTCTGTTAGCAGTGCGGTCCTGTTAACAATATGATCCTGTGAGCAGTTTGGTCCTGTTAGCAGTGTAGTTCTGTTAGCAGTGTGGTTTTGTTAACAGCATGGTCCTGCTAGCAGTGTGGTTATGCTAGCATGATGCTGTTAGCAGCATCGTCCTGTTAGCAGCATGGTCCTGCTAGCAATGTGGTTCTGTTAGCATGGTGCTGTTAGCAGCATGGTCCAGCTAGCATTGTGGTCCGGTTAGCATGATGCTGTTAGCAGCAAGGTCCTGTTAGCAGTGTAGTTCTGCCCTGGTTAAGCCGTTCTTGCATCCATGGAAAGCTCCATGTGGCTTTGACCTGAATTTCAAACATACCTGAAGTGCTTTGTGCTGTACTGGTGAGGGAACCGCTGTGGCTGGAGGCACGAATGGATGACCAGGCACTGTTAGAAGGCATCGTGGTGTTCAGTGATGAGGATGGCCCTGAGAAACATCAGGAGTGTTACTCGGCAGGATTGTGTGTTCAGACTGTTAGACTAACACCTGTTGCGTCTAATATTTTATTCTGCAACGCGTTGGTTACCGTTGTTCCTGTCCCTGAGGTGGTCTGTGTCGCGGACGGTGTTGATGGAAAGGTTGTTGATGACACTTCCAGGTGTCACGTAAGGGTCAGTCTCAGGGTCAATGTTGGGGTAACCTTTCCAAGGCTCCCCGGGCCGGAACTCTGCAAACAAGAACCTCGACGCGATTAGCAGTTTTCAAAGCAATCCATTTTAAACTGTTGGTGAATGTGAAGGCGCATGTACCTGGGGGCCAAGTGACAGTGTTTCCATGGGGTGGGGGGGAGTTGGCACGGGGCGGCCAGCCATCGCCCACAGAGCCCATTGATTGGCCGGGAGGACTCAGGGGAGAGGGGCCAGGAGACAGGAAATCATAGAAGGGAGAGTCCTCCAGACGCAGCCCAGACGACATAGCACCTGTGGAGCAAACACAAACAAGAGCCTATTACAAGAAAACACTTAATTTAACAGCCTCAAATAATATTTCTAAACCTATTTTGATTTGCAGTAAACTAAAACTTTGCATATATTTAAAACACTGTGAATCCAACAGAAAGTTTGAGACAAATTTAAAGCCTTCATACAGAAGGCTTAAAAAAGAAAGAACAATGTTTGTTTAATTTCCTACGGCAAAAGTCCTACTATAAAAACATAAAACTACTGTCCAATGTACCAGATTTGCTGTTCTGCTCCAGAGGGTCAGCAGCCCAAAGTTTCTTCAGTCTGGACTGGGGTGGCTCTTTGTAATTCACAGCTCCACCACTACTACTTCCACCACCAACACCCATGTCCAGGGATACATTCAGGTTAGAGTTCAAGTCTGAAAGTAGAGGAAGAGAAGCTTCAGTCCCACCTGAACATATGGCTTTCTCGTGAAATAAGACTGACTTCTCGTAATTAACATACTTAAAGGGAAGTTGTTGAAGGATCCGATGGTGGCAGCATCCTTCTGCATCTCAGAGGGATTCTGGGACAAGTAGTTTTCTTGGTATGCTTTGAGTGGCAGGGCCTGCTTCAGCAGGGAGGGGTCCAGGTGTCGCGGCAGCTGCATCATTGATGGGGATGAACCAATGGGACGTGTCTGGAAACAGGAAATGGAAGGTTAAAAATGTTTTAGAGGAAACAAAAGACAAATTTTTTACTTTTTAAAAAAAAATTTACTCAAAGTATAATTTAGCAGAATTAATGGACCCACACCTGATCGTTTTGACGACCCACAGGCATGGTTCTCTGGTTTTGAGCCTTTTGTTGTTGCTGATGCTGAAGGAGAAGACGCTGCAGACAGAAGAGGCAATCACAAAAAATGTTAAATGTACCAGTAATGTTTGAACAGTTTAGAGAAACAAGGAACTTTAAAATGTTGCATGCAGCATAAAGGTCAACAAACAGAAACCCTAACACCAGTCTACATATTTTAAAAACATTTGCGTACGTGTGTATAGGTTTTGTTTCTGTACCTGTAACTGGCTGATCTGGTTGAGCTGCGACAGCTGGTTGAGCTGGGAGAGTTGGTTGAGCACAGCCACCTGCTGAGGGCCAAACAGCGGGTTCAGGCCACCGTTACCTCCTGGGTACTTCAACAAGGATGGGGGGACCTGCATAGGAACAAGATTTAAGTACTGGAGCAGTTCAGGATTTCAAATATATCCTGTTTAACAATGTTTGATCTTTACAGTGTTTTTATCATAATGCCTGGCAATTCTTTCAAATAGCAACTATGAATTGATGGAATTAACAAAATAACATTAACAATTTCAGAAAGTTTGTTCTCAAACAAAACAAATGCTGATTAGAAGGTATGAAAAGCACATTCATGGGTCGTGATTCAAATAATATGTGGTCAAATTCAAAAAGCAAAATAAGATAAGATAGAACTTTATTGATCATGCAGGAAATTGTTGAATTAATACTTTCTGAAAATACAGATTTTTTACATTATTATTAGTGTAAACTAAACATTTTCTATTAAAAAACTGAAGATCAGTGAACACAATAAAAAAAACTTTTCTTTTTCTTTGCTACCTGAGAGGGCAGGATGGGTGGAGGCACTTGGTTACGAAGATTGGGTTGAGGTGGGGGCTGAGATTGTGGGCCGCCTCGGCCCTGTGCTACGCTACTGCCACCCAACATAGGGTTTACATTCTAAAAAACAAACACACACCAAGGAAATATTTATGCAATTTTTAACAAGTTAAAATATTACTCTCAACGGTGTAAAAAGGTTTTGAGTAATTTATTTGGAAGTGCTAAGCAATAATAAAGTGTAAGGAAAATGTCAATTTTATTTAAAAATAAATATCAATACCACCCATTAAGCATTTCTTCACATGTAGCAGTGTGACAAATGGCTCAAGATCAAAAGACAAACCCGCTCTTCATCCATCCATACTCACCTGTGGAGCAGCACCAGAACTAGAGAGGGTTGGGGCTGGCCCAGATCTGACACAGGGCTGAGCAGAATTGCTAGGGGAAAGGCTCATGCTCTGATTGGAGGAGAGCTCGTCAGAAGCTGGGCAATCATAGGCAGAAAGCTGCAGAAGCAAAAGCCAGGTACACAGCAGATGGACGGCAAGCACAGAGGGACAGGAAGCACATTGGCAGCCAAACAAGCACAGAGAGGGAAAGAGACAAGAAAAGAAAATAATTAATTTTGCATAAAAAGGCCAGGAGAGGGAGGGCGAGTGAGAAAAACATGAAAACAGGAAATAAGAGAACCTGCATGGTACAAGATTGTAGAAAAGCAAAAAGAGAATCACAAACGAGATGGAGTCAAGTGATGAAATAAAGACATGAGCACTGTAGAAGAGAAGTTGTGAAGTGACCAAAAAGTTAAAACCTTTGAAACAAAAGAATAACGTAAGCAGCAGCGCTAGAGCAAAAGCAGCAAAGCCAAACTCAAAGTAGTTTGTTTAAAAATAAATAAATAAATAAAAACTATTAAAGTAAATTATCACTATTTTGTATTAATTGCAATCCTTGTAAAATATATACTACAACATTTGAGTCTAAAGTTTTAAGCATTCTGTTTGGTTTTGAGGCTGAAGGAAAAAAAAAAAAAAGACATTCTTTAAATAAAGCACCATCTGCAGTTTGTTAAACCAACCACCAGGGGGAATACTGAGATGATAAAACACCTCCCAACTAGACATTTACTACACTAAAGACAGGGAGTGAAACAGAACAGGTCTGTCTACCTTGTCAAAGTAAGGACTGCGATCCATGGCAGATTCCTTGTGGAACTGGTGTCGGGACCCTGGGTTCTTCCCCACCCCGCCATTAAAGTCTCCCATACTGCTTATGTCCATACGTCTGTCTGTGACCATCCCAGCTGCTGTCTTCATGGGATCATCAGGAGAGTCTCTCTGCAAGTTCAAACAAGAAAACAATGTGGAAGACAGCTGGCAGATCACTCTGTACGAGTGAACATTGACCAAGTAGAATCAAGCGTTCATTTCCATACAAGTCATATATTAGGACACATTCAGGTAGGCAATGGTTACTGGGAGCTGGTGTTCTGCTGTGGTTCAAGGTGTTCATCTTTCATTCTTTCAATGTTTTTCATCGTTTCACAAAGTACAAGCATACTAAAGTAATAATTTAAAGTCACTGAACTCTGAAGAGTACTCACGGAGAAGTTCATGTTGTTGAACTGACTGATGAAGGGTTTCATCCAGGGTTCATCCTGTTTGTTGACTGGTTTGTTCATCTGAAAGTCAGTAAAGTGTAAGCAAAAACATAAAACTGAACATTTTGAATCTAGAATAATCCAGGATAAGATCTACTGACATGAAAGTTTCTTACATTCCCATGTAAAGATCATGAGGAACAAACCTTGTTGGAGCCTTTATTCTTGTAGTTCCAGGTGTTTTGGTCATGAGACCTGTTGTCCTGCTGGCCGTTGCTCCACATTCCGATCTCTACCTCCTCTTCCTGATCCCAGCTGTTGCTCATGGACACATTGTCACCACACCACGTCTCCATGGGCTTAGGGCCTGAAGATGCTAAGGATGAAGGTAGAGATGTAGAAATGAATACATTCAACGTGCACATATCTGTAACCTTTATCATGCATCTATTCTATAAATAAATAAAAAACTCAAATCAAAACCATTTATCATAAAACATATTCTTGTGTCCACCTACCAGGTTTGTTCTGGGTGCCCCATCCAGAATCTCTGCTTTCCCTGTTGGTTTCGTCCCAGCCAGCAGTGCTGTCTATGGGCTTCCCCCAGGCAGATGTCCCATTGTCCACAGTCACAGGTGGGCCAGCTGTAGGCTCGCCCCAAGATGAAGACTCCTTTTGTTGGGGGTAAGGCTCACCCCACCCTGCAGGAAACAGGTACTCATTTGAACCCTGTGGTAAAGGCTCTAAAATGTGCACTTACGTGACTTTGACACTGCAGACATTTAGTGGGAATTAAAAACTGTTGCTTTAATAACACTAGTAACTCTCTGAAGTTAGTAAACTTTTTAAAACTTGTTTCTTCTCTTTAACTTGATTATACTGATGGCCTTGAGCAACTGTGTTGGTTTGGTTATGTAAGTGTTTACTTGAATATTTAACCTTTCAAGCCCCAAGCCCAAGTGTAAGTGTATCCCTGAAATTGCCTGCTTGGGTTCAAAAGGCTCAGGTTACAGCTGACCACCCAAACCTGCCACTTCCTCCCTCCACAGGGGGAGTCTGGTGGTGAGATGCCAGGGATACTTCTCTGTAAAAATAGGACTGATCATGGGATAGCCTCAGGCTCCAGACCTACTCTTGTATGCAGGTCCACAAGCACATAACAGCATGATGAAGAACACACAAATATAAACAGAATGAGATAAAAGATTTACACCTAGAGGCATTTATTTTTACTTTTCTGCTGGCACTAAAGCCAAAACACACTCGTTACACACATCCAAGATCAAAATCTGCAATCCTGCATTTCTTGATTTCAGTTTATTTTATGCAATTGCTTCAGTTGATCCAAGATTTAAGTAGCTCACATGTGCACCTCACAAACTAAAAAATGCCCAGCTAAAAGTCAACACTTAGACCTGACATTCTTTTTCCATAAGGTCTATATTTACTGACTGTTCAACTTACAAAAAAAATACAAACACACTAACCACTGCTTCATAAAGCCAATAACTTTTCCAGAGCAGTAGCTGAGGAGTTTGTCCAACCTTTTTTTCCCCAGGGCTCATGTAGCTGCTTCATTTAGTTCACTACCCAATGAATCCTGAACAACAACCTCATCCCTGCATTTCTCCTCCTTAGGGGCCTCTCTAAATCTTACATTAACCATTTCAAACATTAAACCAAAAATAAATACATAAATATACTACTGGTCTTTCTTGTACTATTGTACTAAACTCAACCAAAGTGTGTGCTTCTTGTGCAGTTGTGGGTGAGCAAAGAAAGAGGAAAAAAGGGTGAATGAGAGAAGAGGAAACATTGATGCTCTTAGCATTCCAAAGGAATGACTCAACTGGCTTCACAAAAAGCCTGAGGCGCAACAAGGAGACAGAGGACTGGCTGGCTGTACAGGCTTGGATTTAAATCTCTGAAGGCTGTGCACGGCACTGTATGGGCTTGAATGCATGTGCCTGCATGCACACACAAACATCCTTGTAAAAATAGGAAATACTTTGAACGTCTTATCTGTCCAAAAAGAGGGTGGATCCAAGAATTAGGACTTGCAGAAAGCTTTATCTTTCATTATTGTGGTGCTGTATGTATGCCTTGTCACAGAGACATGCATGTGAACATTAAAACAAGAAATATGCTAGTTGTAATTAATTCACCAGCACTTCAGATTATATCAGATACAAAAAAATTGTTTTTCATAGTACCTTTCTTTAGAAATTCACGAAGTGCTTTGCAATAAACCAGAGATAAAGATTACTACAGTAATAAAATGCCATAAAAAACTGCACAAAAGGTCTGCATTTATTTATTTTTTTACTAAAACCTTGTTAAATAAAGCTGTCTACAGAAACCAGGTAAAAAGGTGGTTTCAACTCATTGATTCTGTGATTTTTTTTATTTTTATTTTTTTATTCAGTTGTATGCTCTTTTAACAGAGACTTTCTACTTTCATCTTCTGGTACAAGTCAAAGATATGGACATATGTGCCACTGTTGTGCCAATTTATATTTTTTTGCAATAAGAGGGCGAACCAATAGAACAAGGTGAATGCCTAAACATGTGATTTTAACGGTTTTGAAAAAGCTTTGCATTTACACAACTTTAGATATTAGGCCATGGTCATTAAAGTGTTTTGTTTTTACGTATTTGTGCGCCGACGTTGCTGTTATTTAATAAAAGGCCTGGTATATTTTTGCAGCTTGTTTATGTAATTATATCAGCAACATTTAAGTTAGACATCGACAGCCAAACTTTGCATGCATGTCCACATATTAAAACAAACCTGAACTGCAGCTTTTATCCTGGTTCAGATGCTGCATAGGCTGTGTGGAGCTGTGTGCTGGGTGAGGCTGACTCTGAGATGACGGGCCTATGGCCTCCTGATTCGACTGACTTGTCTTATTCCACATGTTGACAGATCCACCACCGTATTTGCCTGCACATTAAGTAATACAATTTTAAGAAATCGGCCAAAGAAAGATTTTTGCTAAATACAAATCTCTTGCTGGTAAGAACAGCATCTGAAGTCGTGTTTACCAGGATCGCCCCAAGCTGCAGTTCCATCATCAATTTCCATTCTCCGACGAATGGACTCTGGAGAAGGTTCTTCCCATCCAGTTGCAGCTTCCTCCTTCTGACCTACTAGGGGCATGGGCCCCCCCAGCCAGCCTAAAATATGAGCAAAAGCATAGAATTAGGCTTTACAGTAAAAAGGTTTAAATGCGCTTGTTAAATATTTGGTGAAACCAACAAAAATAATTGTTGCACAGGTAAGTAAGTACCCGTGGGCTTGTTGGAGCTTGAATTGCCTCTGGACATGTTGGATTCAGGACCTTTTCCCCACTCGTTAGAGGGTTTAGAGTTGGATTCACCCCAGTTCTGAGCTCCATGGTTGTTCTTCGTTGGCTCACCCCAGCCTTGATTGTTACTCTGAGGACTGGGTTTGTTGACATTGTCTCCCCAGTTAGAGCTGGAGTTTGGAGTGCTCTGGTCTGGAGTATTTGATCCCCCGCTGCCAACCCAGGTGTTGTTGCTGCTGGTGTTGGTACGACCGGGCTCGCTCCAACATCCAGAGCCAGACCGGTCGCTGTCGCTGTCCCATCCCACTGAGCCTGCACTTTTTTGAGGTTCCCCCCAGTGGTTGCTGGCCCCTGTTCTGGAACCATCAACACCCCAGTTTTCACTTCCATTTCCACTATTGGAACCCCAGCCCTTCTGCATTTTAGGTGCATTAGTCCATGTTGAGGACCTGCAAAATAAATGAATAAATAAATACGTAAAAAAAAAAAAAATATATATATATATATATAATATATATATATATATATATATATATTTTTTATTTATTTATTTTTTTTTTTTTTTATAAAATTGTGAAGAAAAAAAAGCAATTACCTGTCATCTTTGATGTTATTGTTGTTCCAGGTGTTACTGTTCTTGTAACTGGATTCATCATCCCAGCCACTATTCCCACCTCCTTTATTAGGAGGTCCTTTACTTTCCCACCCAGATGTTTGTCTCTGTTCCCCCCAACCTCCACTATCTGAGCCTGAGCTGCTTGGCCCAACCCCCCAACCTGCAAGCACATAAAAGAAGACTCATTTATTTGCTTGTTAGGTATTCAATATATAATGTGGTTTTATTTATCATTTTAACACAAAGTTTAAGTTCTATAAACTTTATTTACCTCCAGAGGTCTGGGAGGGAGCTGCCTGTGCTGCTGAGCCCCAGCCAGAGCCTGTGCTACTCTTTCTTTCCTCGCCTCTGGGATCCTTGCTGTTTGCAGGAGAATTCACATCCCAGGCGATGTTTTGCCGTACGGGTGTCTGTCCCCATCCTGTGTTTGACAAAACCCTTGGATCCACATCAAGCCGGGTCAGCGTCGATGGTACTGCTGTGGTAGGGTTACCTTTTCTACGGTTTCCTCCTTTAGACTGGCTGGCGTCTCTGTCTGAGCTAGATCTACCACCAGAGCTCTCAGCGCTTCCTTCACTTCCTCCAGAGCGACCCCAGCCTCCAGTGACACTTCCAAAGTTTTGGCCTCCACTGCCGCTGCCTCCTCCCATGCCCATGGCGTCATCCTCAAGGCTCTTCCACCCATTGTTGGCAGAACTTCCTTTTTGACTTCCAGCATCTGAATTGTTGTTGCAAGGAGTTGCTGATCCCCATTCTCCATTTGAAATTTTGCTGTTAGATGTGAAAGAAGATGATGAGGAAGAAGAGGATGCACTGCTCCCCATGGGTCGAGGTATCCCTGCTGGAGGACCCATAGTAGTTTGGTTTCCATTTCCTGATATTTGGCCTGTAGAGCCTGGAATTTGGTTTGGGCCAACACTCCAGGATATATTACTCTGAGGCTGGTTTGGGGTATTAGTGGGTCCTTGGTCCCACCGTGAGACCCCAGTGTTATTGTGGTTATTACTCTTGAAAGCAGCAGTAGAGGAGATTTGGGGGTTCACAGTGTCTACATTTAAGGGGCCCTTGTCTACAGGGTAGGTAGCTGTGCCCCAAGGTGTACCAAAGGATCCAGTACCCCCTGACTCTCCTTGAGGGTGATGGGGTGCTAATGAGGAGTTTCCATTGGCCAGCAGCCCCCCATTTCCTCCTCCAATGGGACCCCAGGAACAATCCCCACTGAGGTGGGGTGAGGTGGTAGAGTCTGGTGCACTAGAGGTCATTGTGGTGCTAGTAGTAGTAGTAGTATTCATCATTATAGTGTTATTTGGTCCAATTGATTCAGTGTTAAGGTTGGTAGGGTGCAGACCACCATTGCCATTGTTGCTGCCTCCTATCACCTTGCTGCTTGATGTACCATTATTTACCTCAATGTCTTCCATCACACGGTCGTTAT
Organism: Nematolebias whitei; assembly: GCF_014905685.2. NCBI lineage: Eukaryota > Metazoa > Chordata > Actinopteri > Cyprinodontiformes > Rivulidae > Nematolebias > Nematolebias whitei. The sequence goes on along the minus strand of NC_056512.1, from coordinate 24,663,801 downwards.
CTGGAGCTGCCATGCCACCCCAGCCCAACAAGGACCCCTGTTGAGGAACCATATTCAGTTTGGAACTAATCCCCGGAGCCTGTGGAGGCCGTTGCCCCTGGCACAATGGGCTTGGGGTTAAATTCTGTGGCCAGGCACCGTGGTTGGCATTTGGGTTTAAAATGCTTGGGTTTGACCCATTGATATAAGAGTTACTGCCGCCAGTATTCATGTTGCTGCCTGACTGGGTGCCCCATACAGAACTGCTGCCGACTAACTTGTTGTGGTTACTCATGTTATTGCTGCTAATACTGTTGGGTCCAGCCATGGAGTAGTGTGTGGATCCAGTAATAATATTTCCATTATTTGCACTGCTGATGGTTCCCACACCTCCAACCTGATTGTTGCCATCTCCATTCACAGTTGCACCGACCATCATGGTAGAAGTTACCAAAGAGGAGTGCGAAGAAGCTGTAGAGGATACTGAGGAAGCAGCATTTGCTGACATCATCATTACGGTAGTTGCAGCAACAATGCTTAGGTTCTTCTCTGAGCCGACTGAAGAGTTAGAATCTGCATCCATGCATTCTATTGACAGCTCAGGATCTGATCCTGAACCGCAGCCAGAAGAAGAAGAGGAGGAGCAAGAAAATGAAGAGGAGGAAGGAGGCCAGACAGAGGAGCTGGTTGAACAAGTGTTATTGGATTTGTCTGTACTTCCATCAACTAGGACTTTGCCCCAGTTGCTGTTGCCGTCACTGCTGCATGGGGAGCCAGAGGACCAGGGAGATGGCTCATACTGTGAATCCAATCCAGGATGCTCCAAACCTGGAAAACAATGGATGGACAGATGGACATGGCAATCATTTAACCTCTTTAGTCTCAATACTCCTGGTACTGGGGGCAGATTTGCACTTCCTGCTTTCTACTTCTATTAACGTGAGCTCAATACATAGTTTTCATATAAAGTAACACATACTGCATACAGTTTTGTCGCAAACCACCGTTTTAGTATGCATGAATTAGCTTGTCACAGTGGCGTAAGTCTGACCATAGAGTATTTTTTTTACGTACATCGCAATGGTAGTTTCATGTTGGGTTAAAGGATGGTCCAACCTGGCAGACAGTTTGGCAAAGAGCAGTTCTCACTTCATCCCAAAAATCAAGAAATGCGAAGGAACTCAAAAGGATGTCGCCAAGTCTGGCTTGGAAACATCAACCGCAAGGATCAGCTTTTAACGTCAAGAATCTGCTCCGATCACTTTTATCCGATAAACAAAAAGAAAAATCTATATTAATCATTGTGTTAAACAATATCCGAATAGAACTGTGCGTGCTGGAATGACTGTTCATAATTTAAAACATCTCTTCTATATAGAGCTGGGCGAAATCTCGATATTTTAAAAATATTGAGATAATTTCATACACAATATAAGATGGGACTATATTGTCTATATCAATATTTCTACGTTGAGTTATATTCAAGACTTGAAAATCAGTTTAGTTATTTTTCTCCCGTCTGCGCCAACTGCACGCGACTCCTCTATTTCCCCTCACTGAATACAAACACAGCCCCTCACCCGCGTGCACTCCCCCTACTTCCTGCTTCTCCAGGTGGGCGGGAGTTTAGTACAAGTAAACAAAGAAAACGATATCGAAGAGCAGCTTAGCTGCTGAGCAAAAAGAAAAACAATGGCTGTTATTTGGAAATGGTTTGGATTTAAATTGTCAGATGAGCAATAGAAAAATGTTTTCTGTAGACAATGCCGAAAACAAGTCCTGGCAAAAGGTTGGCATTATGATCTTTTTCACCATTTAAAACAGCGCTTTAAGTGGAGTATGAAGTGTGTGTGAAGCTGTAGGTCCAATTGACTTCAGCCTCCTTCCTTGAGACAAACCACAATACAAAATTAATTTAGCCGTGCTGTGCCTTACGAGAGGAACAATGAGAGAAGTAGTGCAACATTAATAATAAAGCAGTAGCTTAAATTGCTAAAGACACGGCCCCAGTCTCAACTGTGGAACAAGACGGCTAACTCTTTGGCTGTCTTGTTCCACAGTTGAGACTGGAACAGTGTCTTTAGCAATATGATAAGCCACTACTTTATTAATGTCGTTCTACCTCTCACTGTTCTTCTCATAAGGCACAGCATAGCTAAATTAATTTTGTACCGTGGTTTGTCTCAGGGAAGGAGGCTGAAGTCAGTCGGACCTGCAGCTGCAGTTCACACACGCTTATTAACTTCGTGAAGGCGGCGCAGCTGAAGAGTATTATTTAAAGTAAGAAAATAAATGTAAAAAAAAAAAACTAATATATGTAAATAGTTTATTTTTTAGACATTTATGTTGTATAGTAACAGCTATTAATAAATGTACTTGTGTGACAATTGGGACAAAGCTTTGACTCAAATATATTTTTGTTATTACTTTATGGAAAGAAAAAAATATTGATATATATCGTATATTGCCATTCATCTTAAAATGGATATTAATTTTGGTCCATATTGCCCAGCTCCACTACTGTATGTGCTAAACCTCCACACTGTAAACACTCGGATCTGCCCACATAGATGCATTCCTATATTGTAATTTTGAGTATTAATTAAATTGGTATGCCTCAAATGTCATAAAAAACATCTTAGTTATCAGTGTTAATGTGTTACTGGCATCACAATGGCTTAGTGGTTAGCACTGTTGAGTTGGGTCTGGGGTCATTCTGAGGAGATTGCATGATGCAATTTTAATTTATTTATTTAAACCTTTATTTAACCACGTAGCCCTAAGTTCTGTGTCCTTAACAAAGCTGTTCAAACATAAAAATTTTATTTATTTATTTTTTTACAATTTAAAACAAAATTATAATTAAAAAGGATAAATACAAGGAAACGTAGCGAAAAAACAGCTCAATTACGAGGCGGTGTAGAAAACTAAAAACAGGAACATGTCTGCATTGGTTCTTGCCAGGAACTTAACATATGTTTAAAGCCACTTAGAGAGGTCAAGGTCGAGAGCTTCAAATCTTTTTGCAAGATGTTCCAGGAAACAGGAGCGGAGTAGGATAAGGCCCTTTTGCCTAGTTCAGTTCTCACTGGGGGAACACTGCACATAATGTCATGAGAGCGCACGCTGTAGCTGCACTCACGCAGTGACATGTAGGAGATGTATGAAGGCAACAGACCAAGAAGTGATTTAAAGATAAAAATGTACCAGTGAGAGAGTCTGCATGAAGTTAATGATGACCAGTTAACCAGTGAATACAGGGTGCAGTGATGGGTACGATAGTTATAGCTAGTTATGAATCTTAGTGCACCATGATAGACAGCATCCAACATCTGCAGGGTTCTTGTAGGAGCGCTCATGTGAAAAATGTCACCGTAATCACTGGAGGAAAGGAAAGTCGCAGTTACAAGGCGTTTCCTAGCATTCAGAGTTAGACAGGATCTATTTCTGAAAAAGAAACCCAGTTTAACCTTCAGTTTCTTTAACAAATTTTCCACGTGAAGCTTAAAAGAGATGCAAGTCGACCAAGATACCCAAATATTTGTAAGAATCAACAAACTAAATAGGGACACCATTAAAGGATAAAATCAGAGGAAGAACTGCTGGGACCGGCTTCCTGTTTGAAAAAAGCATCCCTTTGGTTTTGTCGGCATTTAGGACAAGTTTGAGATGGAACAAATCTGACTGGATGATGTCGAAAGCAGATTGCAAAAGCTGGAAAGTCTTAGTAACTGTCTTAGCTCAACAGTAAACAACTGTGCCATCAGCATATAAGGATGCATTCACACTAGCCCTGTTTAGTCCGCTGTAATCGAACTCTAGCTCGTTTTCCTAGAAAGTCTGGTTCGTTTAGGGAGGTGTTAACGCACCATCGAACTGTCAGGGAACAAAAAGGCGAACTCTGGCCCGGGATAAAACCTAGGTCTCGGTCCGGTAGAAGCGAACTCCAGCGCGGTTCGAGTACAGTGTGAATGTAAACAGACTGGACCCGCTCCGCAGGACAAACAAACACGCATTGCTCTGACCTTATATGGAGCCGTCAGCTGCCTTGTGTGGAAAAACAATATTCTCCATGGTCTTCTGTCTCATCTTCTGCTCATGCCAAGTCAATTTTTGAAAAATGACAAAATATAACTCCTAAAACTGCTAAAACTTGATGCCACTTCGTTTTTATTTTTATTTACAGAAGAAGAAGACGTGTCTTCAGAGGTTTTTGTGTCGTTTCTTTCAGTAGTTCTTGGTGCAGCGCCCCCTCAGGCGAGCGGGGGAACAGGTTGGTTCAACAGGTTGACTGACTGCACAGTGCAGTGTGAATGCAAACGCACCAGCTCAAATGTAAACAAAAGGTCATGAATATTGGTCCCAAACCGAACCGAGTCTACTGGACTATCTAGTGTGAAAACGACCTAAGTGTAAGGATGCATCAGGGATGCTCTGACCTACGTTACCTATGTAAATTGTAAAAAGGGTGGGTCCTAAGACTGAGCTTTGTGGTACTCTTAAATAACTGGAGAAAATACCATTATGTTGAACACATTGCCTCTGATCAGAAAGTTAGAGAACCAACCAATGTTATGATCTGAGAAACCAATTTCTGAGAGCTTATGACACAAGATGTTATGATCCACAGTGTCAAAAGCTTTAGACAGATCTAACAAAAGTGCAGCACAATAATCCTTAGCATCCAGTGCTTCAACAATGTCATTAAAAACCTTCAGTGAAGCAGTCGTTGTGCTTGTTTCCTGAAACCACATTGATGGAGAGGTAAGATGTTAAATGAGTCCAGATACTTTTTGATTTGAGAGTTTATCAGTTTTTCTTGAACCTTGACTAAAATGCAGAGTTTAGAGATTGATCAATAATTGTTCATTGATGTGGGGTCACCTCCCTTGAGCAAAGGGAGAACAAAGGCTGTTTTCCAAGTGTCTGAGATGGAGTTCTGGCTCATGGACAGGTTAAAGATGTGGGACACCAGTACTGCAATAATATGAGCAGCCAGCCTTAAGAAATAAGGTGGAAGTTCATCTGGTCCTGCAGATTTTTTAGGGTCTAGACATTTTAACAGTTTATCTACCTCACTAAATGAGAACAGAGAAAGAGAAAAGGTGTGATTTTCTGAGGATTGACTTGTAAGAGAGATTTGATTTGTAGAAGTTTGGTTATTAGGGGAAGTGGCTGATTTTCCATTAGTAATTGTGTCAAATAAAGAACTAGAAGCAACAACATGTTTGTTGAAACAGTTCAGGATCTCGTGCTTATTTGGCACACTTATTTCACGATAATGAATATTCACTGCTTCAACTCATCAAAACTTCCAAAAACTCAAACTGTCCCTTTAAATTTCACACCATCGCCAAACCAAAAAGAAAGAAAAATGTTCACCAACACTCCACTTGTTTTTGACAACTGTTTAATAACTTACTGCAGAGTGCCCACTGGACACACTATAATAAAATCCTCATTCACACTAAAATTTTACCATTTGTCTCAAAGTTTAGCTTGCCAACAGTCCTGGATGTTTTTATTGCCAGGCCTGAGCCTGGACACAGGTGTCACTAATTTGTCCCCACAGGAGGACTCGGACGCATGCCAAATCTATTAACTAAGATTCAATGAGGCAGACGATGACTTGTCAGCAGGAGAGGAGATGAAGGACACAGGAGGGATGGTTACTCAGTAAGAAAACAGAGAGGATGAAGGAATTGACGACAGAGTTTGGCAGAGGAGAGGAGGCAGAGGCATTTGGGATGGTAATTGTCTGAGAACATTGGTATCCAGACCCGGTAGGTTTTCTAAAATTAGATTTAACAGGTCCCACCCAATCCAGTCATGTTTTTGTTTTGTATACACACAGTTATTCTGCCACTAAAGTATTTGCAAAGGTAACAAATTTGAGTCAGGTCCTCTGGACAGATTCTTTGTTGAATTGCAATTGCAAAATACTATAGTAATCTGTTATATAAAATATTTTATCAGTCTCTGCTACTGAAACAACACCCTGACAGGAGAGACCAACATTAGTTTCAACTGAAACGTGAGCTTTAAAGTAATACTTTAAACATGAGAACTACTTGGTGAAGCAGTTTTTAAACAGGAGAATGTTATTTACAACAGTTACTAAACTGCCCAGAAGTAAAGTTAATGTAATTCAAACAATCTTAGATGATCTCTAAAGGTGTTCGAAATACGAGGCAGAGCCGCAACCAACTAGATTTTGAAGTATGAAAGGACAGTGTGTAATGCAAGCTTTATTTCATGCTGCTGTGTTCATTTGTACTCATCTGCTCACACAGACTCATGTTCGTGCTGCTGTTGTTCAACTTATTTTTTTGCACTTTAGCGTATTCTTAATTTAGAGTATCTCTTGGTTCATATTTTAGATCTTATTACTGTTTTTCTTTTACAATTTACACTTTTGCTGGATTTAACTGGGACCCTGTGTACACAATTTCGTTCCACCACATGTACCACATACGATGCGAATGACAATAAAGAAACCTTGACCGTGACTGTTAAAATTAAACATTTCTCTCTCATTAATTTCTGTCCTACTGATAGGCACTGATTAAATGTCAGGAGTATAAAGTCAAGGCCCCAGTCTGACAATTTCCAAGCAGAGAGCCAGAGCAAGACATTTAGAGCAAGACATTTGGAGGAAGAAGAAAAGGAAGAGTAAAACAAGAAGGCAATGTGTTGTCACCTGTTTGATTAGGGGAATGGCTGACGGAATCCCGAATGGGAGCCATGCCTGGAAACAGAAAGGGGGAGACTGTCAAGACTTAGAGGGAGATAAAAAGAGAGAAAACAAAGTTAGTAGATGTTAGAAATAGTTGGAATAAGGAGGCAATCCAATGAAAATCAAGCTTTAAAAAAGAAAACAAGAATTTTAAAGCTGGATAAGATCAAAAGATGGGCTTGTAAGAATAAGTGTATTAGTAAATTTGTAACTAAATCTCAAGTCGTTATTCATTTTGTAAACTACAAAGATTCAAGTATTTTAATCAATTAAGGATCTATGAAAATCATCAAGTTTTCTTATGGACCACACATTCCCCCTCTTAATGGTACTTAATGTCAAATAAGAATGACTTTCCCTTCAGCTCAAAATGTTTTATTCTTTAATCCCTGACTGACACCCCAATGCTAAAGACCTACAAATATTCTGCAATATAAATATTATTTTTGAATCTCTGAGGTGTTTTGAATTAGATACATATAATTACTGGGGATAAATTTAAACCATTACTCAAATGCTAATTCAAATGTATGTAAATGTAAAACAATATTTTAATCTGTGTATCCCAATGATTTTGGGGGAAAAGTAAAAAAAAAAAAAAAAAATCCTACATGTATGAAAAACCTTTCAGCCAAAATCCATACACTTGTTATAATTTATAGCAAGTTAAATTAATATTTCCCTTGAATTCTTCCTATCAGATAACCTGCAGATGAGAATACTGACCAAAAACAAACCACTTTTGATGTTTTTTTTTTTTCTCCACCATTTACCTCTGAATGCCACTGGTGGCTGCAGCTCCTGGATCGACAGGAGGGTGTTCCCGGCTTCAGTGGAGAACAGGTGACCTTTGGATCCCAGCTTTATACAGGGTAGGTCAAAGGTTGGCGCCTAGTGAGCACAGCCTCAAGGGTGTGAGGTGAGGAGGCAGGGCAGGTCAGAGCAGGCAGCAGGCTGATCAGCCCCCCTTGGCATCGCTGAGGACTGTTTGTGTGTATAGATTTGTGTGTGTGCCTGTGTACATGCAAACTGGGTGGGGAAGGTGGGTGGCGTGGTATAGATTAAGGACCGTCTTGATGTTGTATGCTCTGGCACTGCAGAAAAAAGAAGAACAAAATAAGTATTTATGGTTAGTTTATTGTTTTGTAACTATAATAAAGTAATTTCAGATCTAACAAAAAATTGTTAACTAACATTACAACATTAACTATCAGCCTACACAAACAGTTTCTGGAGCAATTATTTCAAACATCACAAATTCAAGTGTTTAATAACATAAATATAATTAAATGAGCAACAAATATACTAAGTAAGCTGTGAAGCACACAGTTTAATAGGGACTTAGTTGTTCATGTATATACATATATATTTTTTTTAGTTTTGTGACCTATGAGCTTTTTTCCCTAAACTGTAATAATTACTTTTCAGCTCATTTGATGTCATATCAACCAATACCAAATCCAAGTAGCTTCCTTTAACAGCAAAATAAAAATATTTTCAGTCGACTCTTGCCTGGTTGGAGCAATAGTACTGCATTTTTACTACCTGGTCTAAAGCAGGCAAGTAATCAGGTAACAGAGAACAGGGTTAAGCAACATTTCAACTTGCTTTTCCTTTCGGTTCCAACTTACTTTGAAAAACCATAAAATGAGCAGGATGCACTGACTGTCTATAGATACTACAGCTGTAATCAGAATGTGGGGAAAAGAGGTCAATGTCTGCTGTAATAAAGAAGTAATGTAGCATATATTCGTAAAACTGGTAAAGCTGGATGTTCAATGCATGACTGTGCAAGACTAAAAAGAAAGTGCAAGGCCAACAGACATCATACTTCTTTGAGTAGCATCCAAGATTTAAATTCCACCTGGGACACAATGACTCCACATCTATTTTAGATCTGCGAGTAAAAATGTTTCCCATTTCTTTCTTTGCCATTATTTAAATCAAACCTCTATGCCTGAAGCTGATAAATAAGTCAACTGTAAATCACATCTTTAACTTTATAGCTATTAAAGGATTTCTTTATTCCAGGAAGTGTGAGGTATAAAATTACGTAAAGACTGAACAATTTTCATTTATCTTTGTTGTAACGGTTGTTGAATCTATATAATATTTGGCCATTGCACATTTATATTTGACTATCTTCGTTTCCTGTAATTTAATGTAAACTGTTGTTTGATGCAACTTGTATTTACAGTTAAAAGCAGATTTTTACACTGTATAAAAAGGACACCAATTTTTTTTAAATTCTCACTGTTAAATCAGTATATCATCATGATAAAAGAACAGTATATTGAAATATTGAAGCAACATCTCAAGACATTTGCCAGGAAGTTAAAGATCGGACATAAAAAGTGTTATCCAAATGGAAGATGACCCTGCCGAAGTAGTTAAAAAGTAGCTTAAAGACAACAAGTTCCATGTTTTGGAGTGGTCATCACAAAGTCCTGATCTCAGCCCCATAGAAGTGGACAGGGCCACAAAGGTGTGAGCGAGGGGGGCCTACAAGCCTGACTCTGTCTCACCAGTTTTGTCTTTAAGAATGGTAGGAAATTCCTATTGTGTGAACCTTAAGAAAACAAAACTGCTTAACCCAAGTCATACAGTTTAAAGACAATCCTGCCAAATACTAAGAAAATGTATGTAAACTTGTAACTTTGAAACAAAAAACCATTTCTCTATTTGGACATTTGGCAAATATAAATTTTTACAAGTATGAGTGACTATGGTAGATTTTTAGGGAAATCCATAAAAAGCAGCAATTTCATCAGTGAAATAGAAATCCTCATGTCTCAAAATAGCCCTTAGTCGGTCATACCAGCTCAACAGTGCATCAGCAGCCAATGCGCAGTCAAACAAATGAGTAATGCTCTTCTGAAAGAACAGAGCTACAAAGATTTAAAGTGGTGAATTATCCATATAGCCGTCGTTTCCTGTAGTGACCGATTTGTCATTTACTGTATGAAAATATTTAAAAAATGAAGGTCCTAAACTTTCTTACCGTTCTTTTCCTACTGCTGTTATGTTTTGAGTCTGAGGTTAGGTTAGTTAGAAAAGTAGCACAAAGGGAGTGACCACCAGACACGCTTTTCTTCTTGAATAGATGGGAGGTGAATGTGTGAAACAAGTCTAGTTATAAAACAATTACCGGTAGGTGTGGACGTCTTGTGAACAAGCTAAATTTTGCACATAAACTTTTCTGAGGAAACAGATTGCATCATTGGTGTGCAAGACTGGATTTTATTTTTAAACTGATTCATAACTGAACAGCTGGTCCCACCCGTCTAATGTTGGCCAAGTCATTATCGAGTCAATTTTACTCCACTCTACAAACATTTAGTGTTTTTGGGGGGGTTGCCTTTACTTAAAGTGACAAACATTCACTTCACAATCGCATCAAATTAGTTTAACTACTTGTGAAGATTTAGTTGAACTACTGTGAACTTCAGCAAACTGCACATTCATTCATTTTCTTCACCAGCCTTTTCCATTTTGGGTTGTGGGGCGGCAGCACGGTGGCACAGTTGGTAGAGCTGCTGCCTTTCAGCGAGCAGGTCCCTGGTTCAAATTCCAGTCCAGGGGCCTTTCTGGGTGGAATTTGCATGTTCTCTCCGTGCATGCGTGGGTTTTCTCTGGTTTCCTCCCACAGACCAAAGACATACATGTTAGGCTCTAAATTGTTCCTAGGTGAGTATGAGAGAGTATATGGTTGTTTGTCTCGTTCGCCTCCATGTGTCCCTGTGATGTACTGGAGACCTGTCCAGGGTGTCTCCTGCTTCTCGCACAGTGATGGCTGGACACGGGCACCAGTGACCCCCGCGACCCAAAAAGGAAGAAGCGGGTGAAGATAATGAATGGATGGATGGGTTGTGGGGCAGCTGGCACCCATCTCCAGAGGACACTGTAGGCTCAGAACAGTTCACCAAATGGTCGCACAGACCAGTCTGTCTTTAGGTCTTTCTCTGGCTGTTCATAAATCACAGATGAAGTCGGCCACTTGCTGCACAGACTTAAGTTTCCTACAATGAAATGGGCAGTGTGGAACCAAGAGAGGTAGAGCAGAACTCAGATGTGATAAATGTGTGACTGGCGTCTGCCTTGCGCATATTACAAAGCATAATAAATTTACTCACTTTAGCAATCCTCTTTGTGGTTACCCATTTCTTTATCAACTACAAAGTTGAAAGCAGCATATAATTAGTAACGTTCCCTCTGTAATAAATTTATTGTTTAATCCCGTGACTGGGTAGATGTGCACTATTGGCTCATCACGTTACTGAGGTGCCTTTTTCCATATGTTGGCCATTCTGCATTTATCACTACCTTACTGGGCGGCACAGAGGCCCACCAGATGAGGGCTAGCATGACACTCACCCCACCCCCACCTTGGCCTATTCAGAAATCACACCAAGGCAGCCAGAATGTGTCCCAGCCCCACAATGTGAAAGAGTATTGAGAAAGTCTTGTGAAAGAGCCTTGAGAATTGGGACACATCCTGGACTAGGGGGGCAGAAGAAAAAAAAAAAAGATTAATTAAAGAATTTAGATTTCTAGTCCTGGCAATTTTGAATCAAATCTTAAGGCCCATAAATCGATTTTAAAATGGGTTTAAGTTTTATTATTTTCCGCTTCTACTCCTGAGCATACTGTATATTGCATTATACGTCCACCTGTCACCGCAGAATTTGACCTTGTAGGCCACCGTACAGCAAGCTAGTTAGCCAGATCCCTTTACCTGAATGGAGTCCGCTAGCACGGAGCGGAGGACAGCGAGATTCAACCCACTCCATCATTAGAACTCAGTGTAAAGTTGTTTCAGATTCTACAATGTTCCGGAGAAGACAGAGCTTAACAAGAGTACAGCTGTTTTGCAAGAAGTGTAAAATAAAATTGCGGTACAGTATTTTGAAAATACGACAAATGCGCGGAAGGAAGATGAAAGCGAAGAAGCCGACCAGCGAACCCTGGGGCAAACAAACTTCCAGCTGATTCCACAAAGGCTGTGAAGATTTCCCACTCCATCGCCTGCTATATCACAAAGGATTTACGAGCATACAGCTCAGTCGAAGGGTTTAAGTTTATTTTTAATATGCTGGACCCAAGGTACGTTATTCCTTCACATAGATTTTTAGTGATAAAAAAGTGCCACCCCACAACTCCACCATGAAACAAAAATAAAGTGGGAGAAGCACCAGCTACAGCTCAAAGGTAACTGTTTTTTTTATCATATTATACTAAAACTTATATAGAAAAGTTAAACAAAAAATACTTAATGTAATTTGTCTTTAATAGGTTGAAGAAAGGCCAGATGAGACATCGCCTGGAGCCAGTTCTAAATTACACAATTTAAATAGTTTAAAAATTACAGTTCAGAAGAGTTTTTGTGCAAACTTGCACAGGTTAGGAAAATTTTGTTAAATATTTACCAAATATGAATCAATATGGTTAAGACTGTGAAGTCTGTATATTTCATATTAGGTTAAGTTTTGAAAATATATCAAAAGTTAGAGCAATATGGTTGAAAAAAAACTATGGTCTGTATTTTATTTTGAGTTAAAGGTTAATGCAGTACGGTAGGCTGAAGTCTATTTACGTTTGTATTTATATATTTTGAATTATTTGTCTGTGATGGGACACCCTGGACACACCTGTCCTGGGTGTCCCCTGCCTCTCGCACTGTGATGGCTGAATATGGGCAGCACCAGTGACCCCCACGACCCGAAAAGGAAGAAGTGGGTAAAGATAATGGATGGATTAATTATTTGTTCCTAGATTTTTATTTTATTTTAGAAAAAGCCAGGCAGCTAAGCTAACCTAATACTGGTAATTTAAGTTGAAGAATATTATGCACGCCTATATTTGGTCCTATTTTATCTATTCGCCAGACACAAGAGATTCGCACCCCTACCCTGGACAGGTTGCAAGTCCATCACAGGGCCACATAAAGTCAAACTAGACAAACATTCACACTCTCACTCACACCTAGGGATAATTTAGAGTTATAAATTAACCTGACATGTTTCTACACATTTACGGGACGAAACTGGGAGTACCCAAAGAAAACTCACACATGCATGGGGAGAACAAGCAAACTCTACTCTGAAAGGGCAGGAGGTAAACTTGAGACCTTCTTGCTGTGAAGCAACAGCTTTTACTACCGCACTGCCCGACTATAATCATTTTGTCAATCATTTTCTGAGCCCACCCATGACAACAAGCACAAATCTCAAAGTATTTTAAACAAGTAGAAATGGGATACAAGGAGAAACACAGGTTAAAAAAATATATAATTCCATTTTAGTTTTTTGAAACTAGTGAACTACTGCACATGTACTTCTCCTGACCTTTTCTAACTGCAGGGTAGAAAAGTGAGTTGGCCCCCTCTGCCTGCCTGCAGCACACAAGTCTATTTATAAGTAACCAGTTCAAATAACAACCACACTGTTCACTAGCCAACATGATAAGAGAACAAACAAACCCATATGTGGAGAACCAGCAAGTGTGAAGATGCAGAACAGATGTGTTAAGAAACCAAAAGAAAGAAAAGATACATACAATAACTGACAGTTTTTACAAAATACTGTATAAGGTAGTATTACTGTGATTTTATCTACAAAGTTTTAATGGATACAAAACTCAACAACTAGTGCCATTAAATTACATACAATGCTCACAAGACAATAAGAAAACAACTAATCAATATTGCAAGTACAAATATTACTAATATAGTGATCTACAACTTTGGTGAAGTAATATCATAAAGACTGAATTAAAAAAGTAGAAAATGTAAGTTTTGACTGCAAGTAAACGAGCCAAAATAAATAAATGGTAAGCACAGTAAAGCAAAGAAACTGGTTACAACTTTCACATATGTAAACACACTTGTTCCCACAAAATCATTGGTTGTGAAATAAAAAAGGGACAAATGGGTGCATCAAGAAATCAAGGAATACCAGAATAATAAATGGAAAAAGTCTAATCTTTTTTTGGCAAAAGTTCTCTACAAAACGAGATGTTCATAAAAGTTGTTAATGTCCGTTTTTTTTCTTAAACAATGACATTCACCCAATAAAAACAAGTAAAATTGATTGAGGTGGAGTATGTCAAGTACAGTTTGTTCCATTTTCAGATTATTTCTGAGTGTAGCTTTCATGGCCATGGGCAGCACGGTGGCGCAACTGGTAGAGCTGCTGCCTCTCAGCGAGCAGGTCCTTGGTTCAAACCCCGGTCCAGGGGCTTTTCTGGGTGGAGTTTACATGTTCTCTCTGTGCATGCGTGGGTTTTCTCCAGGTGCTCCGGTTTCCTCCCACATACCAAAAACATGCATGTTAGGCTGATTGGTAACTCTAAATTGTCTCTAGGTGTGAGTGAGAGAGTGAATGGTTGTTTGTCTCGTTTGTCTCTATGTGGCCCTGTGATGGACTTGCGACCCGTCCAGGGTGTACCCCGCCCCTCGCACAGTGATTGCTGGACATGGGCACCGGTGACCCCCGTGACCCAAAATGGAATATGTGGGTAAAGATAATGGATGGATGGCTTTCATGGCCTCCAGAGTTGGCACCAGCTTGACTTTCATCTTACTGGGAGATTATATAAAACAATAAAAGAATGAGGAAAAAAACATGAAAATAAATAAATGGCAAACACATTAAGAGGTAAGGGGAAGAAAGGGAGAGGAATGGAATGATAACAGGAATGAACAAACAGGCTGAAGCCTGCCATCTGTGCTGATCGGAAAAGAATTCAGCTGCAGCTTTTAACACAACTTTACTCAACCACACATCAATCAATTACATTGTGTTGTCTGCTTGGCAGACAGAAGATTCTGGAAATTAAATTAAGTCGGAAAAAAAAAAAAAAACAATACAGGAACTTCCATGCACCAACCACTGGTCTAGTCGAGAATTGGCCCATGAAGTGTTTATGCTTTTTATTCACGTTTTCTAAAATATAGTACAAAGATGAGATTTATTTGGACTTTTCTAAAACAACATTATGGATGCAGTGGCTGTCAAGTAAACATTTGTTTATAGCTAAAGGATTTATCCATGTATCCCACTGTTGCACAGCAGCAGCAGACCTATTTGAAGTATTATGTTTTCTAGCTAAAAGCTGACATTAACATCTTCTGCATCACAGCATAAAACAAGCCCTTATAAAGAAATGCTATGTTGAGTTGTTGAATAAAAATGCTTGACTAAAAGTGGGCAGGTAAAAAGCTAAAAAGATAATACAAATGATAACTAAATAAATCTTATGATTTTACAGAAAGTTCTGCCATACATAATGCACAAAAAAAAAAAATCACATTAGCTGTATCGCAACACTTAACTTTGTACAACTATTTACTTACTATGCACAGCCAATATATACTAAATGTTGACTATTTTATTTTCCTAAGAAAATCAACCTAAATTAATTTACTGAAGTTGAGTTAATGCTCGTTATAAAGACCCTGTTGTCATGGCAGTTTTCCAAACCACTCCTCATTCCTTGGACGTGTCCAAGCAAGATGACATCAGTGTCAAGATTGCATACCAGAGTCTTCCAACAAACCAAATGATGAGTGAAAACTACAGAAACCCCGTGAGTTCAAGCAAACAATCTACATATTGTCTACTTTTTTAACTTCCTTTAAGTCATAGAATATGGTACAGTGAACAGTATGAGGAAGTTCTGACAAAGGCTGAGTTTACTGTGCAGGTGACAGTAGTATGCTTGCAACCTTGTCAGACCAGCACAAAGTGCATACGTGGTGTGACCGTGTGCAGGAGAAGATAAGCACACTTGTCACTGCTCACCACTCTCAGACCAGCTATGGGGAGGGGTTTCAAGAGGCCCCCCCACACTGAGATCAAGTCAAAACCAGAGCAATGTGTGCAGAAGCATAGACCTTGGGTCTTTAAGCATGACTCATCTGCTGGTTACTCAGTCATCCATTTGATTTTACAGTAACGTGTCCATCCACATCTTTATTTTACCTGCATGTGCATGTTTGTTTTTCCCTTGTCAAAATTATATTTTGAGCCCTGCAGTGGGTGATATTCTTCAGCAGTCTGACAGTAGATTTTTTTTTTTACTTAACTTAACAACAATGCAGTAACTCATGATGCATCTGTAAACTGAAACAGATTCTGAAACTGTAGGAGCATTAGTGTAATCAAATCTATCAATAACGTTGCAATAAATTGATGTCGTAAAAGCCAAAATATGTGCTGAATTACACTAGCATCATTTTCATCCACTGACTGAACCAAATGTAAAATGCAAGTGCTTCACTCATTATGTTCCAACCAGTGAGTATAAGGTACGCTTTATTTTATTAACGATACGTAGCTTGGAGGGTGGCATGGTGGGGCAGTGGTGAGAGCTATTCCCTCTCAGCGAGAAGGTCACAGAATCACCTCTCAGCCTTGGTCTTTTCTAGATGAGTTTCTTTTTTCCCCACATGCACACATGGGTTTTCTCTGGGTATTCCGGTTTCCTCACACAGACCGTAACATGAAAGTTGTGCATGTAATAACGGTTGTCTCATTTGTCTCTATAGCCGCTTTGCCATGATAATTACGGCTCAAATCGGTTATCATCGCATCAATTCTTCTCAGGTGTAGTGAACTGCCATTATGACTCGTTTCCCCACTCTGTGGGTGGGCATCGTAACTGTAATCTGATTTTTTTTAATAGCTTATCCCGGCACAAAGGTCTGGGTGCACCATGTTGCACAATCATCTCCGATATTTTGCGGCAAATTTGTTTATTTGTTTCTTATAGCGCCACCCAGCTCATGCTGAATTCTATGATCCGCCAATGAAGACAGAAAGGTCTGGACCTCATTATTGGTCCACAACGCTATTTGTGTTTCCATACTGAAGTAGAAAGTACAAAACTAGAACATGTGAATAAAACTAGGCAAGTCATCCAGTAAAGTAGTTCTGTTGGCCATTCAACAACTGCTGCCTGTTTACATCAAAATCACCACCTTGGAACAGCTCAGTCAGAACCATGAATAAGATGGTGCCATAAATCGGGCTAAACGGGGGTGGCTACCAGCAGTGACAAGGCTCTTAACTAGTACGATGGGGTGCAGAACTGATGAGTGTAGAGACAGTGGCAAAGTGTGTGTGGCCCTGTGATAGACTTGCACGCTGTCTAGGATGTACCCAGCCTCTCACACTGTGACTGCTGGAGACAGACACCAATTTCCCACAAAAACAAATGGAAAAGCAGGTAAAGCATACATACCATAGCCCCAGTGCAGCAGGCTGCAACTAAATATTAATATAGGATTACTAATAAATAGTTTATTTATAAAGTCAAAAAATAATGCAAACTATTAAACGTTTCAAAAACTTTTCTTTGTTGTAAAAATATCAAAATATGTTTACTGTCAAGCCTGATATTTACATTTCAACCATGGAAGAAAATGTTTTTATTAGTGAATAAGTAAGTAAAAGCTAATCTTTTGTTAGTTTGCTAAATACCTTAATGCTAGTAATGAGACTTATTTTCTAGAAAGTCCTGTCTAGAAAGAAAAAATATCTACAAACAAAGAGCTTTCAGAAGTAAAACAATTACTCTCAAGTTACTCTGTATAACCTATTAGGGAAGAAATGATCGGATAGATGGGTGATGAATTACAATTTTCAAGATGTGACAAAACAAAATTCAAAACTCTTAATTACAATATCTGGAAAATTGTATAAAAAGAGGAACAAAGACAGGCATAAAAACAACAGTGCAGAAAAATGGAAAAATCTGAAAAGGAAAAAAAGGTGAACCACAGACGAATAAATGACGATGGTCAAGATAGACTTCCTGATGCATCCATGACAGCCAGTCACGTAACAGTAGTAGGCTCTTACAACAACTCAGTGGAAACTAAAAGCAATTCAAATGGAAAATGCCACAATGTCACATAGCTATCTACACTAGCAGTCGCAGTAAAGCCAACTAACCTAACTACTGAGACAAATACTCCAACAGATCCCAACAGACCATGCTGGAAAGATAAACGTTATAGATAAGATTCAACAAAGTTAAGTCAGGTCCTCTGGACAGTTTTTCTTTTTGTGGAAACATTTTGTCTTTCATCCAAAAGACTTCATTAGTCTGAGGAGCCACAACAAACTGTCTTATAAAAAGCACCTTAACATAGTGGGTTTCAACAACAAAAAAAACGTCCAGAAGACCTGACTTAACTTTGTTGGATTTGACTACCTGGGTTACTGAGGATAAACCTTGATGTTCTGAATCACTTTGGCCATGACTACCTCAAAAGAGTCGGCGGGGGAGAGGGCAGACTCCAGAAACCATCTTAGCACCATCAAACTGGTTGACCCACTATGTGAAGGTGCTATTTACAAGACTGAGTTTGTTGTGACTCCTCTGACTGATGAAGTCTTTTGGATGAAAGATGAAACGTTTCAACAAAAAGAAACCGTCCAGAGGATCCGACTTAATTTTGTTAGATTTTTCTACCTGGATTATTGAGCATAAACCTTGAAATTATATGTGAGTAACTTTTACAATAATATTTTTTTAATAGCCCCTACAAAAGTGTATGTATGATTCTCTCCCGCTCCTTTTAAGCTCACAGCAAGTGAGTAAAGTGATCTGTCATTGTTACATCAAAAATAATTTCACATTTAATTGTTTTACAAAACATAACCACTTTTTATAATTTATTATTTGGGCAAATGATTGAGTGAAAACACAAAAACCTAACATAACTCTGATAAACATCTTAGGAAAAGCAAGCTCCTGGAAGGAGTAATAAATAATAAATAAATCACACAGATAGGAAGTCCTGAAAATCAAATCAACAAGCATATATTGTGTCATAAAATGAATAGTTTCCTTAAAGAGTACTCAATGCAATGTCATGAAATCTGGTCCAAAAATGTTTCATAAGAAACAAAAATCTGCATGTTTGTTTTCCTTTACAGTGAACCCTTGCCATAACACGGTTCACCTTTCACGGTCTCGCTGCTTCACGGATTTGCATCGTGCATTGTGTTCTGCATTCTGATTGGCTAAACAGTCTCTCCAGTACAGTAGTTATTTGTAAAAAACATGTATACAGTACTTTGATTTGTTAAATGCTTGGGCCTGTAAAAAGGTTTTGTTCTTTGGTTTGAATGTATTATGGAGTATTTCATTGTATAATAATTGTAAAAAAAAAATAAAGGTTACTAATTCACGGATTTCGCCTATCACAGGTTCTTGTTGGAACGTAACCCCCGTGAAAAACGAGGGTTCACTGTATATTGATATTTAAAGTGTCCCTAAATTGGAACATTTGAGAGCAAAACTTGTAAATGGCTGCAAATCACTATGTACCTGTTTACTTATGGAAACAGCCAAAGTGACTGAAATAGGTCAACAATGGGGACAATAGGTTGAGATGGAAAAGTGTTGGTATGTATTCATACTGAGATTTGTTGAGTAAAGTGTATAGATAAAAGATGTTACGTTAAAACAGTAACTTTACTGGTTTAGAAGAAGTTTACAAAAATGAACGAATTTGAAATCAGATCTCTGCCTTTATGGTGCCATTTTTTTTGATTAATTCAACCTTTATTTAGACAGGTTAATCCCATTGAGCCTCGGGAAGTCATTTACAAGAGAGACCCGACCTTTTGATTTCCAGTATTTATTATGGACTGTCATCTAACTTGTTTCTTCACTTTTCTTTCACATGTAGCAACAGAATCACTTGTATTTCAACCTAAACCTCTTCTCTGGATTTCTACTCTATTCCAATTCCACATTTGGTTCAAGGTTCAATGTGACTTTATTGCCATTTCCATCACATGTGGGACATGAGATGCAACAAAATTATGTACTCAAGATCCCAGTTAGACCCAAACGTAGAAATAATATTAAGTATAAAAAAGAAACGGTATACAAGGATCTAAGATATACGCTAAACAATAACACTCTTATATAATATGGTGTATTAAACAGCAGCCTGAACATGCTAGTATTTGGTATTTGCTTACCAACACAGACTACAGCCAGGCTAAAGTAGGTTAATCGTGTGATATAGTTCAGGATAACTTATGTTTGATTTCATAATTTGCAACGAGTACCTTTAAACTAAAAACAAAAATTATCAACACGGTTAAGACAAGTCTGTAACTTGCATCCAAAAGAGAAACCGCTGACGCAGTTCTCTCATCACACCCTCTTACCTGTTGTTCAGTCCAACACCTTCTTAAACTCCTTCCTTCTCAGACCCTTCGTCTCGGTCTCTTCCATCCAGTTCTTCCCTCTGTGGGTGCGTTCCTTCTGGAAAACAGAAAATACTTTGTCTTTACAATCATATTTATCTATCATGAATGTTTTTTTTCTAAATATTAGGGGTGTAACGGTACACGTGGGTGTATTGAACAGTTTTGGTACGGCACGTTCGGTTCGGTCCACGTGCATACCATTATGGTTATTTTTTTCACTCATTAAATTTTGTTAACGAGAGATTATGCACCGTGGAACTAAAGTTCCTAAGCGTGTTTCAGCACGGCACTGTCATCTTGCAGCACGCACAGCATTAGCATTCTAGCTTCTCGTTGCGGTCTCCTGTTTGGGAACATTATGGCTTTCTTGATAAAAGACAAGTCGATAAATCCAAAGCTGTGTGTCGACGTTTCGTGGAGATTGGATCTGCGGCAGACAACACATCTAACTTATTAACACACTTGAAACGACATCATCCGAACGTGAACATCTCTTCTAGCAGCTTGGTGCAAAGACTGATAGCAGCAGCATTAAAACAACCTTTATCAGGTAATTCAGATCGGTCCAGAGCAATAACACAAGCTGTAGGAGTTTTTAAAGTTATGGATCTACGTCTGTATTCTGTTGTTGATGCACCAGCTTTAAAGTTATTGAGCCCCCCTACATCACGTCTACACTTCAGCCAAAAAGTTGTAGCAGCACTTTATAAAAAATCTAAAACTGATATTGTCAACAAGCCCTTGACCAGATTAAAGCCCTGCCCTGATGATGATGAATGAGAGATTCAACCACCTCTTAACAGAAATGATGACCGTTCAAGAAGAGGTATTGTTATTTTATTATTATTATCTAATTAACTTTTTAATTTAAATTTATAATCTTATTAACTCATTTTTTTTAACCTCTTTGTGTTTTAATTTTAGTCTGGGACAGAGATAGCAACTGAGTCTTCTTCCTCTTCAGGGAAATCAGAAATCACCTCCAGCTAAGAAGTCTGTGATGAGTGAACTTTGAACTTTTCCAGGGACCTGTCCCACCTGTGGGAGCCGGTCCAAGAGGTTGTGAGTAATGAGGCCAAATACAGCTACACTACAAAATTAGCAAAGCTCTACCTCTATTCCTGCTACTGTTGTTAGTGAGTGGTTTTCTCCACCGCTGGAGATGAAGTCACTGCAACTAGATCTGTGCTTTTGGCAGAAAATGTGGACAAGTTGGTCTTTTTGGCAAAAACTTAAAACTTGATTAGATTATAAATAGTCTGTTGCTGCTTATTGTTCTGGTTCTGACTGTTATTGTATTTATTAAGATTTTTATTATTGTTAGTACAGTTTATTTATTGTAAAGAGTGCTTTTTATTTAAAATATCATCCAAATGGGTCGCTTTTATTTATTTTTATACAAACCATTGTTTACTTGGCATATTTTCAAAAGAAACGTTTTGCAAGTCTTTATTTTGGCCTTTTTGGCACTGAAAATTAACCGAACTGAGCCCTCCTTGAAATTCTGATAACACTCTAGAATGCAGCAAAACTTTAGACAGAATATTATCAGTAAAATATCTGAAAAGGAAACTATTTAATGGCAAAAAAAACATGGAAAATTGTCAAAAAAAATGTAATTTCAGTATTTAAAAAAAAATAAAAAAATATATATATATATCAAAAGAAAAAACCCAAGTACATTGGCCATATTCATCAAAACGTGGCTAAAATTCAATTAAATTATACTTTATTAATCTCAAAGGGAAATTATTTGTTAGGCTTGTTGATTTTGTTGATGACCCCTGAGCTAAAGATTATCCCTGGTGTGATTTTCACGTTTACAGAGCACATCAGGTCTGTGACAAATCTTCTGCCAAGAGTTATCTTCAACATTTTCATGGGTAGCACCCGTCACGTTGAGGATTTCTTTACATACATTGTTAAATTCTGAGTTGGAACGCAGAACAGCGACCATCTGCTTGGCTTTATGTTTGGTTCAGTTAATTACTCTTCCTGTTAAGTTCAAGTAGGCCCTAAAGATTGATTTCCTCTGGTTTGGGATCTCATCTTAGCAATCACGAAAGAAATGTGCAACTGTATAATGCAAATATAAAATCTACAAAATGGTAAAAACGTT
Source organism: Nematolebias whitei (assembly GCF_014905685.2). Lineage (NCBI taxonomy): Eukaryota > Metazoa > Chordata > Actinopteri > Cyprinodontiformes > Rivulidae > Nematolebias > Nematolebias whitei. Next base: position 24,641,732 of record NC_056512.1, on the reverse strand, counting down.
CTTTCAGCAGCTCCCTTATTCAGGTGTCACCACAGTGAGCGCACTATCTGCATTTTATTGTTACAAGAAGCTGTGTAATTTAAAAAATAAGTGTGTGTAAAATGGTAGCTCTTAAAGATCACATGCCTACCACCTAGCTACCTCAAATGACATCTAATTAGTCTTTTATAAGGTTGTTGCTTCTCCTTCTTGAGTGATAAAGTTTAGCAGCAGTGGATCTAGCGGGTGTGCCATTTAGCCTGCAGGAGAAAGCTGCAGGTTGCAGTCTAATCGCATAATAAGATTACTGCACAGCATTTATCTTAGCTTTACCCAGACAAAATAAAACACAAACAATATGGATGCAAAACATTTTTATCATTTCTTACATTTTAGTTTTACAATTTAAAATTCACCCTAAGAAATCAAAAGAAGTCAATTTTACGCACTTCTTGCAACTGTGCATTACATAGAAATCTTTATTTTTTCCCAAATTCCAAATCCAAGACTGCAAGGGTTGGCAAATACCAAAGGGAAGTGGTTATTATACCTGATAGCATATTTACATAATCCTTGGCTTTGGAAACTAGTTTGACACGTGAAAAGGTAAGGAGGCTTTTTGGCTCAAGTGAGTTATGTAGCGACGACAGTACATCTGTGCGACCACATGGCCATGGGATTTAAAATCTTAAACAATAAACAAATTCATAACCAAGGAGAAGCTCTACCCACAAAGTTGTTGTGACCCGGCCAGAGCAACTTCGCATTTAGTTGAAGAATGTGGTTAACCATACAAAACAAATGCAATAACTATAGTAATATTTATCTTCTTTAATGCATCTGTTGATGTACAAACAACAATTAAACTAGCAATTTTTTTAAACTATTATAGTCTTCAAAACATATTCATATAAAACCCAACACACTGACTTGTTTTTTTCATGTACAAAACTCAAAACAAGCTTTACTTTTTTATTCTTGGCCAAGAGAATGAAATTTAGAAAATTGGAACACATTAAACTGTGAAACCAGAGAAACAGCTCATTAGAAAGAAGTGAATGAGACAACAAAATAAAAGTAACAGGACAGAGACGTCTAATTGTAGAAGACTTAAGTTCACTCAATTTTTCAGCTTTTAATGTTCAGATAGACTAAGGCTTTGCCTGCAATGTGTTTTCAGTGTCAGGGTTGTAGCATTCACAGGAACACCTGACTGCAGAAAAAAGAAATGCTTTCCATTGCACCTGAATGACAACCTCAGCTGGGACAACACCACCAGCCTGATTAAGAAAGCTCATCAGAGACTCTGCTTCCTCAGGCGGCTGAGACAAGCTGGACTGGGAAGCTCAGTCCTCACCTCCTTCTACAGGTGTGAAGTGGAGAGCATCCTGTGTTCCAGCATCAATGTGTAGCATGGAGGCTGCACAGCTGCAGAAAGAAAAGCTTTGCAGAGAGTGGTGAAGGCTGGAAGGATGGAGTCAGCCTCCCCACCATCACAGACATTTACACCTTTAGATGCAGGAAGAGGGCCACCTGCATCATGAAGGACCCCACTCACCCAGCACACACACTTTTTGTCCCACTCCCTTGAGGAAGTAGGTTAAGGAGCATTAAATGCAGAACCACTAGACTGAGGAACAGTTTCTACCCTGAGGCTGTTAGACTCATGAATCTCTAACCAGAATAATCACTGTGAAAAATCACATCATGTTGCTGCGTTCATTCGTGCTCATCTGCTCCAAGACTCATGTTCGTGCTGCTGTTCGACGTAATGTTTTTATGCTATTAGTGCTTAATGTATAATTTAGCTGTTGTTTTTCTTAGTTCATATCTTAGATCTTATTAGTTTTTCTTTTACATTTTATTGTTGGATGTAACTGGGACCCTGTGTACATAATCTCATTCCACCTCATGTAAATAAATCTCTCCGACTCTAGTTAAGGAGAAAAAAAAAATGCTTTCTTATGTTTTTTTCTTTTTACCACTATCCCTATACTTTTGGTTTATATAAAATTCACTAGGTGGT
>NC_056512.1:24615731-24629727 GCF_014905685.2 Nematolebias whitei | reverse complement strand
GTAGCCATGATGTTGTGATTGCTGCAGAATGTGGTCTGGCATTATCGTGTTGAAAAATGCAGGGTCTTCCCTGAAAGAGATGACGTCTAGATGGGAGCATATGTTGTTCTAGAACCTGAACATAGTTCTCTGCATTAATGGTGCCTTTCCAGACATGCAAGCTGCCCGTGCCACAAGCGCTCATGCAACCCCATACCATCAGTGATGCAGGCTTCTGAACGGGGCGTTGATAACAACTTGGGCTATCCTTGTCCTCTCTGGTCCGGATGACATGGCGTCCCAGTGTTCCATAAAGAACTTCAAATCATGACTCATCTGACCACAGAACAGTCTTCCATTTTGCCACTTTCCATTTTAAATGACCCCTGGCCCAGTGCAAACGTCTGAGCTTGTGGAGCTTGCTTAGAAATGGCTTCCTCGTTGCACTGTAGAGCTTCAGCTGGCAACGGCGGATGGCACGGTGGATTGTGTTCACTGACAATGCTTTCTGGAAGTATTCCTGAGCCCATTCTGTTATTTCCTTGACAGTGGCATTCCTGTTTGAGGTGCAGTGACGTTTAAGGGCCCGGAGATCACGAGCATCCAGTAGAGTTTTACGGCCATGACCCTTACGCACAGCGATTGTTCCAGATTCTCTGACTCTTTTGATGATGTTATGCACGGTTGATGATGATAACTTAAAAGTGTTTGCTATTTTACGCTGGGTAACACCATTCTGGTATTGCTGCACTATCTTTCTGTGCAACAATGGTGGAATTGGTGATCCTCTTACCATCTTGGCTTCTGAGAGACACTGACACTCTGAGAAGCTCTTTTTATACCCAATCATGTTGTCAATTGACCTAATTAGTGTTAATTGGTCTTCCAGCTGTTCGTTATATGCTCAATTTCCTTTTTCCAGCCACTTATTGCTACTTGTCCCAACTTTTTTGGGATTTGTTGACGCTGTGAAATTTTGAATCAACATATTTTTCCTTTAAAATTTTACATTTACTCAGATTAAACTTTTGATCTGTCATCTATGTTATATTACAAATAAAATATTGACATTTGCCATCTCCACATCATTGCATTCAGCTTTTATTCACAATTTGTTTAGTGTCCCAACTTTTTTGGAATCCGGTTTGTATATTAAACCTTCTGTTTCCAGAAATGGTTGATGCTGTTCCAAAGCTTTCTCCTGCCAGGAACTTCGTTAGGGACTGTTCACTCTACTTATCTATAATTCCTTAACAATAATGTATGCAGGCATGAAAAAACAGAGTGATATTTGTCACACACACACATATGAAAGTGGAAATTTTAGTAAGTTTTTCACTGTGATCACAAGCTTTACTTTGCCATCATTTTGCCATGTGTGGCCTTGGCTGTTATGTAAGAAGAGGGGGGGGGGGGGGAGAAAGAGAGAGAGAGAGAGAGAAAGAAAGAACGATTAATGCCTAAACAACAGAGAAACAAAAACAGCATGGAATCTGCAAACGCTTCACCACTGAGACAAAGGCTGGTACAGGAGAGAGCAGCAATGTGTGTGCGTGTGTATGCAAGCAACGACCATTGACCCACCGACGGTAAAAACAACCCCCAACCTTGTTCGCAAATTACCTCGCCTTATCCCCTCCCAAACTCCCCTTATCTGTGTGTGTTTGACTTTGAGGAAGAGGCAGGGCTTTTCTGCTGCCAAGAAATTATTTTATTTGACCAGACTTCAAAGGCAGCAAGATTAAATTGTGTTTTGTATAAAGAGGTGTGCAAAATTTCCACACTGGGGGGTCTTGTAAGGATGCACCAATAGCTTCATTTGATGGCATTGGTGACACTCCTGGAATTTTTAAGGAACATTGTCCCAAAAAAGAATTATATATATATATATGTTTTCCTTTAAAACATCAATTAATACACAGTTCTTGTAATCTTACACCAGTTTTACCTAGTTTATTAATTTTTTTTATTTAAATTTTTTTTTTAAGCAAAAAAGCAAAGGTGTTAAAATGGAGTCTGGTGGAACACCCATTTTATACTTTTGGAGATGTAAATTATACCCCTTTAATTTTGATATGTTGTTTTCTAGTTTTTAAATATGAAGTGAATCAGTTAATTTAAGGCACCCATAAAGGGCAAAGCGGGTTAAGATAATGGCTGGCTGGATGGATGGAGTACACAACAGTTTTTTTAAATCATTTACAACCATAAAAACAGTATTTTAGATTCTTAAAATTGTATTTTTTGAGAATGGCTTTAAAGTGGAAAACATATTAACCCTCCCCCTTGCATTTAGACGTAGATAACTAAAATGCAACATTTTGAAAACAGTGTTGTCATAATAGCCCCACCTCTAATCTAACCTACAACCTGAGGGCATTTTCTCTTTCTTGTAGTGTTTACATATTGCTCTCAGCATGCAAGCTTCATGCCTTGTTTCCTGTTTTTGGTGGTTTCTTGACAGCGCCACATATAAACCTGGCATAGTTATTGTTTTAGGTCGTTTTCTGTTTCCATGTGGATGAAGACATTTTTTTTTACAGAAGAAAAGTTGTGTTTATAAGGATATTTTTAGAAAGGTCAAATCAAAAGACTGCTTTGGAAGACCTTTGCATTATTCATTTGCAATATTTGTACCTTGTTTGGTTTTGTTCAGTCGTGCAGAGGCTAATAGAAGTGAACCAGTTAGCAGACTCTGTCCTGCTGATCTGTTTTGTAATCAGACACCAGCTGCACAATGTGCAACAAGCTGCAGTAATTGAAAGCTGCATAATTAACCAAAACAACTCCACCCTAGCATGAACTCAGGTGACCAACTAGATCAACTAAAAATTTAAGAACACTGGATTTTTATGTTCCATACTAGCGTAGCATTTAGTTCGATTAGTTCAAGGGTGTAAAACAAACAGCATCTTAAGCATTCCTATAAAGTCTGAAGGCTTGAAAACCAAGGGAAACTTCCTATGAAGTGATGCTGAAAATACTACGATCTTAATTTTTCAAAGATTAATATGCTTGTTGAAGGCCTTGATGAAACTACGAGGAATATTTTTTGAAACATGTTTTTTTTTCTCTGTTTAAAAAAAAAATCTCCGTTCACACAAGATTGTTGAAATTGTTGCGTCACTAGATAGGGATATAGTCAGCATGAAGAGCATTTTAAGCATTGCTAAATTTGAAACACTAGAGAGTTTCCATCCAGCCTGTTATCTGTGCTTAGAAAAAAAAACACCTCTCTAATGGTATGGGGGTGCATGCTCAAAGTCAATTTTATGTGTGGTCTAAATAGTCTCAAGCCTACTTTAAGTTTGTTGAAAATACACTTAGTCTAAACAATGTTCGTATCAAACTCTGTTTCTGCAGTCATTCAGGCACCCCGCAACATAGCATGTCACGCTCTCAACATAAAATAACAGTAATACAGTAATAATTTACCAAAATGATTGTATATAACAGTCAATTAAAATGCCGGCGTAAAAGAGTCAGTCAGAGTCAGAGATTCTTTATTGTCGTTCACACCTTATGTGGTACATGTGGTGGAACAAAATTATGTACACAGGGTCCCAGTTACATCCAACAATAAAATGTAAAAGAAAAACAATGATAACTTCTAAGATATGAACTAAGAAAAACATCAACTAAAAATACTTTAAGCACTAACAGCATAAAAACATTATGTCGAACAGCAGCACGAGCATGAGTCTGTGTGAGAAGATGAGCATGAATGAACACATCAACATGAAACAGATCAGCAGCAACATGAAACAGATCAGCAGCAACATGATATGGTTTTTCACAGTGATTATTCTGGTTAGAGATTCATGAGTCTAACAGCCTCAGGGTAGAAGCTGTTCCTCAGTCTAGTGGTTCTACACTTAATGCTCCTTAACCTCCTTCCTGAGGGGAGTGGGGCAAAAAGTGTGTGTGCTGGGTGAGTGGGGTCCTTCATGATGCAGGTGGCCCTCTTCCTGCATCTAGAGGAGTAAATGTCTGTGATGGAGGGGGGCTGACTCCAACAGACTTCTGTGCAGCTTTCACCACTCTCTGCAAAGCTTTTCTTTCTGCAGGCAAAAGACAAAGCTAAGAAACTATTTGGGGGCGCCGTGCCCAACTTTACTTTTGCACATTAATAATTGTATAAAGGTCAATTGTGAGTTTACAAATCTGGAAAGACACTGGTAATACAGAAAAGTATACTGTACATTGGAACAACATCTGCTCACATTCAGACAACATTTTCTTTAGGCAAGACCTTGCAAATTTTAGCAAGACAATGCTAAACTACATATGCCAACTATTATAACAGAATAAAATACAAGTTGTTGAAATAGTACACTCGAAATAAAACCGCTGCTCCTCCACATCGAAAGGAGCCAGTTGAGGAGGTTTGGGCATCTGGTAAGGATGCTCCCTGGATGCCTCACTAAGTGCTTTTGTTCAAATGGGAGGAGACCCCGGGGAAGACCCAGGACACACTAAAGAGATTATGTCTCTTGGTTGGTCTGGGAACGTCTTGGAGTTAGAGATGTCTTGACCTCCCTGCTCAAGCTGCCTCGCAACCCAACTTCGAAACAAGCAAACAATAATGAATAATGGATGGATGGACATTCCATTGTGACAGAAATATGGGTTTATAAGATTTGTAAATCATGGCACTTTATTTTTATTAACATTCAACACATTTGTAGATGAGTGGTGCAAAATAAAGCAGGAAAAAATCCTTTTGCAAAACATCTGTGCTAGTGTGGACAGAGTTAAAGTGATCAACGGTTCTCTGAGAGAGTTTAGCACAAGACTAAGCCTTTTAGTGAACACTTTTATACCCAACCTTGGCACTCTCTCCAGTTGCACATGTGCGTGTGCTGAATGTAAAATCTTTCAAAACTGTTTCTCAATATTTCCGTCATTTGGTGCCTCCACGTTTTTCACGAATATGTTTCCAGCATCCCGTTTTAGATTTGTTTACTTTTTTTTTTCAAATCCAGTAAGTTGGTTAGCGAGGCTGAAAATAATTTTGGTTTTTGCTGTGGTTTTCAAATTAGGATTCAGACAAATTGCAGACTGAAGTTTTTACCTCTTTATGAAAAACAGCTGCCCAACTTATCTGGAATAGTCTTTGCATGTTGTACGTAGTTACAAAAATAGGGACATAGCAGAATGTGCTGACACGATAACAGAGGATTTGGGGCACTTTGACACATACATGCAAACAAACCTCAAAGCTCATCTAACTATCAGACGGTATCTCATCTCTTTCAACTGAGAATGCTCCTCTGCCTAATTAAACAGTCTGCCTATAACCCTGTGCAGTGTGTTATGTCAAACTGGGCCAGAGCTCACAACTGTAGTGTGTAAAAGGCAACAGTCAAGACATATTGAGCGTTCTCATGCAGACAAAAACTAAATAATTAAATGCCTAGAATTTCTTGAGGAAATGCATTTGACCCACCAAATTTATTCAGGAGTTTTAAATTACTGGTATTCAGTTTAGTTTCAAATGCATCACAAGTTCAGACCTGTTAAAGCTCAAAGTATGTGTTGAGGATGACTCTCAGCTACTACTACATCAAACTTAGACACAAACTGGTAAATGTGACTAAGTTACAGTCCTTTTTGTTTTTCTAAACTCAATTAGCTGTGGCCGTCACCTTTAAGAGGAATGTCTCCAAAAGTTAATCAGCTGTAGATGGACATCAAATTAATATTTTTGAGTTTCATTGAAATCCATAAAATTGATTATGATATATTTTGCTAACAGACAAAGTTAATGTCAACAGTCAGTACCAACATTTTGGGCAAAGAAGTTGTGCAATGTCTGGCATGTGTTGTGAATTAGTCCTGGTTTCCACCTCAACAAACTTCAGCTAAAAATCTGCAAAAGTGTCAAAGGTATGGCAGTCTTTGTGTTTTCAAATATCAGTTGGCTGTAGTGGCCATTTTGAATTGGCTTGACTCCAAAAGGTTGTAGATGTGCACCCAATGATTACTTTCTGAATGTTTCATTACAATCCGTCCACTGGTTCATTAGATGTTTTGCTAACAGGCAGACACAGGTGGAAAAAGACTGACTGCGATCAGAGTCATTGGTCATCCTGACAGACAGTGATTTAAGTCAAGGTTAAATCATGTCCACACACTCAATACAAGCTCAACCAGAGGAAACAAGTGGTATGAAGATGTCGGCCCCGAGTGATTTGAATATTTTGTAGTTTCCGAGATGAGTGTTTTTCTGGATAGGAATTGAACAGGGAGTGCAAGTAAACCTTAAAATATTTGGTTCAAGAGATTCAAGTAGGTAGGAGTTACATTGTGAAGAAGAAGAGAAGTATGTTTTTTTTTGTTTGTTTTGGTCCCGCCGAGAAACAGACTCTCGTTATTGGCAGTTCCATAGTCCAGAACATGGCACTTGCGACTAAGACCAGAGTCAAATGCATCCTGGGGCCAGAGCAGGCGACATTGTATCCTACCTGAAACTACTGGCTAAATAAGGCTAAATACAATAAAATTGTTATTCATGTCAGATGTCATGACACTCCATCCATCCATTTACCCACCTACATACCTGCAGTGTCCCCTCAGTGCGGACTGAACTTGGCAAAAGGGCCTTCTCCTACTCAGCTCCTGTTTCCTGGAACATCTTACAAAAAGACCTGAAGCTCTCGACCTTGACCTCTCTAAGTGGCTTTAAAAATCTCCAGTCCACCACAGGGACACAAAGAGACAAACGAGACAAACAAACATTAATTTTCTCTCTCACATCTAGAGACAATTTAGAGTTACCAATCAGGCTAACATGTATGTTTTTAGTCTGTGGGAGGAAACCGGAGCACCTGGAGAAAACCCACGCATGCACGGAGAGAACATGCAAACTCCACCCAGAAAGGCCCCTGGACTGGGATTTTGAACCAACCTGTTCGTTGAGAGGCAGCAGCTCTACCAGTTGCGCGACCACGCTGCTGTAATGACACTCAGTTACGCAAATCAGAGGTCACTAAAATTAATGTTGCTTCGGTGTTTAACTTCTCAACAAACTATGTCTGACTCCTCTCCAGCCCCCTCCCCAACTTGACCAGCGACAAGCTTAATTGTATGTTGGCATTCAACCGCTGGGCGTCCAGGTGGTGTTCTGAAAACAACATTGTAGGTAACTGGAATGCATTTTGGGGGAAACCTGGTCTGATGCGGAGAGATGGAATCCATCCCATTTTAAATGGAGCAGCTCTTCTCTCTAAAAACTTAGCTGATTCAGTTGCACATCCAGATTATTGACAATTAACGGTCCAGTCTAGAAATCAGTCCAGGAAGCAGAGTTGTAGTCTTTCACACCTCTCTGCTGTTTCTCCTCCACCCGAAACCCCAATGAAACAGTGCCAACCCGCACACGGCTCACATTAAATAAGCCAAAAATCAGCTCTAAACATATAAATCATAAAAAGCTTATTAAAATAACAGTTACTTTACCAGAACAGAATAATAAAATGATGAAAGGTCGTTTACTGAACATCAGATTTATTTATTTATTTATTTTTATTGTTCTTGTTTTTAATTTTGAGCGACATATTTATTCCAATATGCCTCATTATTGCTCATTGCCAAAGACAAAAGAACAATAAAGTTTTTGCACATGTTTGTGTGCGTGTTTGTCTGTCTTTCAGTAAAATATCTCTTTAAATCTCATATCTCACTAAATGAAAATGCAATGAAATTTTATTGGATGTAGGTCTACAAGTGACTGACATTCAGAGTTGTCCCAGTTTGAGAGGGCTACCACAGCTGACCAAACTTCGCCAACACAAAACTGACTATAATTCGGTCAGTTTCACATATAAATTTGAACTTTATATCATGTTGTAGTAGCTGAAAGTCATCAGTAGCACGTTCTCTGATTTATAGCAGATCTTGCAAGATTTCATCATTATCAATTATCAAAATGGCACATAAAATTATTTTTATGCTTTGCCGCAACAACTCCAACATTTCTCAACATAAATTTAGCTTTAAAGTTGCAGCATGAAAGGCAAAATGCATTCCCTGAAGGAATGCTTGGCCTTTAATTTAGTCTTTTGTATCTCGTCCAAAGACTTTAACAAAATCGAACACAAATTCACATCAGCTGCTGCAGCTGCAGGTGTAAAAACACTGATAAGGCCATTTTAATGCAGAGGAAGAAAAGGACAAAAGAAAACTGGACTGCAATGTGAATGTACGCAGGAGAAATAAAAAAAAAAGGGGGGGAAAGTGCAGGGAATGTGAAGTTAGTGAGCGGAGGGATTACGTGGTGCGGGTGAGAGTGCATGAGAGAGAGACTGACGGACAGAAGAAGGTCAGAAAAGAGATTTGCATGTCAAGTAGTAATAGGCTTGTCCTGGGTACAGACGGGCACACTCGTAAGCTGCAGTGTTCCCGGTGCTGCACGCTGCTTGTGCAAAAAGTGTCAGATTGCATTTCTGCTGACGTCGTCACACTGAATACGACATTTGTAAGACTTGTCGATAAGGACTTTCTATTAACGAGTCATACAGAAAATCTGGCAAGTCTTCAGTCTGAAAGATTAGACTGTTATTTAAACAAAACATTGACCTTTATCATCTGTCATTAAAAGTGTATCATATCTCTAACTTTGCCATGATTTTAAGGCAAAATGCTCAATTAATAAAGAAATCAGTCTCCTCAGTGCATGCATTTTTTTTGTTTTTCTTGTGAGCATGACTAAAAGTGCATCTGCCACAAACACAAACGCTGTAAAAAAATTAAATTAAATTAAGGCCAAGCATTGTTTGCAAGAATGCATACTGCTCATTTCAGGCCAAAGTTTTAAACTGAGATCATCTTATGTTAAGAAATAATGGTGCAATGGTCTTTATGGTTAAAACCTTATTTGGGATATGTTAGCACTGAGTTGTGTGAGTTCAAATGTATTGCTATTGTGTTGCCAGAATTTTGAACATGTTTAAAATATTTGCACATCAAATCCTCTCAAAATAATAAAGGAGTGGCCACAGGCACCCACAACCCATTGTAATGTGTGTGTTTCTTTGAATCCTGAAGTGTGAGAAATATGGGACAACTTCAGGAAGAGTTGGAGTCCTGTAAACAAGGGCGGAGCTAAAAGGGTGGCTGGGGGAGGCATTTGTTAGCCCTGAAAGCTAACTGGCCACCCCAGGTACCACTCCAGTTGACTGACAAGTCATTGTATATGGTACATATAGAAGATGTGCAATTAGAGAAGAGGATAGAAAACAGAGTTTAATTAAACATAAACATTCTACATGTTTATAGTTTGGCACATTGTTTGGTTTGTATGTTATGTTTGTTAAATAAAATCTGAGTTTGCTGAAAATATTTCCGATTTGTGAGTCGTAAATTGAAGAATTCATGCCTAAATGATGGTGTGTTAGTGTGTGTTTGTATTTGTTACCTTGTAAGTCCAATTTTTCCAGCACATACAACATTGTGAGGTCCAACTGCTTGTTATGGGGACCAAAGCCCTATAACCCTAATCCCAAAAGAAGTGCCATTAGTGGGTTTACACTCAGTAAAAATACAACAGAAAATTTACCCATTTTCTTGCAAATGTGAGTCTCTAGTCTACAACAGTTGCAGCTCAGTGAGATAAAGTGAGATATCTAATACACTGGACAGGATCCAATTTGCACCACAGTTCATGTTCATTAATTCAGGTATAAATCCAACATTATTCAGTCAGGTCATCTGGGTGGTTAATTTAGTTTGTTGCTGAGATGTTTCGTCCTTCATCCAAAGGACTTCTTCAGTCTGAGGAGCCCACCAAACCAAACTGAATCCCACAAACAGCTCAATCCCAGAGTGGGAAAAAAACAGTTTGCTGGTGGTAAGATGGCCTCCGGTGCCTGCCCTCTCCCCCATCAACTCCTCTAAGGCAGACCACGCCAAAGTGGTTAAAATACCAAAGCTCATTAATCCAGGTATAGCCTAAATCCAGCAATGTTCAGTCATGTCATCTGGACGGTTTCCAATGGGATGGAGGTCCAATGTGGAAGCAACCAACATGCTGGCCTAGCCCTCTGGACAGATTCTTCTTTGTTGGAAGGTTTTGTCTTTATCCAAAAGTCTGAGGAGCTGCAACAAGCTCAGTCTTATCAACCAGTTTGCTGATGACATCCAGAACTAGCTGTTCACACGTAAAAGGAGGATCATCAGCCTAACATTAGATCGTTAGCACCATGATGGCTACTTGCTATTCACAGGGGGCTGAGTGATATTTGCACAATAAGTGGACTTTACTTAAAAAAAAAAATAATAAAATTTAATTTTTTTTTTTTGATATCTCCTCTCTCAAACCATCATTCCTCTCTGTCCAGGATGTGAACATCTTCATCCCTGAAAGAGTGACCGCTGGCCTGGAGATGAGTGTAGACCACAGAGTCCTGGCCTGATGATGTTGATCTTCTGTGCTGGGCCATCCTTTTGGCCAGTGGCTGTTTAGTTTCCCCGATGTATGACTGATCACCCTCCTGACACTGAACAGCATACACAATATTACTCTGTTTGTGCCGGGGGACTGGATCTTTGGGATGAACCAGTCTTTGCCGTAATGTATTTTGGGGTTTAAAAGCCACTGGGACGTTATGTTTAGAAAATAAACGTCTCAGTTTCTCTGATACTCCCTCAACATACGGAATGACCACTGGTCTGGGTTCCTCCTTTTCACCTGATGGCTGACTGGAGTCCTGTTTGGGTTTCTTCTCTGCTTTCAGGAAGGCCCAGTTAGGATATCCACATTGCTCCAGGGCCTGTTTTGTGTGCGATTTTTGGGATGAGACAGGAGTAAAGGAAGCCATCTTTGTGAAGAGAACCCACCTATCATTAAACAGAGGTGGAGGCCTCCGTGTTCAACCATCACGTTCTTACATTGCTGTTATTGCAAGTATCACACAACCCCCTGTGAATAGCAAGCGGCCATCAGGGCACTAACGATCGGCCTTTAGGCTGATGGTCCAACTTTTTACATGTGAACAGCTAGTTCTGGATGTCACCAGCAGACTGGCTGAACCACTATGAGAAGGTGCTATTTATAAGATTGAGTTTGTTGCAGCTCCTCAGACTGAAGAAGTCTTTTGGATAAAAAACAAAACATTTCAACAAAGAAGAATCTGCCCAGAGGACCTGATTTAAGCTTGTTAGATTTATCCTCCTGGATTATTGAGCATGCATCAGGACAAAAGTCAAATCTGTTTAGCCAAACAAAAATAACAGGGTTAGCTCACAATGAAATAAAACAAAACACTTTAAAAATAAAATAAAAAGATAATTTAGGTAACCTCAACTAGATCTTTGGAATGTGACAAGAAGACAGTGGTGCCAACCAATGGAGAAGACCTTAAGCTTTTCCATTGTTAGATTATAGAGACTGAGCTGAGACCTTTTGTCATGGATGAAGTCAAAGCTGTCCTTTTGTCACTGAGGACAAGAATGCACTTCTAAGTGCGAATGACAAAAAGGAGAAATAGGTGATGGGAGGGGAAACCAGAGAACTTGGAAATAAAGAGAAGGAGCTGGAGGATTTCATCACATCAATGCTCAATATAATCTATGGCTGTTAAAGAAAACTAATTTAATTTAATCTAATCTGATCTTTCTTTATTGTCCACTATCCTGTTGAGGGAGACGCACAGCTCTTTCAACCCTCAGGATGTTAATGTTCAAACGGGACCCTCAGAAAGATGTTTTATGGTACAAGCATGGAGAAAAGTGGACAAAATAAAGGAAAGGTTTCGCAAAAATGAATTTGTTATCATCTATGTGGAGATGTACACAGCAGCTAAGACTGAGCAGCCCGATCTGAACTGTGTGCTCAGAATAATCCAGAACACGGGGGGAAGGTGTGCATGTGTAGGGTGGGGGGTGGGGGGTGTTTAAACTGCCCTGGCATGCTGCCAGTCTTTCAGTCTCTCATTACCACTGTGCCTGTGTGTGTGTCTGTGCGTCTTCTGCACACTAGAACAAACTACGGGAGCCCGTCAGCGTGACGGGCGTTTCCATGGCAACGCCAGAGCAGGTTCCAGATGTGATGCATCATATTTCTGCAGGATGTCGACGCACACACATTAAACCGGCTGCAGACCTTTGGTTTTTATCTCAACAGTGGTTTTTTTTTTTCATTTAAACTTTCATCCCTCTATAATTCTGCTTCAACCTTTAAGTTGAATCTTCAGTTTTTCTTCTATTTTTTTATATGTTAACACAATAACCCTCGTCTTTTTATTTTTACTTTTACCTAGAACAGCACGGCTATAAATGACCCTCCCATTTGTCATTTGATTAAGCTCAGTGCTATAAGGACGTCAGTGCTTGGACGCACGTGTTCATTATTAAATTCAGGTGTATCCATTGGGATTTTGTGTCCTGAGCTCCAGCAATGGGCAGTCAGGATGTTTTTACAATTCCAACTTCGTGACGACACTTGATTTGGTTGGATGGAGGAACTTGATTGGACCACTCAGAGCCCTGATCTCAACTCCACCGAGCACCTTCAGGATGAACTGCAACAACCAGAGCATCCAGTCTAATCTCTGTGTCTGAATGGGCACAAATTCCTACAGAAACACTCCAAAATCTGGTGGAAAGCCTTCTGAGAAGAGAGGAAGCTTACAGCTGCAAACTCAGTCCCTGTTGGTGTATTTAGTCCAAATATTTTAGTCCTCAAAGCAAAAAGAATGAAACCAAGTTCTTCTGACCCACATCCGACAGAGGTGCAAGAGTAAATATTAGTCCATTCCTCTATCAGAGCATGTCACGCTGCCTTTGACTGTCATAATTTGTAGATCGTCACCGCTGAGAAAAGCCTTTCTGTCTCCAATACCACAACTTTTAAAGAAATGAAACGATGAAGATCACACAGATGTGCAAAGTGACCAATAGAGATGAGTCATGCAAAAACATGAAAATGATGAAAAATGGAGATTCGAGTGTTTTCCAACAAATTAAAGTCAGGTCCTCTGGACGGATTCTTCTTGTGGAAACGTTTTGTCTTTTATCCACAAGACTTCTTGAGTCTGCGGAGCTGCAACAAACTCAGTCTTATAAATATCATCGTCTTATAGAGGTGCAACAAATTTGTTGTTGACATCCAGAGCTAGCTGTTCACATGATAAAGGAGGACTATCAGCCTAACGATTGGTTGATAATGCCCTCATGGACGCTTGCCATTCACAGGGCGCTAACAGCAAGAGGGGGACAGTTGGACACGGAGGCCTCCACCCTTGTTTAACGATGGACAGGTTATTTTCACAAAGATGGCTTCCTTCACTCCTCTCTCAAACCAGCGTTCCTCTCTATCAAGGATGTGCACATCTTCATCGCTGGTTTGAGAGAGGAGTGAAGAA
Organism: Nematolebias whitei; assembly: GCF_014905685.2. Classification (NCBI taxonomy): domain Eukaryota; kingdom Metazoa; phylum Chordata; class Actinopteri; order Cyprinodontiformes; family Rivulidae; genus Nematolebias; species Nematolebias whitei. Next base: position 24,616,384 of record NC_056512.1, on the reverse strand, counting down.
AGTCATCTTTGTGAAAAGAACCCGTCCATCGTTAAATGGGGCAGAGGCCTTCGTGTCACGTTTGGGCAAAACATGAACCCCTCGTTGCCTCCGATGTGTGTCTCATCGTGTGTGAATGTGATAAAGCAGTCTTTAGAATGATTTGTTCAATTAACTTTGTACAGATCTACAAAGTAGTATAAAAGGAGGGCACAGATTGTAATGTAAAGCACTTTGAGTATCTTGAGTACAGGTAGATAGAAAGGTGCTACATAAGTACACTCCATTTACCATTTAATTCCTCTGCAACTAATTTTTTAAATCCTTTTACTCTTTTGGACCTATGTGCGCTCATGTATGTTCTGGCTTTAGCTAGATTTATTTTTTTACTTCAGTATGCCACTTTTTGTACCAATTAGACCTCTGCTGTAACAATATTCTCAGCATCCATCCATCCATCCATCCATCCATCCATCCATCCATCCATCCATCCATCCATCCATCCATCCATCCATCCATCCATCCATCCATCCATCCATCCATCCATCCATCCATCCATCCATCCATCCATCCATCCATCCATCCATCCATCCATCCATCCATCCATCCATCCATCCATCCATCCATCCATCCATCCATCCATCCATCCATCCATCCATCCATCCATCCATCCA
>NC_056512.1:24606870-24610731 GCF_014905685.2 Nematolebias whitei | reverse complement strand
TATATATATATATATATATATATATATATATATATATATATATATATATATATATATGTATAAACCAGCCACTCCTATCATTTGAGGGAGCTGTTTTCTACTATTCATATTGCTTAAAAGTTTAGTTTCCTCAAATGATTGGGGTGGCTGAAGATAAATCTATGAAGGCCAAGGCCACCATTGGTCACCCCCTGGCTCCACCACTGCACCTGCTCATGGATTAAACTGCTCGGTCCTACTCACCAGAATCCGTCATTCCATTCTTCTTTGGATAAATAAAAAACAAATAAATGGACTACCTCTGTTCTTCTCCACAGTGTAGCTCCTACCCACTTAAATATATTGCACCAAAAACATTAAGGTTTATTGTTAGGTCACATCTCCATCAATTATGTACATTCCATGTTTAAATCCTGTCTACAAAAACACTCACTTTCAAAAATGTCAAATATTCACTAATCAAATCCCTAGCGATGGGGAACATTGGACTGCTTGTTTTACTATGATGATATGAGAGACGTAGCATTTCCTTATTAGGTTTCCTTATTTCTAAAGAAGAAATTATGAATATAAAGATTAGGCCTGATTTTTGTCTTTAAGCGCCAACACACACACATACATACACACACAGAGCCATTAATAAGGTGTCTAGACGGTGCAGCCGTGGTCCTGCCCTCTGGTGTGGTTCAACATACAAATCAACAGAATGACAAAAGGCAGATCAGGGGAGAGACAGTTTGTTGTTGTCAATAAAAATGCATGATCTCTGCAGTCCTTGAGGAAAAACTGATTGGTCTTATCGTCTCGCTGTGTTGGCCTTCACCTTCCTGCACACACACACACACATACAAAGGTAAAATTGAAGGCAGCAAACTCATAGCAATGTTTCATTTTTTTCTACTTTTGGTTTTCTTTTAGTTTTCTCTTTTTTTTATTAATATTTAACGTTGTTAAAATTATCTATTGTCGGAGCTCTTCCACCTTTTTATTACTGCCCAGCAACGAAAGTCGAAGACGAACCATCACACGTCGTGTCTTTGTGTGTCTGTTGACCAAACCTTTCACGACCCAACGAATACATTTTAATGAAACTCTGCAAAACAGAACATTGAATTTTCGTCTACGACTGATTTTCTTCTGGATTTACAAAAAGCCACAGTTGAAATCTTACAAATGGCTACAACTCAGTGAATTTTACAGATACTGAACTAAATCTGGTGTGGTAGTAGCTGAGAGTCACTACATCACACACTCTGACTAACACAGCCTCATGAGATCATTGGCTGCGTTTCTGTCCCTTCTCAGTGCACAAGGGTTGAAAACTGGCACGAAAGGTGGCGGGTGATATGCATTACTAGGCTTTTAGTTTATGAGCAATGTTTTATTGTGGCCTCCTGCTGTAGAGGGTCTTGAGTTTCGGCTAATGAGACAAGTTCACTCAGCACTTTTGTTTGTTTACTAATGAATATTTCACAGCATCTTTGAGCAGTACTGCGAGTAAAGACACCCACGTGTCATCAAATGTCAACAGTCGAAAGAAGAGTAAGTTTGAGGTACTGTTTGGTGATACTGTAATGATAGAAACTATTAGCTCAAGGTGGTAAAGCTCTCACTGCAAACTATGAAGTTAAACATAACGAATGTCCTGAACTTTACCAAAATGGTGCAGTTTGAGTTTACTCTGGGACCTTTCCAGAAATGTTTAGATGCAGTTTTGAAATTATAAGATTGCATAATGCTCGTCTATAATAAGACGAAAAAGCCTTACAAGCTGTAAAAATAATGTAAATTACATAAAAACATCACATTATGAGATAGACCATGGGGGAAATCCCTCATCTCTGGAACTCTCTACCCCCTGACTTACGAAACACCACCTCTTTCTCTATTCAAGACTACTCTGAAAACACATCTCTTTAGACTCGCTAATCCTCATCTTTGCTGTATGTATTTTATATTATTTATGTATTTTATATTTCAATTTATTCCTGTTGATCTTTGCACTGTGCTTGTTTGTTTTTACACAATCTTTCTGATATGTTTCTTACTGTAAAGTGTCCTTGGGTGTCCTGAAAGGTGCTTTTTAAATAAAATGATGATGATGATTATTATAAATGGAAAAATCTGTTTTCAAATGCTCGCACTTCACTTTATTTATATAACTCCAAGTCACAGCAGAAGTTGTCTCAGGGCACTGAACAGAAACATACGTTACATAAAAAAGCCAATTAGTAAATGTTATCTCGCTAAGGAAGCCAGCAGATTGTGCTAAATCTTCACTTCATCACAGTCTCCCATCCTGAGCAAGCACAAGTGCAAAAGTGGAAAGGAAAAACTCCCTTTGAACAGGAAGAAACCTCCAGCAGAACCAGGCTCAGGACGAGCGTCCATCTGCTTTGACCAGCTGGTGTTACAGAGGAACAGGAAGGAGAAACAGCCAAACACAGAATGGCAGGTCCAGGTGAACTTTAAATAGGAAGGAGGACAAAAAACACATTAAATATAGAAATAATTACAAATACAAACAGGTACAGTCGAGCAAGTAAAGACAGCAGAGTGAAGAAATGTGGTCAGTTTGTCCTCCAGCAGTCGAAGCCTATAGCAGCATAACTAAGGGACAGCTCAGGAAACCCAAGCCAACCCTAACTATAGGATTTATCAAAAAGGAAAGTCTTCATCCCAGTCTTAAAACTGGACAATGTGTCAGCCTCATGGACAGAAACTGGAAGTTGGTTCCACAAGAGAGGAGCCTGATAACTGAAAGATCTTCCTCCCATTCTGCTTTTGGAAACTCTAGGAACTGCAAGTAAACCTGCAGTCTGAGAGTGAAGTGCTCTGTTAGGAAAATATGGAACAATAAGATCTGTAATATAAGATGGAGCTAGGTTGTTGAGAGCTTTGTAGGTTAGAAGTAACATTTTGAATTCTATTCTGGATTTGACAGGGAGCCAAAGGAGAGAAGATAAAACTGGAGAGATATGAGCTCTCCCACTAACTCCAGTTAAGACTCTGGCAGCAGCATTTTGGATCAACTGAAGACGTTTTAAAGACGTTTTTGGACACACAGATAATAAACCATTGCAATAGTCCAGTCTAGACGTGACAAATGCATGAACCAGTTTTTCTGCATCATTTTTAGATGTTTCTAATTTTAGTGATATTACGCAGGTGGAAGGAGGCGGTTCTAGTAACGTTTTTAATGTGGGGGATAAGACATGTCCTGATCAAAAATAACACCAATATTTTGAACATTAGAGCTAGAGGTCAGATTAATGCCATCCAAGGAGGGAGAAAAACTGAAAATTGTATTCCTAAAATGCTCAGGTCCAAAAACTAAAAGTCTCGTCTGTGCTCAAAAGCAGAAAATTTAGGGTCATTTAAGACATTGCTTGTAGTCTAAGTAACTGATTGGACTCAACAGGTTTCATGGATAAATATATTTTATTTCGCTGAAATGAAATAATTTAGTGGCTCTCCAAGATGTAGAGAAATATAAACCTTTTGGATTCAGAAATGGCCAGCAGTGATTTGTTGTTAGATGATTTTTGCAAACACAGAATCTGACATTTAAAACAAAAAACTGCTAAATGAATTTGTTTCAGGCCTACGTCCACCAAACTCTGTGAGAGCTTGTAGACAGAGATGAGGTGGGATTAAAATCTGTTCTTAACAGGGCAATAGTAGCCTGTGGCAAAGACACACACACACGGTCACACGCACGCACACACACACACAAACAGTGTAGCCTGAGATGCTCATTGTTATTCTACGCACACTTGTGGTCACAGTCAGGGCCAGGCAGGAGTTTGGAGTGACACACACACACACACACACACACACACACACACACACACACACACA
>NC_056512.1:24606661-24606860 GCF_014905685.2 Nematolebias whitei | reverse complement strand
CACACACACACACACACACACACACACACACACACACACACACACACTAGGGGTGCATGCAGTCATGTCGTATCACAAATGCTAAATTCCCCACAAGATTAAAAAAATACAAAAGCAAGAATTATTTACACACACACTTGTGTACGAACCACCACACACACACACACACACACACACACACACACACACACACACACAC
>NC_056512.1:24599092-24606651 GCF_014905685.2 Nematolebias whitei | reverse complement strand
CACACACACACACACACACACACACACACACACACACACACACACACGTGTACGAAGCCCCACCACACACACATTCCAGCACAGCCGCAGAAACATCTGCCACCAGCAGCAGCCATCTCTGCACTCTTGTTTAGCTTTAACTCATCTGGAAGGTTTAAATTAATTTCATCAAATAAAAATAGTCAAATAAAACGTATAAACTTAAATTATTATTAATTAGAAAAATAAAACTGATTTATTTTATCATGAAACTGACTTGACTTTCATTTTCACAATTGATCTTGTTTTACCACAATTATCCACTAGAGGGCGGTAAAACAAACTGCAGAAGACTGATGCAACCTTTGCTGCTGATCATTACACTTCAGCTTTTTAATTTTTTGTTTGTAAGAATTACAACAGCTAAAACATATTTAAAGAGCACGTTTGCTCAAAGTTTTATTAAAAAACGTACAAAGTATGTTAAAGGAGTATGGAATAAGGAATGACACATTTATCTCACCAAATTTCAGAATTTATGAGAATTAAAAAAATAATTACCGAGTTGAAGCTATTTTTGAGTTCATTAAGGTTGGTTAGCTGTGGCGGCCATCTTGACTTCAAAAGCTAAGCAGTTGAAAATGTTTTCAGCATGGAGGAACTTTAAAATACAAAACAGGAACAGTTCCGCAGTTTGGGTATTTCTCATAATCCTCATTTACATCAATTCTCATATATTTTCATTTTCTCATTTAGTTTTGGACATTTGCTATGATACGTAACCATAACAACTGGGAGCAGCTGATTAATATCTCAAATAATATGTAAGCTACAGCTCCAGATTTCAAATGAGTTGAAAAGGAGGTGTTGTGGATGTATTCCCGTCTACCTGCCAGCTGTGCTTGAGTGCCTGACCACTGAAATCCTGGAACTAGCAGGAAACGTGACTCGTGACAGCAGAAGGACCGGGATCATCCACCGACACCTGCAGCCGGCTGTCCGCAGTGATGAACATCTCAGCAGGCTGCTGGGAGGAGTGGCCATCGCTCGGGGAGGAGTTCTGTCCAGCATTCGTGTGGTCCTGCAGCCCAGAGGAACCAAGAGGCCAGCCGAGTCTGGGTGGACGGATCAGCCGGCATCTGCGGTTTTTTGGATCCGCTGTGGGACGGACGTTTACAAGAGATCCTTCCTGCCCACAGCCATCAGCATCTATAACAACTCTTAATGAAACAAGGATGATGAGTTACAACAACATTTAATTTCCCTTTGGGATTAATAAAGTATTTTTGAATTGAATTGAATAATGTGTCATTTGTTGCTAGGGACATTTAACATGCAAACACCGGTCTAACTCTTAAAGCTAACAGAGCTAAGCTGAGGAAACTAAAAAGAGACAAGCAGTAGGATAGCAGAAAGCCGTGGTGGAAAAAATCAGATTAAAAAGGCTTCCTTGGATTCAATTAATCCTAAAGGGAAATTAAGTGTTGTTGTAGTAGCTCATCATCCTGGTTTCATTCAAGAGTTGTTATAGATGCCGATAGCTGTAGGTAGGAAGAATCTCCTGCAGTGAATCCAAAGAATCTGGCCACAGATACTGATCCGTCCACCCGGATCCAGCTTGCTGTCAGATCCAGTGGGCCTCTCGGTCCTCCTGGGCAGCAGGACAGTCTGAATGCTGGGCAGAATGTCTCCCCGAGCGATGGTCACTCCTCCCAGCAGTCTGCTGAGCTCCTCGTTGCCACAGACAGACAGCTGAAGGTGCTGGGGGATGATCTCAGTCCTCTACAAACCTAGTTTCTCACCAGCTCCAGGATCTCGGCGGTCAGGCACTCGAGCACCACTGCCATGTTGACAGGAATTCATCCACGGCACCACCTTTTCAACTCATTTGGGATTTGGGGCTGTAGTTGAGTTAGTTGAGCTTTTGAGATGTTGATCAGCTGCTGTTGGTTGTTAAAAACATCTTGCTGCCATGGTTACACATCATAACAAATGCTCAAAAGTAAAAAGGTTTCAGTAAAAAATCCTTCCAGCTGCACAGCATCCAATACCAGAGTAAATAAGCATCCAATAAAAAGCGATTTACATCCATACAAAAAAGGAACTAAAGTTTTCAAAAGCAATAACTCAGAGTGAATGTAACAACTACTCCAACACGCAGCCACCCCGAGCGGCACAATTCAAGAATCTGTTCAGTTGGATCAGTAGTTTCTGCTTGTGATCAAATCTGTGGATGCTGATGGACCACACTGTGCTCTTCTTGTATGTCTTCGGTTTGTTCAATGACCTCTGGAACAAACAACTCAAACAATGAACAACACAATGCATCCAACACCAACAAGGCAACCAGAAAACAAACGCATTCAAGCTGGCGCTGTGCCATGAGACGGTGGCATTCACAAGAGAGGCTCCAGGGTCCACCTGTCTGTCTGGATCTTTACATCTGTCATCTTTTCTGGTCTGCTCAGAATCTAAACCAATATTATTATTAATAAAAACACTATTTGTATAACACTTTTTAAAACAAATGTTACAAAGTGCTTGACATTAATCAATTAAAACATCATAATTGACACCAGAAGCACAAAAAGTATACCAGATCAATTAAAATACATAAGGCAAAACGAAAATAAAAATATGAAGAAATTCTAATATTAAAAGCCTAATAGATGTTTCAACTAATGATTTTAAAGAAGACAATGAAGAGGCCTGTCTAATATTAAGAGGAAGAGTATTCCACAAATTTGGAGCCCTGACCATAACCTCCCTTCTTCTGTCACCAGTCGAGCTCTGGGAGTGGAAAGTAATAACAGATTTAAGGATCTGAGATTGCAAGAAGGGATATAAGGGGTAAGAAGCTCAGATAGATATGATGGCGCAAGGCCATTCAAGGATTTAAAAACAAAATAAAAATTTGAAGTCAATTCTAAAAACCACAGAGAGCCAGTGCAATGAGGACAGAACAGGAGTGATGTTATGGGATCTTGTAAGCACTCTAGCTGCAGTGGTTTGTACTAGTTGAAGACGATTAAGAAAACTTAGGGGCAGACCAGAAAACAAAGAATTACAATAATCACAATGACAGGAGACAAAGGCATAAATAAGAGTTTCTGCATTGATTAAAGAAAATAAATGCTCTGATTTTGGCAATATTCCTAATTTAAAAAAAAGAAGCCGTTTTTGTGATGTGCTTAAAATGTTTAGAAAACTAAGATCAGAATCAAAGATCACCCCCAAATTTCGGGCTTCACGAGTGCAGTTAAAACCAAGAACAGAAAGGGACTGAACTACTAAATCCCTTTTGGCCTTGGGTCCAAACACCATCACCTCAGTTTTTATCATTGTTGAGTGAAAGATAATTATCAGACATCCATGTTTTGATGTCTGCAAGACAGAGGGTAAGTTTATTGAGAGTAGAGGTCTGATGGATTAATAGCCAAATAAATCTGGGATGGTATGCATGGAAACGAAAAGAGACGTTGAATTTATGAATAAATTGACCAAGTGGTAGCATGTAAATTGAAAATAATAGTGACCCAAGAATAGACCCTTGAGGAACACCACAGGTGAGAGAAGCTGAACTGGAGGGATTATTGCCAGAAAATACAGAAAAAGTTCTGTCATGAAGATTTGAATGACCTCAGAGCAATATCTCTAACACCTAATCTTCATCTACGTCACGTTCACAGCTTTCAGCTCGTCCAAGAGTCTGACCCGTCCGTGGGCCACCATCCTCAGATGAAACTAGAAAACAGGGAAGCTGCTGCAGGAAGCATCAATTTTATTTTAAGGACACATGGGATGAAAGTACCACCATTTATTTCATGAAAGTAAAAAAAATGATGCTACACTGTCCCATGTGTACTTGCAGGGTGTCCCCTGTCAAAGTTTTGGACTAAAGCCAAGTTGCCCCCACAGGACTGCTCTCACTGCAGCTGAGTGTTGAAACAAAAAAGAGGCTGGATCTGTGCCATGTCTTCATGAAGAGAGCAAGAAGACTTCATGCAACACACACGCACGCACGCACGCACACACACACACACACACACCAGGTGCTCCTTTGAAGCACAAATAAAACCAAAGACAATAAAAAAATAAAAAATCTGTTTTAGTGTTCTTGTTCTTTGCTTTGTCAGAGATTTTAAAGGTTATTAGAGATGTATGGGCTCAAATTCCAGCCATAAATATTTTGCACGAAAAAAAAAAAATTTGTGACCATGTATAAAAAAAAATGTATAGGTATAAAAAGAATTGTATGTGTAAAACAATTATGCAACCTTGTAAAAAGTTGTACGTGCAAAAAAAATCGCAACCTTGTAAAAAAAAAAAAAAAAAAAAGATTACAGATGTAAAAACAAACAAACCTCAAGTTCAAAAAACGTTCAATACAAAAACAACTGGACTTTATTTGTAACTTTATTTGTAATTTATTTGTAAGTCCTGGATGACTGAGAATGTCCAGTTGTTTTTGTATTGAACGTTTTTTGAATTAATCATGTCCTGATGACTGAGAATCTTCACCAGCATTAACCTCAAGTACAAAACTTTTTTACAACGTTCTGTGTACAGATACAAATCCAAATACTACGTGTACGAATTTTGTCCTGGATTTTCCTCCTCTCAGCCGATTGCTCAACGTCATGTCAATCACAAATGAAGGATCCGATCAGAACAGAAGGGTTTGGCGGCTCGTTGAGCGGACTGGTTGTCAGAGCGTCCACCATATTGAACGTGGCAGATCTGCAGGTGAACCAACAAGGAAATGGACTGAACTTGAAAAAACACTGTTCTACAAAGTGAAGTTAATCCCCGTCATTCACACACCAATATATTTGGAAAACAAACAGGCTCCAAAGACATTTGTAACTTTTAATGTGGTTATTAAACATGTTTAGTCCTTAAATGTTTAGGTTTAAAGGTAAACACTAAAACATTTGTTAGTTTGAGTGTTTACAACTACTGATGTGTGTAACACCATTACTGTGATGATAAATATAGAAATATTCATATTTAACATTTAATCTGTGTCTATAATAACCAGATCCTGAAATGTAGATGTGACGTGTGGATTTTCTGAATAAAGAGAACAGTCACATTTAAGAGATTTTGATTAATACACACATGCAGAATATTTATGGATAGAATTTGAGCCCAAAGAGATTTTTAAAAAGGGTGACATGTTATTAATATAGAAGTGTTGGGTTCTGTTCTGACTGGATTAGAATCGTTTGGACTTGAAGTTCTGCGCTAACATTTGTTGAGGATCAACATCACTCGCTGCCTTGAACAAAAACCTTTAAACACAGCACTCGTTTTATCGATTAGTCCTCAAACTGTACGCTGGAGACAACGCTCAGCTACTACCATGCCAAACTTGTAGCTTGATCTCTGTAAAAGTTGCACAGTTGGAGCCATTTTAGTAGATTTTGTTTTTGAAGTCTTTTGTTTTAAACAGTTGCTGAGAATCACACAATGAAAAACAAAATTGTATATTTGTTCTTTTATTTCCTTCCAAAACAGGAAATATTACACATTCCTTTGAGAACTTATTCATCCATTCAGCTGCTGGTTTTAAATTAAATATTTACAAAACAGAACAGAAACACACACAAGTGGAAATCAGAAATATTCACATTATTAGTTTGGAATAAAGCACATTTTCTTTGGAACAGTCTTTCTGCTCCCCCGAGGCAAATCAAACTCTGATTTCATGTCAGAACTGAAGATTTGCTGCGTCCGAGCCGCGGCTTCAGGCAGCACAAACCACAACTGGCCGTCGTCAGCAAGTCGTAAACAGGAGCGAATTCCTCCAACTTAAAATGGCGAACAGGAGCTGCGAGCGTCTGATTCTTTCACATTTGTCTCCTTCAGTCATCATTTGTCTGCAGGGATTCTGGATCACATAAGATCAGAGCTGACGGAGTAAATCAGACGCGCTTCGGTCTGAAAAAGGGCGAACATAATTGAAGTAGGTTTATTTTCTGAGACTGAGCAGGGTTTTTTTTTAACTTCTCGTGTTTCATGCGGTCACTTCCTGCAGCTTCGTCCGTTTCTCCCTTCCTCTGTCTCTCCGGTCCTCTCGGTCGTTCATGTGGCTCGACGAGGAGCGCACGCTGTCGCTGCTGGACCTCCGCCTCTCCTCCAGTTTACGAGCCTTCTCTTCCTTCTGCCTTCCTCCTCCTCCGCTGCCATCCCCAAACTCTGGAGTTTCTCTCCCCCCTCTCGGAGTCTTCTCGGACCTCTGCTCTCCTCTATGTGCCTTGCTCTCATTTCTACTTCTGTTTGGCATCGACCCCCCACCAGGGAAGCCTTTCTGGAAGTTTTCAATGGGTTCAAAGAGGAGCAGGTCTTGGTCCTCACAGTGATTATAGTATGGTGAAGGTGGGGAGTGCTCAGGTCTGCTCTTCTCTCTGTAGTTTGATGGAGGCTGGTGATGGTGGTGCGAATAGTAACTGTTCTTTTTGCCCATGTTGGTTTTGAAACAGTACTGGTCTGATGAGTACATGCATCTGCTGCTCAAAGGTTTCCAGCTCATGATGCTGCCGCCCTGCAGCCGCTCTCTCCTCTCTGTGCTGTGCAGCACTGAGGAAGAGGAGGGCTGGTATCTCTTTTGCACTGACGGCTCGTCTCTCCTCCACTCGTCCTCTCTTCCTCCTTGCTTCAGTCTTTTCCTCTCTTTTTGATTCTCGCTCTCTCGTGTTCTCTCCCGGTCACTGGGCCTCGTCTCCTCGTCCCTCTTTGCGCCACCAGAGGGATCCACACCCAAGTTGGACAAAGCTGAGTGAGTCTCTTTCTCCTGGTCTCTGCCTCTTGTCCCTCTGTCCCCGTCTCTCCTTCGCTCTGTGGATCTTTGTCTCTGTTCACTGCTCTGCGTCGTTTCACAGCCGCTCACAGTCACAGACGGCTGTGGGAGAGCTGCCGAGTTCAAGATCTCCATCTGGCTTTGCTTCTTTCCACTGTTCTCCCATCTGCAGCGAGACACCTGAGGAAAAGGAAATGTGTCTCAAACAGGAAGTACTTTTTTCTGCAAAATATCCTCCAAAGTCAGCAGTAAACTTAGAAACTTTTCATGGGTATTTCAAGAACAAAGTATATTTTAGTGTAATTTGGAGCAAAACAACCAGATTTCACAAAAGTACACCGAGTATATTTATGCTATTCCACATTCAAATGAACACTGCTTACTGCAGGTGTTTAGGCCACGCCTCCTACGTGCACCAAGTGTTCACGTGCACAGCTGATTTCCAACTCTGGACGCTTGAAGCTTCATCTTTAAGCCGGTGGAGCTCTGATGATATGATTTCAAATCAAATGATTGTTTCTGCCCACTGTCACAGACACGTTTTATTTATTTATTAGGCCCGAGCAGCTAAGCGCTGCGAAGGCCTATTGTAATTGTGCTGTTTCTTATTATTATTATTTTTTTCCGCCCAAGATCGCATTTTTGGAGGCCTTAACATATCCCAAAACTCACCATATTTGACCCAAAATTGTCCCCCGCGAGAAATGCGAGGTATTTAATGGAACCAAAAGTGGGCGTGGCCAAACTGCTCCACAGCGCCCCCTAACGTGAGATATGA
>NC_056512.1:24597950-24598992 GCF_014905685.2 Nematolebias whitei | reverse complement strand
CATCCATCCATCCATCCATCCATCCATCCATCCATCCATCCATCCATCCATCCATCCATCCATCCATCCATCCATCCATCCATCCATCCATCCATCCATCCATCCATCCATCCATCCATCCATCCATCCATCCATCCATCCATCCATCCATCCATCCATCCATCCATCCATCCATCCATCCATCCATCATCTTCTGCTTATTTCAGTTTTGTGGGGCAGCAACTTGAGCAGGAATGACCAGACATCTCTTTCCACAGCCACCTCTTCCAATTCTTCTGGGAGGACTCCAAGGCGTTCCCAGGACAACCGAGAGATGTAGTCTCTCCAGCTTGCTGGGTCTTCCCCGGGGTCTCCTCCCAGTCGGACATGCCTGAAGCACCTGAGGCGCTCAGGGAGCATCCTTACCAGGAGTGAGACAACCCTTCAATTAAACCAAATGGTTTTGGTTGCCAACCTCTCAGACAAAAAAAGAGAGCATGAAAAAGAGATGAGGGAGTTTAGGGAAGTGTGTTAAAGTGGGTGTGTAGAGTTTCCATCTCAATGCTTTATTCATGACAGCGTAGAGTTACAGCTAGTATAAATGCACACTGACTGACACAAATTCTCCAGTAACTCAAAAACAAACTAATTTCCTCTGGAGACAAACCTAAAAATCAAACAGAGATCTTGAGATGTGAAAATGGGAAAAAGATTTTAGAAATACATACGTATAATTAGCCATTTCCCTGTCAGGTCTTGAAATAAATTAATATATTTTTAAACCTCCTCTAGTTGAAAAGACTTGTTTATAATTGTACATTATTATAAAATGTAATATTCAAACTTCATGCAAAGCCTCATGCAGAAAGAAAACGAACAATGAGAAAGACCAATTCTGTTACCAGTCAGGATGAAAAGTTGAATTTTGTAGCTTCACAAGAAAATGGAGTTTGTCTGCTTTCAGCGCACACTGTTAGCCTGTTGTTATTTTTCCAGGTACCGTATTTTTCAGACTATAAGGCGCACCTGATTATAAGGCACAATATCAACAAATGGATCTGTT
>NC_056512.1:24592150-24597940 GCF_014905685.2 Nematolebias whitei | reverse complement strand
TAAGGCGCACCTGATTATAAGGCACAATATCAACAAATGGATCTGTTTTCATACGTAAGGCGCACTGGTTTATAAGGTGCATTAAGCGAAACCAGACGATCAGATAAGTCAAACTTTATTCAACTCATTCACAATAACTACATAAAATCGGTTTGAGTCAGTAAGCACAACCAGAGTTAATACATAAGGAGCGCCGGATTTAAGGCTCAGTCGTTGTTGAGAAAATTAAAGGATTTTAAGTGTGCCTTATAGTCTGAAAAATACGGTAAATGTGAAACAGAACTCACGACTCGTGTATCGATAGTTCAGATGTTTTAAAGTGGTGTTTGGTAGAAAGGTTAATCCTGTATCTCACCAGGCTGACACCGTTGGCAACAAACTGAACATCATTCATGACTGGGTTTCAAAAATGTCTCAAAATGTTCACAAGTTTTTTAAATTTCCTTATGGTTGCAGGGATTCGCTCTCATTTTGTAGGAATTTTGAACACGTTTGAAAAATCACAGGTGCTTTTCTGTGATTCAAAAAGAAATGTGAGACAGTTTGAGAAATAATTCACTTCACTGCAACTAAACTTTGAGCGTGGATTGTAGGAATGTTGAGCAAAGATCACAATTTTATATGTGCAAACCTGACGCAACGGTTCAGTGATTCCAAGTGAAAATGGTGCATATTTCTTCAAAATTCTGTGACTAAGTTGCCCAATTAGATACAGATTTTATAAACAACAATTATCTTTCCTGTTGCAGATGGCTCTTTGAACAACCTCCGTTTGTAGAAATTGAGTTTAATAATAACCAGACTCACGAGCTAATTGCTAGTCTGTGCATAAAGAAAAAAATGGATCTCTGCTCAAAAACAACGCCAATCTCAATAAAGCCGTTGACAAAACCCGAGTGTCACAAAGTTTGATGATTTATTAACGGCCAAAGGCGGCTGGATAAAGGTCTCATTTTTGGGACTGTGCTGCAGAACTAAGTGTTGTAAATACAAGAGCGATGACAAGATAGATGCAAAATAGTGACAAAGTGAAGCAAATACAATATATATATATATTCAAAATCAAACCTTCTGACTTAAATAGAGAAAATGGAAACCTGAAGTCTGATAGACAAAATAAAAATTAATATAAAAGGAAACAAACATCAAAAGCAAAGACCAAGTGATCGGATCTTTGGCAAGCTGTTTCCTCTACAAGTCAGAGATATGCAAAACGATTGAAAAGATTCATAACTGGCTGATACTGTACCCACCACTGCACCATGTATTTACTGGATAACTGGACATCAGTAACTTCACGCAGACTCTCTCACTGGTACATTTTCATCTTTAAATCACTTTTTGGTCGGCTGCCTTTATACATCTCCTACATGTCTCTGCGTGAGTGCAGCTACAGCGTGCGCTCTCAGGACATTATTACCTGCAGTGTCCCCACTGTGAGAACTGAACTAGGCAAAAGGGCCTTCTCCTACTCCGCTCCTGTTTCCTGAAATATCTTGCAAAAAGATCTGAAGCTCTCGACCTTGACCTCTCTAACTGGCTTTAAACATGTCAAGTTCCTGGCAAAAACCAATGCAGACATGTTCCTGTTTTTAGTTTTCTACACCACCTTATAATCTAGCTGTTCTTTCACTACTTTTTCCTTTTGACTGTCCTTTTGGTTGCCATGTTATTTTAATTTGTAAAAATAAATAAATAAATTTGTATGGCTCTTTTTTTGTCTATTGTTTTCTTTGTAATTCACTGTTGTCATCACTCTTTGTTAAAATCAGGTCTCTCTTGTAAATGAGTCCCCAAGGCGCAATGGGATTAACCTGTCTAAATAAAGGTTGAATGAATGAATGAAAAAGCAAACAAACAAACAAACAAACAATAAAAAATTCTGTTTGATTTAGAAATCCTACATTTTTATGTTGATATGTGTATATATATATATATATGTGTGTGTGAATATATTTACATATATCCATCCATTTTCTTCTGCTTATCCGGGGTCGGGTTGTAGGGGTAGCAGCCTAAACTTCCCTCTCCCCAGCCACTTGGCGTTCCCAAGCCGGCCGAGAAACATAGTCCCTCCAGCGCGTCCTAGGTCTTCCTATGGGTCTCCTCTCGGTGGGACGTGCCTGGAACACCTCACCAGGGAGGCGTCCAGGAGGCATCCTAACCAGATGCCCGAACCACCTAAACTGGTTCCTCTCCATGTGGAGAAGCAGCGGCTCTACTCTGAGTCCCTCCCGGATGATCGAGCTTCTCACCCTATCTCTAAGGGAGAGTCCAGACACCCTGCGGAGAAAACTCATTTCGGCCGCTTGTATCCGAGATCTCATTTTTTCGGTCACAACCCAAAGCTCATGACCATAGATGAGGGTAGGAACATAGATCGACCGGTAAATTGAGAGCTTCGCCTTTTGACTCAGCTCTCTCTTCAACACAACAGACCGGTACAGTGCCCACTTCACTGCCGAAGCTGCACCTATCCGCCTATCGATCTCAAGCTCAATTTTTCCCTCATTAGTGAACAAGACCCTGAGATACTTAAACTCCTCCACTTGGGGCAGGACCTCCTCCCCGACCTGGAGAGGGCACTCTACTTTTTTCCGGCTCAAGACCATGGCCTCGGATTTGGAGGAACTGATCCTCATCCAGGCCGCGTCACACTCAGATGCAAACCACTCCAGCGAAAGCTGGAGATCACAATCTGATGAAGCCAATAGGACCACATTATCTGCAAAAAACAGAGAAGTGATCCTAAGGCCACCAAAATGGATCCCCTCAACACCTTGGCTGCACCTAGAAATTCTGTCCATAAAAGTTATGAACAGAATCAATCGGTGACAAAGGGCAACCTTGGCGGAGTCCAGTCCAAGGGAACTGGCCCCGATGTCCACGCAATATTGCAGAGTCGTGTAAGCCAACACAAACCCACAACATCCAGAGCGTTAAGGAACTCCAGGCGAATCTCATCCACCCCTGGGGCCCTGCCACCGAGGAGCTTTTTAACCACTTCGGTGACCTCAGCACCAGAGATTGGAGAGCCCAACACAAGGTCCGCAGGCTCTGCTTCCTCAGTGGAAGACATGCCAGTGGGATTGAGGAGGTCTTTGAAGTATTCTGCCCACCGACACACGACATCCTGAGATGAGGTCAGCAGCACACCACCTCCACTATAAATAGTGTTGGTGGCATACTGCTTCCCCCCCGAGACGCTGGATAGTGGACCAGAATCGCCTCTAAGCCATATGGAAGTCATTCTCCATGGCCTCTCCAAACTCCTGCCATGCCTGAGTTTTTGCCTCAGTGACCACCCGAGCCGCATGTCGCTTGGACTGCCGGTACCCATCAGCTGCTTCTGGGGTCCCACAGGTCAAAAAGGCCTGATAGGACTCCTTCAGCCTGACAGCATCCCTTACTGCTGGTGTTCACCACCAGGTTTGAGGGTTACTGCCATGACAGGCACCGACAACCTTGCGGCCACAGCTCCGATAAGTCGCCTCGACAATAGAGGCGCGGAACATGGCCCACTCAGACTCAATGTCCCCTGCCTCCCCCGGAAAGTGTTCAAAGCTCTCCCGGAGGTGGGAGTTAAAGCTCCGTCTCACGGGAGAGTCTGCCAGACGTTCCCATTAGACTCTCACAATATGTTTGGGTTTGCCAGGTCTGACCGGCATCCTCCCCCACCATTGGAGCCAACTCACCACCAGGTAGTGATCAGTGGACAGCTCCGCTCCTCTCTTCACCCGAGTATCCAAGACATGCGGCCGCAGATCAGATGAGATGACAACAAAGTCGATCATCGAACTGCGGCCTTGGGTGTCTTGGTGTCAAGAGGACATATGGACACCCTTATGCTTGAACATGGTGTTCGTTATGGACAAACCATGATGAGCACAGAAGTCCAATAACAGAACACCACTCGGGTTCAGATCAGGGGGACCGTTCCTCCCAACCACACCCTTCCAGGTGTCACTATCATTGCCCACATGAGCGTTGAAGTCCCCCAGTAAAACAAGGGAGTCCCCAGGAGGCACACTCTCCAGTACCCCCTCCAAGGACTCCGAAAATGTGACTCCATGGGTAAAAGCCCGGCCACCAGGCACTCGCCAGCATGCCCCACCTCCAGGCCCGGCTCCAGAGTGGGGCCCCGGTGACCCACGTCTGGGCGAGGGAACATTGTTTCTATAGATTGTACTCATCATAAGGGGTCTTTGGTCTGCACTTTGTCTGGTCCCTCACCTAGAACCTGTCTGCCTTGGGTGACCCCCATTCATGCCCCCATTTACATAAATATATGTATAATCTGTGTGTGTGTGTGTGGTGGCCATCTTGTATTTTGACATGGCAACCCAAATTTTGATGGTGACCTTTCTTATGCTGATATTCTACCACAATGGAACTTGGTTCCTCACTCATTTCACAAATTAACATGCTCACAACATGCATGAAAGTATGGACAGACAGACCGTGGTTATTTCCAGCTTTTTGCTCTGTGATGGGAGAAGAAAGACAAAAAAAAGGAAATCTTAACTACAAATTAGTGCGCTGTTTAACGGTTTGTATCCTGAGAATGTCAGGATCACACAGCATGACTCAGTGTGATGCATAATTTACTCAGCACCATTTTACCTGACTGTGTGTGCACATTAGCAAGACATTTGTTTTTATGCTAAAAAAAGAAAGTTTAAACATGCAAATGGATTCTTTTAGGACCTGTGTTAACTTTCTGCTTTCACCTCTCAATAAGTGTTGAATATGCCATATGTGTATGTATACCTGTATACATTTCTGTAAGATTAGATACGATTAAGCACAAAATCAAAATATATGAGAATAAAAAAGTTATTTTTGAAGGAATGCTTGTCACCTTCTGCCTGTCATTCTAGACTTTTGAACCAAGCTCCTCTTATGTTGACAAACAACAGTTTTAAATGTTTTGGTTAAATCATAGTTATAACTTAATGTGCAAGAACCTAATATTTCAGGCAACCTGTTAGAGCTCAGCCCATGTGTTAGGGATGACTCTCAGCCAAGACAAAACTGAATCTAAGGACAACGTCTGTAAAAATGACTGAGTTGAAGGATTTTTTTGTGTCTGCCAAGGTCGATAAGCTCTGGCAGCCTGGCATCATGTTGACTCCAAAAGTGAATCAGTTGTAGATGCCTATTCAATAATTACTTTCTGAGAGTTTCATTAAAATTTGTTTGGTAGTTCATAAAATATTTCACTAACAGACACAGGCAAAAACATTGTTGCCCACCTTTTTGGATCCACTGTTAGAATTACACCTGGATTAATGAGCATGAACTTTGGTAGATTGTTGCTCACCTTTTTTTGTTCATCGGAGCAGGCTTGTATGAATTCACGACTGAGTATTAGAAGTGTCCTTGTCCTTTTGTCCCCTGTCATGGAGCAAAGAGGGGGAATTGGAGGAAATATCCTTAGTTTGTCTGTCTGTCCATCTGTGCATGTTGAGAGTATGGCAACGTTAAAATAAGTGTGGTACCAATTTCTATTTTGCTGTGTGACATGTAGGCATAAGAAAAAAAAAAAGGTTTCCAGGTCATAATCCAAGATGGCGTCTGCCATATATGTATGTTAACATTGTGAACTGGATAATTTCAACAATACGCAATGTGTCGACTTCAGCGTTAGTGTGTGACTGCATCTAGGTGCAAAAAAGGTCATTGTGACTAATTGACGTGAAATCTAAAAACTCGCGAGATGTCCTAGAGTCGACTAGACTATTCAGCCCCTTGTGTGTGTGTATATGTATATATATATATATATATATA
>NC_056512.1:24584354-24592050 GCF_014905685.2 Nematolebias whitei | reverse complement strand
AGGGAATATTTATTGAAATACCAGTAGTTTAAAAACATTCAAAAGGTTTAAGATTTTGCTGCTACTAACTAGCTCTTTATGAACTCCCTCATGCCTGCTGCCAAATACAACAGAAATTTTATAAATAATAAACTACATTGAGCCTTCTGAAGAAGATCAGAAATTGAAAAAACATTCCTACTATTTGAGTCCTAAGATTGTGTGGGAGTAGTTATTCTGTGAAGCAAGAGAAGATTGTATTGATGTGTTCAGACCATATTTTCACTCAAGACATGCAACCAATAAACCTGATTTACTAACACACTCGTGCAGAGTAGTTTCTGTCCCTGAAAAGCAAAAACCAGAAGGCGGTCCTGTTGCTAATTTGCACATTATTTGCATTAGCATGTTCTCAGTCTACTGAAGTCCCCAGTGCAAGAAACTCATTGCTCAATTAAAGGATGACAAATAATCCCTAATCAGAAACAGCACAACAGCGAAACTTTGAGATCAACAAGGAAACGTGTGTCATTTACAGCTTAACTGCATTGTATTTGTTAAGTGAAGTTAAAATGGGGGCAGATATTTCAGGCGAAATTGCAGCGGATTAAAAAAGCTAAATTCAGCTGTGTCATCTTTAGAGGTTTAAGAAGCAAGCTGAAGAACAAGGGTTGTAATTTTGTTTTTATTTACCGGTAATAAACTTGAGCCGGAAAAGGGTAGAGTGTCCTCTCCCGGTCAGGGAGGAGGTCCTGCTCCAAGTGGAGGAGTTCAAGTATCTTGGGGTCTTGTTCACGAATGAGGGAAAAATGGAGCGTGAGATCGATAGGCGGATAGGTGCAGCGTCTGCAGTGAAGCGGGCGCTGTACAGGTCAGTCATGGTGAAGAGAGAGCTGAGTCAAAAGGCGAAGCTCTCAATTTACCGATTGATCTACGTTCCTACCCTCATCTCTGGTCACGAGCTTTGGGTTGTGACCGAAAGAATGAGATCTCGGATACAAGCGGCCGAAATGAGTTTTCTCCGCAGAGTGTCTGGGCTCTCCTTTAGAAACAGGGTGAGAAGCTCGATCATCCGGGAGGGACTCAGAGTAGAGCCGCTGCTTCTCCACGTCGAGAGGAGCCAGTTGAGGTGGCTCGGGCATCTGGTTAGGATGCCCCCTGGACGCCTCCCTGGTGAGGTGTTCCGGACACATCCCACCGGGAGAAGACCCAGGACACGCTGGAGGGACTACGTTTCTCTGCTGGCCTGGGAACGCCTTGGGATTCCCCCGGAGGAGCTGGACCAAGTGGCTGGGGAGAGGGAAGTCTGGGCCTCCCTACTTAGGCTGCTACCCCGCGACCCGACCCCAGATAAGCGAAAGAAAATGGATGGATGTACTGTTTTTATTCTTTGGCAATCCAAACTTTTTTGTCTTGTGTTCTCATAAAAACAGTTCTTCAACATTTATCAGTTTGAAAGTAGGTGAGCTGTTCAGAGCTGTGACATCATCAGAGTCCTTTATGCTGGAAAAGACGCAGCCTGGTTGTTTCATCTACTGTTCGTATTGTTACAACCCGTTTGATATTTTTCTGGCTCCTTACTCCAGTTGGCTGTTTACTGACAATGTGTTCACTTCACTCAGAACACATTTCCGCAAAGTTGTTGTTGCTGCTGTGGCAAAATAATTTGTTTTAATGTGGATCGTTTCAGCTCTTTTTCTGTATGATGTCTCATTTGAAGTCCTGATTAAGTTTATGTAAATTACTTTTGTTGCTGCGCAACCTCAAGCACAAAAATGCTGCAGAAAACTGAACTGAACTTTGGTAAAAATTTCCAGAAAGACTGGTTGGTTTCTTTAAAATGACAAACATTTACACTACTATACGTTTAAAATCTAGACATTTTGCCAAGTCACAGTCAGACAACTTGTTCGTGCAAAACTGGCTTTGTGTGTATTACATCCTGTCTGAGCTTGCATGGCTCAACTGTATCAAATTCTTCATTTGTGTGCTCGACTTGTTTAGATCTTGTGACCAACAGGTGTGGTTTAATTACTCAGAGGGGCAACGGTCAACTACCTGAGCCCCAATCAATACAGCACCAATGAAGCAAAGCTGTATTATCTTTGGAATTTATGGCAATGTAGAACTGAACTCCAAGCAACAATCTCACCGCTAAGTTATTCATGTTATCTTCCTTCAAAACTTAAGACAGCTTGTAAAAACGTATGTTTCTTCAGCGTAGTTTTGATTAGAAATTAAACAAGATCATGAAAGACAACAAAAGGGACTCGTGTTTGTTGCTAGAAAGTGATTGAACCTTGATTTACACATACCGAGAGCCTTCAGAATGTCTAATATTCAGTTTGCTTCCTGAGGAATGCAAAAAAGTAATCCTGCAATACAAATACACACCTCCACAAAATACAATCTAAACTTTAGGTCAAGGCACCTTTTCAGCAGGTGAGCTAAACAACCCAGAGGAATGATCTCAAGCAACACTGCTTTGTTGTGTCAAAAAAATAAAAAATATATATCACTTTGCTTCATGTTATTTCACTAACCATCAGCTGCACTTTCACTCAACTGGAAAATATGCACCTCTGCTGGGAAGCTACGGCATGTAAACTAGCTTGGCAACCAAACAAACCAAAGGAGAACACCTCATTAAACCGCAAAAACAATGAATCACAGCCGTGATACTGAACAGGCCTGATCTAATGTTTAAATTCACTAACACCAAAAATTACTAAAAAATTAGCTTTAGATAAAATTACTGCACACAGTTAAAAACACTGAACACAGATGGAAGAGTCAAGAACTTTAAGCTCCAGAAACAACTAACTGGTGCCCTTTTAAAGGCAACAATGAAACCCAACTCATCTATTGTGTGCCTGCGTGTGGAACAACTGTATGAGCACACTGAGCTGCACAAACACCTCTCACACACACAAAACATCAGGACTCTGGCTTCTCATTTAGCCATTTTAAAACAGCCAAGCGCAGTCAGCACAATGCACCCGCAACCATCCCAGACCCACCGATTCCATTCAAACGGAACTGCGTGCGCTAGCATAAGCAATAGCTGTCAGTCCCAACCCCCTAAAAACGAAAAACACTGCACACAAATGCCCCTCCACTGAGCAAAAACAGCAAGACAATACAAATTATTGCTTATATGTCCACTGATTATTACAATAAATACAACTGAATTTAAATATTGATATAAAATATTTTTGCAAGTTAAGATGTTTCTTACAAATGTCTTTACTTAGAAAAATAAAGTGTTAAAAAAAGTATATTTTGGTGTACCTGATCATTTGTTAGCTGAGAGAGGATTGTGTACGTTTCTACAAGCACACTAACCTGTTAAGATGCTTTTCAGTTTCTTTGGTGGCAACAGCTTTCAATTCCCAATCTCTGAGAAAAGAAAAATGGGCAAAAATTAACCCAAGAAACATCCAGGACAATGCATATTATAGACCAAAGCTGAAATATGTAATCCTTATTCATTCTGATTGTTTGGTAAGCACCATTTACTTGCAGCACAACTAATGTGTTTTACTGTAAGGAAATATTTGTTGTCAAAACAATATTCTAAAAAGATTACACAGGCACGAGCTAAAACTAACCAATACAGTTCATTTCTCTGTATTTTGTGTGACATATTTCAGGTTTTAGTCTATGTGGAAATGCAAGTTAAACTGCATAACTGAGCGATGTATCCTTGTACAAGGTGAAGGAAGAACGCGTGCGTGTGTGCGTGTGACATGACAGATAAAGAATGTGTTGGTGGTGGAGGTCAAAGTTACAAACCGGGTCCTGATCGGCCATTATCTCAGCTGTTCCCTGACTATACTACAGCTTAACCAACATGGCCTCTGTCGAGCTGCAGGTTTTTTGGGGGTGAAATACATAAATTAAAAGGCCATTACGTGATATCAAATAACTGTCAAAGCAAATTAAGTAGAACACGAGTGCCGTTTACAGTGCTGTCGGTTCAGTGAGAAAAACAAAAAAAGCCCGATGCATACGAGTGCCAAAGCAAGACGTCCATGACAAGCCTTTATTTACCGATAGGGGGCGGTAAACACCCATTAACACTGCTGCAGGTTAACATTTCAATACCTAATTTAAATTAAAACACAACTACCCGCTACATTGTTGGCGATTGTGATAATTTCACAATCGTGTTTTTGATGCAGCTCGCAGAAACATCAAACAAATGTTCACTTGGACCGCCGAGCAAGCTGCGTCGTCAAAAATTAGCATAGCCGCTAATGCTAGTAGCTGCAAAGCGGCTAACTCACTGGCGGTTCTACCGCAAACATAAGATACTTTGAAATGGTTATTTTAATTTAACAAACGAACATACTTTAATCTGCTCCTTTAATTTAATCGGTAATACCGTCAAACACGCAAAACGACTCACTTGAAGAGAAACGTACGCAGAGCTAGCTAGCTAACAGGGGTTAACTAGTGTTAGCGAAAGGTTAAACGGTTTGCAAAAACAAATATTTACAGGTTTGAATGGTTTAGTCTGGAACAGGCAAACACAACTTCACGTTTTGTGTCGATGCGTTTACAAACTGCACTGCAAATGAGCCGTCAGGGCTCTCTTGTTCGGGGTAGTTACTAGTTACTAGTCGTGGCTAACTAAACAACAGCGACCCCCGGTCTCCCTGATTCACACTCCCGTGTGTGCGTTACCTCGATGGAGACTAAAACACTGCTCTAACACAGAAAAGCAGCCTCACCTCATTGAAGTATAAAGTGCAACAGAGTGGAAAGGAAAGCCGACAGTAAGGCTAAAGAAAGTCAACGCGTTTGCAGCATCTACGAGGGGAGGCGTACATCCTGCGTGATCGCCATTTTCTTCAACTCGCTGCTGTTCTTTCGTTTGTGCTGCTTTCCTCTGCTCTGTCCGCGCGTGCGTGCGACAGCGCGTGTTTCTGTTGGGGGTAGACGGCGCAGGAAGCTCACAACCACTTCCTTTGACGACGAAACACTATTTAAAAGTGACCAAACTGTATCGAAAGACGTTTTGAGTGTGCAAAACGAACTTGTCTTTTGAAAACTATTGTGCCTACAGTACTGCAATTAAACCAAGTCTTGTTTTCTTTTTGCACTGAATCCAAAATGACAATTAAAACATTTAAAGTGGTCTAATAAAGAGTTCAGTCTTTATGGAGATGTTTTGTGTTTACTTTGACTGCTTTTTTCACTCATTTTCTGTCCTCTTACCTGACCTGACCAAAATTCAATCTGCAGCAGATGTAGAACCTGAAAATCAAGTCTCCAAGTATAAAGAAAAAATGACAACCATCTAAACCTGACCTTACTTAGACATGCACCAATTACTATGGAAGCCCATTTCCGTCATGAAAGAAAAAATAAAAGCCCAACAGGAAGTCATAATTTCGACTTTTAAAGTCATAATTATGAGAATAAAAGTCATAATTTGGAGTTTTAAAGTCAGAATTATGAGAATAAAAGTCATAATTTGGAGTTTTAAAGTCATAATTATGAGAATAAAAGTCATAATTTGGAGTTTTAAAGTCATAATAATGGGAATAAAAATCATAATTTTGAGTTTTAAAGTCATAATTAGAATAAAAGTCATACTTTCAAGTTTTAAAGTCATAATTACACATTTTAAAGTCATAATTATGAGAATAAAAGTAATAATTTCGGGTTTTAAAGTCACAATTTTGACTTTTCTAATTTAATTTCCGCTTATACCGAAGTCGGGTTGCTGGGGCAGCAGCTTGAGCAGGGAGGCCCAGACATTTCTTTCCACAGCCACCTCTTCCAGCTCTTCTGGGAGGACTCCAAGGCGTTCCAAGGCCAACCGAGAGACATAGTCTCTCCAGCGTGTCCTGGGTCTTCCCCGGGGTGTCTTCTTAGTTGGACATGCCCGAAGCACCTCTCTAGGGTGGCGCCCAGGGGGCATCCTTACCAGATGCCCGAATAAGCAGAAGATAATGGATGGATGAATAATTTAATTTCAAAATTTGTCCCTTGTCAGACAATGTGACTTTACACTCACAGGGATGCAACTTCCTGTCAGACACCAGTAGTTGAGCAACATCTGCTGTAGTTTTCCTGCATACACATGAATTCATTAATTCATTGTATGTCCCTCTGTCATCAAACATCAATCCTTTTAAATAAAGGTATGTAGTGTATACATCTTTTCATCGCCACTTTATATAGCATTGAGTATTGAAGCCCATTTCTGCTATGAAATAAAAGCCCAACAGGAAGTCATAATTTAATTTTAAAGTCATAATTACGAGGATAAAAGGCATAATTACGACTTTTAAAGGCATAATTACGAGAATAAAAGTCAGATTTATGACTTTAAAACTCATAAGTATGACTTTTATTCTCGTAATTATGGCTTTAAAAGTCAAAATTATGACTTCCTGTTGGGCTTTTTTTTTTTTTTTCATGGCGGAAAAGGGCTTCCATAAATTACTGCCTGTCAAGTTAAGGAATTCTTGGTCTCCAGCTACAAGTACTTGGGTGTGCACCTGAATGACAACCTAAGATGGACAACAACACCACCAGTCTGATCAAGAAGGAACATCAGAAACTCTCCTTCGTCAAGCAGCTGAGGCGAGCTGGTCTGGGAAGCTCAGTCCTCACCTCCTTCTACAGGTGTGCAGTGGAGAGCATCCTGTGCTCCAGCATCAACGTGTGGCATGGAGGCTGCACAGCTGCAGAAAGAAAAGCTTTGCAGAGAGTGGTGAAGGCTGCACAGAAGTCTGTTGGAGTCAGTCTCCCCACCGTCACAGACATTTACACCTCCAGATGCAGGACAAGGGCCACCTGCCTCATGAAGGACCCTACTCACCCAGCACACACACATTTTGCCCCGCCCCCCTCAGGAAGGAGGTTGAGGAGCATTAAGTGTAGAACCACTAGACTGAGGAACAGCTTCTACCCTGAGGCTGTTAGACTCATGATTCTCTAACCAGGATTATCACTGTGAAGAAGAAAAAAAATCACTGTAATGCCACTTTGATTGATGATATGTGCTGCTGATTATCCATGCTGCTGATCTCATGCTGCTGATTATTTCATGCTGCTGTATTCATTCATACTCATCAACGCACACAGACTTGTTCATGCTGCTGTTGTTCGGAGTATTGTTTCTTTTCTTAGTTTAGCGTAATTCTTAGTTTACATCTTAGACCCTTATTACTGTTTCTTTTACAATTTATATTCTTCCTGTTGTTGGATGTAACTGGGACCTTGTACACTATTTCATTCCACCTCATGTACCACATGCAATGCGAATGACAATAAAGCACCTTGAATTCTTGGGAATCATGTTGGTGAATAATCACCTTTTTATTTGGCAAACTGTTGTTTTGGTTTTTGAATTCAGTCAAAAATGAAAACTATTTGTATTTTTGAGAAAAGGTCTAAGAACACAGGTTGCATTCACTTAATTAATATAAACAACAGGGAAATAGTTACAACATTCTAAAAAGTTAAATTTCCACTACAAATACTTCTCAGAACAACAAAAATGAACAATAAAGGACCCAATACAGTAGACTATCTTTATTAATAAGTGTTTTTAGTTTGGTTTGTTGAAATTTTCTGCATTGTCTTTCTTTCCTTAGCTGAGAAAGACTTTTATTTTTTGCTATTTGCAAATTTTGTTTGCTTTTTAAGACAAAATGTTTTGAAGTTTTTTAACCAATGATATTGTGTTAGATTTTGC
>NC_056512.1:24574305-24584254 GCF_014905685.2 Nematolebias whitei | reverse complement strand
ATCTCCAGGCCAGCGGTCACTCTTTCAAGGATGAAGATGTTCACATCCTGGACAGAGAGGAACGATGATTTGAGAGAGGAGTAAAGGAGGCCATTTTTGTGAAAAGAAATTGTCCATCATTAAACAGGGGTGGAGGCCTCCGGGTTCAACTGTCCCCCTCTTACAATGCTGTGATTGCTAGTATCACTCAGCCCTCTGTGAGTAGTAAACAGCCATCAGTGTGCTAATGACCCATTGTTAGGCTGATGGTCCTTCTTGAGCATGTGATCAGCTGGTTTTGGTTGTCAGCAGCAAAACTGGTTGATCCACCCTGAGAAGGTGCTATTTAAGAGACTGAGCTGAAAACAGCACCTCAGACTGAGGAAGTCTCTCGGATGAGAGACGAAACGTTTCTAGATTTTTTTGCTTTGTTTTGTTTTTTGTTTTTTTGAATGTCCAGAGGACAGATTGAATTTTTTTGGATTTTTCTACCTGGATTATTGAGCATGCATCAGGATAGTACAGTTTATTAATGCAGTTTACAGTTGACATGTTTTTAATAGTGTGTTGTTTAATTATCAGTGTTTGTGTGACATACAGTTTGTGGTGTTGAATAAATAAATAAAAATTAAACCTGAATTCATTATTTTCACCTTAAATAACATGCAATATGTTTCACATCATTTTAATCGCATAATTTGAATTACATAATGTCCAGATAGCTTCATTATATATCTCACACTTAACAGAAATACTGTATTATTAAACGTATCATTTAGCACATTTAAGTATATTATAGTGCAGCGCGACGTGTGCGCATGCCTCGTTCTATAAACAGCGATATTAGAACTGGATCAGATTGTGTCTCTTGCAACACAGATGTCGGTCACAGCACCTGGAATCTGACGTAGATTAACTACGAGATTAACAATGTATACCATCGGTCGTAGTTCAGAAAGCACTGTGGCCGCCGCCATGTTAATAGAAATATGCCGTCTGTCCGCGCATGCGTGTGCGCATGTGGTTTAACACAAAGCCTCAGCGGGAGATGTTTACATCATCAATGGGGGGTCAGCGAAAAACCTCTACTGTGGAGGGTGGGTTCAGAAACCTTCGGATTCAAAGGGGGGGCTACTGGTGTCGTGTAAATGATCAGCAGAACTGCAGAGAGAAAGCTGTGGATGCACTCAAAATACACACCTTGTAAACGACCCCTAAGTTGAGGTGTTCTGTAAGCTAGATTCACATGCAAATTTCCCACTCTCCTCACAATAGAGGTTCGTTAGGTTCTTTGTTAGTCAGACTTTTAGATGGGCCACTCTGATCACATGAATAAAGATCTTTTTATTAGAGGGAAACTATCATTCCTAAAGTTGCATTGGTGTTTGTAGGCAAGGTGTGGCTGCATTATTTGTGAAATGTGTCAGAAAAAAACTGATTCACAAACTCTCAGGTATAGATCTCATCTAATTTAGTAACGCAAAGCTTTGTGGAGAACGGAATTGCAGAATGTCAATGCATTACAAGTACAGAAACTCTCTATGCTTGCTCTGCCTCGGTTCTGTCCTGTTTCTTTTTTCCTGAAATGAAAAAGTTTTATTTTGTAGAAACTCATCAGGGGCCTGCCCCATCCCTTCTCCTTGTACTAGTGTTTTTCAGAACCAAACCCAGATGGCTAACAGTCTTACAGAGAGGAAAACATTTTCATTGTCTCACGAGGGGGGTGAAAAGCATCTAACCAGCTGCCCACTGGTGCCTGATTCACAGACAGTGATACCAAAGCATTATCAGAATCAACTTTATTGTCATTGCACAGTTAAGCACAACGAAATACATTTCAGTGCAGCCGTCCAAAGAAAACAGGGGTAGACGGAGGTGCTTGGAGGCTGCAGCTTTGCTGTGAAGTGCTGCCCTTATCGTTTAGATAAGAAAAGGGAAGAAAAACATGAGGAAAGAAGAAGGTATAAAAAAAGTTATTTTACACTGTGTCCTTGACACACAGGACACAGTGTAAAATGGCAAAAAAAAAAAAAACTATTGCAGCACCAAAAAAAAGCAACATAGATAGACACAAGACATTTTGCAGAGGGAGGAGGCTGCTGACAAAGGCAGTGAGATTGTCTGTGAACACTGCCAGAAAGTTCCATAGTCCAGATAAAAATGGCACAGTGTCTATCAGCCATCTCAGCTCTGGTGAGGAGTGGTGGCGCAGAGGTTAGAGAAGGTGGGTCTGTGATTGGAAGATCGCCGGTTCAAGCCCCGGTACTGACATCAAAAATGTGGGTGGGGTAGGTGAAGCACCTACACCTGCCCCCACCCTCATTCGCCCCCACCCTGGGCCCATGAACAAGGCCCTTAACCCCCATCTGCTCCCTAAACAGGTCTCTCTTGAAAATGAGTTCTCGTGGCTCAATGAGACTACCTGGATAAATAAAGGTTGAATGAATGGTAAGGGTCCACAGATATTCTCAAGGGGGGGGAGCAGAGCAGAGCTTCATGATTTACTTATCCTCCAGGAGCAATCTGAAATCGGTTGGCCTATCCAAGGCCAAGCGGGGAAACCAGATTCAGATAAACAGTAATTGTTTTGGGACAGGCTGACTACTGATTCTGCCTTCATAGTTCTGCTCGTACACTCGATAGCGAATCCAGCCAGCCAGATTTGTGGTCATTCCACCGGTCCGTGCATGCGTGTTCTCCTGCACCCTGTCTACTTGTTGAGAAAATTTTATCAATTGCGTTGAGAGACAAGCTGACCAGATCCATAATTTACGATTCAAAAGATGTATAAAGAGAGGCTCTGAGAAAGATTCACAGGACAAGAGCAAAAGCAGGAGGGAAAAGAAAGTGTCCGTCTTTGTCGAGAGCATCAGAAAAAAACATTCTAATATCATTCACAATTACCTTAAAGTAATAAACGATTGTAAGGGTTATTTATATAGTAAAATAATATTGAACATATCAGGAATCAGCTCAATGAGTAAAATATTTCCATCACAAAATGTTTTCAAAACAGACACATTTATTGGATTTAAATCATGGAAAACATGTTTAAGTAAATGATGCATTCACTGACGTCTTCAGCTCCTGCTCTTCATTATATTAGACATGCCTAGCCCCCGTGCTGGCTAATGAGATCATTGATCACAACAAACTTCATCTTGTCCTCAAGTTACTCCTGTAATGTAGATTACAGGTCTTTAATTTATAAAATAGTATTTTAACATCAAATGTTTGAAAATACCTAGTACTATTACATATACGTACTGGTACCATTTGAAATGATTGTTTAGCAATTGTATCATAACTAGCACACCTGTATTACAGTACTTGTATTGTTTATATGTATACTAGTTTTGTATCATAACTCCAAGTCAAAAATATAATTTTCAAATGTAATACAACTTGTTTGTACATCCTTTTAGAGTTTACCATCTTTCCCTGGTAATGATGACTCTGGCAGGTATGTGAAAAATTACAGAACTTTTAATTGTTGGTAAATGTTATGAAGACTAAAAGATTATGTCAGCAATTTATTTTCTTTTGTTACTTTGAAAATATCTGTAGTGGAGCATCTGGAGAGGATTCCATGGATACTCTACAAATGAGTAAGAGACAATCACAGGCATTTGTATAATAAAGAATTGATTGCAATTTTTTAAATCTTATACATTTTTATATCTTAGGCAACAAAAAAGAACTGAAAACGGAGTGTGTTCTCAAGATTGGAGAGCTCATCCAAAGGATGGTAAATAAGTTGCTACTTTTTTTCTTTTAGTACTTTATGCTTGGTGAGGGAATAATATTAAACTTGCAGAATTTGTGATGGGTTTGGAGATAATGTGATGTCATAAACAGGGCTAAAAATGGCAGAATTCTTGCAAACAATCTAGCGTGTAGCTATGATAGAATGGCAGAAACTACCAAACGCATTTTAGAGGCTTCTGGATGAGAAATGAGCAACAATTTTCACCAAAAGCCAACAACAGCAACTGTGACCATTGTCACATTGTTAGTTAAATTCATTGTAAATTGTAAATAATGCACATGCTTTGCAGTATTTCAAACACCAGCATCAATTTGCAAAACACAAACCTTTTTGCTTTTCCCTCCTGTGAATAAGTCTAGTTTTAGTTGGGGTTTGAACGTGTGCAATGAAATCATGTTGCATATCAGGTAGATATGAAGGACAGCTGCCAGATAGGATTTATATCTGGAGTTCTGTGCCTTCTCATGGGTCGAAAGATTTCCTCTCCTCCATTCTTGTTTCCCAGGGCACATTAATGCAGCACAGTTTTCCAAACACTCCTTGATAAACCGTCCATCAGAGAGTGTTTAGCCTATTTTGTGAGATATAAAACCTTGTCTTCATTCTTTGATGTTTAAACCTTGTTCTTTATTACTGTGAGCAACTAAGCAACTTTTACTTTTCTGCATGTTTATTCTGATTGTGCCGATTTGTAACCATAACAACAAGGTGGTTTTCTTCAACTGGGAGCTGCTGATTAACATCTCAAAAGCTCAAACAATATCTCAGCTAAAGTTCCAAATCCCAGATGAGTTGAAAAGGAGGTGCCGTGGATGCATTCCCATCTACCTGGCAGTGGTGCTTAAGTGCCTGACTGTCGAGATCCTGGAGCTGGCGTAAAACGCCGCTTGTGACAACAGGAGGACCAGCATTGTCCCTCGACACTTACAGTTCCATCCATGAGGACGAGGAGCTTGGCAGGCTGCTGGGAAGAGTGGCCATCGCTCGGGGAGGAGTTCTGCCAGGCATTCAGGCAGTCCTGCCGCCCAAGATGGCCGAGGTCTCCTGGGTCCAGGTGGATGGATCGTCATCTGCAAGCCAGTTTCTTTGGATCCGCTGTGGGACGGACTGCTACAGATCCTTCCTGCTTACAGACAGCATCTATAACAACTCTTTAATGAAACCAGGATGATGAGCTACAACAATTAATTTCCCTTTTGGATTAATAAAGTATTTTTTAATTTAATTTAATTTACAATCTTTAAAAAGAAAGTTCTGTTCTCCACCAACTAAGAACACCGCTTTGTCAGTATTTTAGTTAAAAACGTATACAAGTGGTGATATGACAGTAATAATGATCTTTCACAAACTCGCTCACCAGTGGAGAGACTCTGCTGTGAATGCGCACCCACTTGCTTTCAAAATAAAAGCATTTCAAAAACTGGTTTCAAAATAAAAGCAGACATTTTGGATTTGTGTGCAGAAGGATTTCTGATTTTAGATGACCGAGTGTTTTCTATATGGCCATAACACTATTTTACCGTTTGATGTTTTACCTACTGGTGAAAGATTTGAGCCTCATGTTAACGTAAGGTGACCAAATGCTGTCAAGTTAAAGGTGTGTGCATCTTTTCACTGTTCTTACAGTTTTCTCAACTTAAGTTCAGCAACATTGGGCATTTCATCTGAGCTTCACTGTACAAATTAGATTTTTTTGTGTGCGTTTAAATTTTCTGAAAGATTTCTGAAATTTGAGTTTTGAAAATCGTTGTTTATGATTTTCAATGTACTTAATTTTAGGATGTTTCTCATGAATAAAAGTTCTAAACTACTTTTTAAACTTAGAGTAGTATTGAAGTAGCTTTTGTATAAAACTAATAAATTTAAAATATTTTCCATTACAAACCCTGACAACAGTTGTGAATTCAAGTTTTCTGTTAGTTTTTTTAGGTACAAGTATTGACAAAGCCAAAACTTAAACTTGTCAGTAGTTCTATCATTCATATGAGGAAATAGATGATTTTGTGACTGATCATTTTTATGCTGTTATAACAAAAAGATCAGTGTAATTAACTTGTTTCATTCTGTCCAGGAAACCACCACAACTGAATTGAAGAGCATCCAAGCAGATAATGATGGTAAGCAGATTTCACAAATGAATTTGTTTTAGTATCATAGGTTTGAAGTTGTTTTTTAACACCATATTATAGTAGATGATATTTGTTATTGCAGCAAAATGTGCTTGACAAGTAATAATAATGACCCAAATGTATTTATTACTGCAAGTGACCATATTAATAAACTTGTGGATTTATTTGTTGGAGTTTTCTATTCATTCATTTATGATTTGTTACCTTTTTAAAAAATTGTGTTTAGAGTTGACAGCTGCCATGGTAAATTTAAATGAAGAGGAGCTTCCACCAATTCTTACACGGGTTGATTCTTCCTATACGGTAAGACGTTTTATTTTGAATTTTCACTAGATTATTTTAAGGCCTTTAGAGGTGAATTTTCTTTATATTTAAGAGTTTGGCCTGGTTTTGTAAGCTCAAATTTTTAATAAAGTGATTTCTTTTTTTCTTTTTAAGTCTAGGTTTGGTTTGAAGTAGTAATAATTTAAGAGTTTATTAGAATGTGTTGAGGGCAATATGCTGCTTACCGACACGAGTCCCTGAAGGAAGAGTTGTTTTTTGTATAGCAACTACTATTTAAGTTATAAATGTTCAAAACAGTAAGACCAGTGTAACGAGTGAGGGTTAAATGGATTTGTTCTTCTTTTTCTTAACAGGAAACAAATGAACAGAATCATCTGAGCTCAGTTAATAAAAAAGGTAAGGTGATTTCACAGAAACAAAATATAATCTTAAATTAAACATATTTTCACGAAAATAAAATCGTATTAGATTGTGGCATTACATTGATGAGATAAAATAATGTGAAGTCACTTTTTATTTGAATCACATTTACTGGCCAAGTTTGTGAGCACAAACAAGGAAGCTGACTTCGTTTTCAAACACAGGTCACAGACATCACATATAACTTATAAACTTAGAGTAAATAGTCAAAGTCAAAGTTTCTTTATTTGTCGTTCGCACCACATGTGGTGGAATGAAATTGTGTACACAGGGTCCCAGTTACATCCAACAAAAGTATAAATTGTAAAGAAAAACAGTAATAAGATCAAATAAATGAACTAAGAAATATGCTAAACTAAGAATACACTAAGCACTAATAGTACAAAAACAATACACCGAACAACAGCAGCACAAACATGAGTCAGAATAGAATAGAATAGAAACCGATTGAATATTGGCTGTGTAGAAGATGACCAGCAAATCCTGTGGTAGTACAGTCTCTGCTGGGTCTTCATCCGAATTGTCTATAGCCGCTTTTCCACCGATGTCGTTCAGATGGTTAAAGGATTTCATGATCACAGATTTCAGGCAACAGGTGTGTAGTCATTTACTCCTGTTATGGTGTGTTTCTTGGGGACTGGGATAATTGGAACACTTGAAGCAGGAGGGAACTTCACACTGCTTCAGGGGCTTATGTTGCTTTGCCATTGGAAAGTGTAGTTCCACTTGGCTCTCAACTTGGGTTTTCTCAGGTGTATGTGGAGATTGATCTGTTTCCCCGCTTTGTGGGCGGGACCATAACTGGTCTTGTGTTTAAGCTATTCCATCTGTTGTGGTCCTTAATTGCCCTATAATTGGACTTGAATTTATTTAGCTTATCTCGGAGCTGCTTAAAAGTCTGTGGCCATGCCACACCTGGATATCTACAATATCTCAGTAAATGTGCTCATTTCTTGTAGCGCTGCTCGTCAGCTTGATCAGAGAGGACGTGGCGGTTCAGATGTAATGTACAGTTTTGCTGGGTGGGTCATCCATTGACAGTTTTACTGGCTTATCAACAACCGCTGTCTGTCTATGTCAAAATCGGCACTTCGGAGCAGCCCGCTTGGAACCTCAAACAAGATGGTCCCATAAACCAGGCTGAGTGGGGGTGGGTACCGGCAGAGGTCAGGCCTTTAACTTGTGCTATGTTGTGCAGAGCTGATGAGAGATGAGACAGTGGCAAAGCGCCATTATTGAAGATCTGAGTGAAGCTTGGGGCCAGTTGGTCAATGCAGGATTTCAGGCAGAATGGGGGAGTGTTATTCCCCGATCTGTTACGGAAGCACGATCCGTACTGTACTTTCGGGTCGCATGGATCGCTGTTGTTTATGAATAAAAACTGTCTTAATTTACTTTAAAAAGTACGTGCTCTATCTTTGCCGATCTTCATGTAGCTATTTTACGCCAGTCGTATTTCCGTTACAGATCACGGGTTAAGATGATATGCGACGCATTAGACCTGACCCCCAGCTTGGGCTGAATGAGGAAAAACCCTGCAAGATACAGAATGAATTATTTCCATGGTTAAACAGCCCACTCAGTGGTGAAGCTTCATATCATTTTAACCATGACGTAAATATGCCAATGATTTTAACAGAAATACGAGTGGCGTAAATTAGCAACATGAAAATCGGTGGAGATAGAGCACATACTTTTCTAAGTAAGATAAGACAGTTCTTATTCATAAACAGAATTATACTAGTACATTTTTCTTAACCTAGCATATTCAACGGTGATTCATGCGACCCGGAAGTATTCCTTTTAGCACATCCACAAATGAGCTACACTACGGATCGGCTTCCGTAACAGATCGGGGAATGTCAGGGAATACCATCAGCTCCTGGAGCTTTCCTGGTCTTGTGATGCTGAAAGAGCCTATTTACAACAAAGTTCATGCTCACCTTCCTACGGTAGCCCTAAGGTGTAAATGAACAACATTTGAAAAAAACAGAATGACATTTGAAAAAATGGAATTACATTAAGCCAAACAGGAAGGTTTTTTTTTTTTTTTCTGTATTAACAGCATAAAACAGAACAATATACATCCTGATGCATGCTCAATAATCCAGGTAGAAAAATCTAAAAAAGTTAAATCTGGTCCTCTGGACATTCAAAAAAACAAAACAAAGCAAATCAACAAAAAAATGTAGAAACGTTTCGTCTCTCATCCGAGAGACTTCCTCAGTCTGAGGAGCTGTTTTCAGCTCAGTCTCTTAAATAGCACCGTCTCAGGGTGGATCAACCAGTTTTGCTGCTGACAACCAAAACCAGCTGATCACATGCTCAAGAAGGACCATCAGCATAACAATGGATCATTAGCACACTGATGGCTGTTTACTGTTCACAGAGGGCTGAGTGATACTAGCAATCACAGCATTGTAAGAGGGGGACAGTTGAACCCGGAGGCCTCCACCCCTGTTTAATGATGGACGGTTTCTTTTCACAAAGATGGCCTCCTTTACTCCTCTCTCAAACCATCGTTCCTCTCTGTCCAGGATGTGAACATCTCCATCCCTGAAAGAGTGACCGCTGGCCTGGAGATGAGTGTAGACCGCAGAGTCCTGGCCTGATGATGTTGATCTTCTGTGCTGGGCCATCCTTTTGGCCAGTGGCTGTTTTGTTTCCCCGATGTAAGACTGATCACAGCCCTCCTGACACTGAACAGCATACACAACATTGCTCTGTTTGTGCCGGGGGACTGGATCTAGACTGGAGCAATATTATAGGCAGAAACATGGGTGTGCTATGGGGTCTCCAGTTTCTCCTATTGTTGCCAACCTGTACAAGGAGGAGGTAGAAAAGAGAGCCTTGACGTCCTTTTCAGGGACACCACCAAGTCATTGGTTCAGGTATGTTGACGACACCTGGGTTAAAATCAAATCTCAGGAAGTCCAACATTTTACTGACCACATCAACTCTGTGGATAAATATATCAAGTTCACACGAGAAGATGTAAAAAATGACAGGTTGGCTTTCTTGGACTGTGAGGTCTCAGTCTCTGATAGAGGACATTTGCAAACTGAGGTGTACCGCAAACCCACCCACACAGACCAGTATTTGCAGTTTGACTCCCATCACCCTTTGGAGCACAAGTTAGGAGTCATCAGGACTCTGTATCACAGAGCAGACAGCGTCCCCACTAGCTCAGGAGCCAGACAGAAGGAGAAATCCCACACAAGACAGGCTCTAGAGCAATGTGGATATCCTAACTGGGCCTTCCTGAAAGCAGAGAAGAAACCCAAACAGGACTCCAGTCAGCCAACAGGTGAAAAGGAGGAACCCAGACCAGTGGTCATTCCATATGTTGAGGGAGTATCAGAGAAAC
>NC_056512.1:24541934-24574205 GCF_014905685.2 Nematolebias whitei | reverse complement strand
GCCATATTAGACCATCAGGTTCTCCTCGTGACCTTGTCCCCCCTCGTCTTTTAAAAGAGGTGTTTTCCAGCATCAGGCAGGTGATCCTTGCTGTTATCAATAGCAGTCTGTCCTCAGGTGTTGTCCCAATAAGTTATAAACATGCTGTGGTGCAGCCCCTGCTTAAAAAGCCTAGCCTAGACCAAACTGTCTTGGCTAATTTTAGGCCCATCTCCAAGCTGCCTTTTATTTCAAAAATTTTAGAAAAAATTGTATATTCACAAGTCAAATGTTTTCTGGATGAGCACAATATCCTGGAGGTTTTTCAGTCTGGCTTCAAAACTCACCACAGCACAGAATCAGCTCTAGTCAGAGTTTTTAATGATATTTTTATGGCTAATGATTCTGGTGAACATGTGGTTCTTGTCCTGCTCGACCTAACAGCATACCGTGGACCATAACATTTTAATATCACGCTTACAGCGCCAAGTGGGTATTTGTGGTACTGCACTGAGCTGGTTTAGGTCCTATCTGGCAGACAGAACCATGTCTGTCAACATAGCTGGGTCTGAATCCTCCACTGCTCCTCTGTGTTTTGGGGTTCCACAGGGCTCTATTTTAGGTCCCCTGCTTTTCTCCCTTTACCTGCTTCCATTGGGATCAATCCTTAGAAAGCATGGGATCTTTTTTCATTGTTACGCTTGTAGATGAACAGATGCTGCGAAATATTCATCAATTAAAACGGATTCTTCATTTTTCTGGACTGAATAAAACGTGCATTGAATTTAATTAAATGTAAACGTGAGACGTCATTTATCTTTGACCCATCAAAATGAATGCGGTCATTTATTTTACAGAATCAAAGTTTAACATCAAACATTTACATTAATTTGGCAAAATATGAAAATAACAACATAATTAACAGCTTTACAGGTAGTGAGAAACAATGCGGCGATTGTTTCCACTCTTCAGCAGAACAGCAGACATCAATGAAAACTGTACAATTATGATCAATTATCCACACGGTGGTGGATGAGCACTTTACACAGACATTTCTAAATTATCTGGAAGGATTTCTACTTGAGAGAAGAATTTAAAGATGGAAATGAAGTTTAAAGGGAGTAAAAGATGGTGTGTGAGGGGAAGTGTTGACCAGAACCGACACTCTCCATTAGAACCCAGCTTTTCCTCGGTACGCTTTGGTAGGAAACTTGACTCATTACCTTTCTGAAGATAAATCAGCAGATATGGAGGTCCAGTTAACGCTACCTGTCCAGCGTCTCCATAGGATGGCTGTGACTCGTCCGAAGTAGTGACGAGATTCCGTCTGACACCAGCTCACCTCAGCAAGTGGACTTCACATGAGTGGAGTCCTTCAGAAGTTCCACTCAGAGGTGGAAGATGTTATAATCCAACTCGGAGGAGCCTTATCATGGCTGGACTTCTGTTCTCCCAAACGACTTCACAGAACTGCGAACATTTCAGAACTTCTCCGTGCCGCCGAACTGCTCAGACTGGAGAACCAGGAAGTACCGGCAATTTAAGGAGCTCTATTTCCGGTATATTTGAGCGTCCCTGATTGGGTAATATCAACCAGACAGGGGTGTGTTTTGTGATGTAAGAGGTTACTAGAAGTCAGAAAACAGCAAGAATTGTTATGGAACAGATTAAACTATTCTCAGAGACAGAGAGAGTTTTGTTTTGGCGAGTTTGGAAACAGGTGCCAACTTCTCTGTTGACGTCTGAGAGGATGTAAACAAGACAGTTGTTCCAACACATGTCTGCTTCGACTCCTGACCTTGGAAAACGCACACTTGCTCATTCAAAGACAGAAATCAGAAAATGCATAAAAATCTGTAACAGACCTTAACATGAATTCTAACTCTGCATATGGCTTAAAAAATCATTACACTGTTTCACAGTTAATAAAATTGATTAGTTCACTGCAACATCTAAAATGGTTTGAACTAAGACACTTTGATTATCAACATTTGTAAAATAGTAATGATAATAAAAAGAGAGTGTTCTTTCACTTGATTTTTCAAGAAGGAAAGTCTCAGGATGGGTGAACCTGTATTTCTGGATTCAAATCAATGAAATGACAGTTTCTGTCCCACAAGGTTCTTAAGGTCAAGGGTTTTGACCTTAGGCTTAGTTTTGACATCAGGTTAAGTTCACTACACGCTGACGACAGTCAGATCTATATGCCACTTAAAAAGAAAGATGCCCCCTCAATTAAGCCACTTCTGTTGTGTCTTGAAGACATCAAAGCCTGGATGTCTTTAAACTTCTTAAATTTCAATGAAAAGAAAACAGAAGTGATGGTGTTTGGTCCTAGTGGCTCTTGTGAACCTTGCCCTGTTGATCTGGGCCCTCTGGCACCACATGTAAAGAAAACTATTTCTAACTTGGGTTTTAAAATGGACAGTGATTTTAAATTAGAGTCCCAGATTGGAGCGGTGGTCAAGACCAGTTTTTATCACCTCAGACAGCTGGCTAAGGTAAAGACCATCCTTACAAAACAGCAGCTGGAAACAGTAATCCATGCCTTCGTCACCTCTCGGCTGGATTACTGTAACGCTCTTTACCTTGGAGTCAGCCAGTCCTCCCTCAGACGCCTCCAGTTGGTCCAGAACGCTGCTGCTCGGCTTCTAACTGGAGTTCAAAAAAGGGAGCACATCACCCCCACTCTGGCTTCACTCCACTGGCTGCCTGTTCATTTTAGAGTTCATTTTAAGATTCTTTTATTTGTTTTTAAAAGTTTAAATGGTCTTGCTCCATCCTACCTCTCTGAGCTGCTTCACCCATACTCTCCTGCTCGGTGCCTCAGATCAGCTGATCAGCTGCTCCTGGAGGTGCCGAGGTCTAAGCGGAGGCTCAGAGGGGACAGAGCTTTTTCTGTTGCTGCTCCAAGACTGTGGAACGATCTACCTCTTCCCATCAGACAAGCCCCTTCACTGTCCAGTTTTAAAACTCTTTTAAAAACACATTTTTACTCCCTGGCTTTTAGCACACACTGAATTTGATCTGCACTGTTTTTATTACTTTTATTGATCTTAATGTTTTAACAACTGTTTTTATGTGTTTAAATGTTCTTGATTTTATATGTACAGCACTTTGTGGCAGCTGTGGTTGTTTTAAAGGGCTTTATAAATAAAGTTATATATATATATATATATATATATATATATATATATGTATATACTAGTCTTTGATTCTGATTCTTAAAGGCCACTATCCTGCATGTTTTAGATGTTTTTCTGCTTCAACACCAGGTTAATGCAAAACTTCAAGACCTGCTGAAAAGCAGGGAATTAACAAAAAACCTGCAGGACAGTGGCCCTCAAGGACCAGGCTTGCGGACCACAGATACAGTATAATATGACGTTTGTTTGCTGAATAAATACATGTATACATCCTGTTTATGTATTTATATATGACTCTCTAACCATGGGTGCATGTTCCATCTATTTGAGTTACTTTCACTGGTGAGAGTTTTCTAAAAACATTTATGTATGCATATTTTAAAGACTAAAGCTCCTGGTTTAGTATATATTTGAGCATGTATATTTGTCTCTCTGTGTTAGCATACTTCCTAATCACAGCCAAACCTCCTGCTGCAGTACTGAGATGCATCAAAGCATCTGCTGAATAACTTTAGGCGGTCTAATAGCAAAACTCCCTCTGAGCTCTGTCCAACATTAAAATGTCGGATTTAAATGTGTGAATATGTGTGCGTTAATTAACTTGTGTGTCTGTGTATGAGACTGTGCCTTGCTGAGGCACAAATCTTTCATGTGTATACCAGAGAAAACAGGATCACATAAAAGTTTATTTGGATCTAACTTATAAAAAATATAATTCATAAACACACTCAGAGAAGAAGATATCCTTTAGCCTAAATAAAAGCACAAACTAAACGACACTAGTTTGTCTATAAGTGCATTTGCTTGCAACATTTTATCACTCCATAGACCTTTATCAGCATTTAAATAATGGAAGCTCCATTAGTTAAATCAATTTTGGAGTTGCGGCACCATTATTATTATTATTGTTTTGACCACACAAACGACTGTGTAAACTACAGGCTTGTGTCTGCATGTGTTGCTCTGCACAGACTCGTGTGAGAAAACATGTTGAACTGGTTGCTCTTATTCTTACTTATGTGTGAGCATTTACGTCTATGATTATTAAAACTCTTTATGAAAAAAAAGAGAAAGGCCAAAGAGAAGCTATATGGATGCAGTTAGAGAAGACATGGAGGTAGTTGGAGTGAGGACAGAGGATGCAGAGGACAAAGATGGAGGATGATTCACTGTGGAGACCCCCTGAAGAGAGAAAAGCTGAAAAAAAAAGGATAAGCTGCAAGACTGTCAGTGAAAAAAGAGCTGCCATGCAATTAAGACATTATCTTTACTAATACATATAATGACAATAGTTTAACAGAAAAATGTCATATGTTGACATATTTGTTTACATATATGTTGATATGTTGCTCGCTGTAGCAAACTCTGCAGAATGGAGCAACATCACTGTCCTTGACCTTCCTCAAATTAGTGTTAGCTTGTCAGTCCGATCACAATTAAACAAAGTTTTTCCAAACTGGGGCTATTAAAAGAGCAATAGGTAAGACATTAACTGTTCTTAATCCTTCCACTGAACCCCAGTAGTTATGCTTTTGATTGCTAATCAATCAAACTTTTATAAATATTTGCTTTATGATGATCATTTTCAGTTAATTAAATGGATAGAAAATTACAGAACCATTTTTAGTACCTATAGCCTTAATAGACCCAATTATCTGAATAAATTGGATTATTAAAACTTGCTGGCACAACAGAAATGCAAAACTGCATGCATTAAAAAATAATCCTAAGTGTTAATAGAACACAATTTAATGCAATACAAGAAGTAGTTATTTGTTTATGATATCAACATTTAAGTATCATTAGGCTCCCCACTCCCCCAGCAACTCCACATAATAGACAACGGTGCATTTGACAGCACACTAATCTATTTTGCTGTTATTTAAAAAAAATATGTTTAACGTGATGGCTACTGCACAGTGCCTCAGTTGATAGAGCTGTTGCCTCTCAGCGAGAAGGTCAACAGATCAAATCCCAGCTGGGGAACTTTCTGGGTGGAATTTGCATGCTCAGTGCTGCAGATAATACATGTTTTTACTCTGTGACACAGTTCACTTTGGACTTGTGATTCTGTGTGTCAGAATTTCAGGATGACATGCAGAGTTAAATGTCATTAAGCAAAATAAGAGAGGAATGATTTTATCTTTGAAAGTTTCTATTTAACACACATCAAAACCAATGTGCCATTTTAACTGCAGAAAAAACATTTAAGTAAAAGTTGTCTGTCTGAAAAAAGGAGCATTAGACACAACTAACAAAGGAATAGGCATCGATCATTTCAACTGATATTTCAACTGCAGTTTGTCATCAACTTTAGTTAAAATACCATCTAGTCAACCTTGTAATGGGTCAGTATTGAACAATATTTTAACTTCCTGACACCATTTTCAAAACTTGGACTCGAGTGTCGAGTCATTTGGAGACATCTCTTGTCTCCTAACATCCATGAACTGAAACATTTTAATATTGCAGCAAGAATTTCTTGTTCAAGTTCAGAAGAAGTTGGTTTTCAAAGTTTTTTTAAGTCCAGTCTGGTTATTTTGGGAGAGAGAACCTGTCCTGCTGTAATATATAATATTTCAACAATCTTTCAATAGACTTTCAATAGTCTTTCAATAAGGCCATGGGTGGCACATACTGTACCTTCTGGCTGACTTTCCTAGGTGGAATCCATTTTGGGTGTGTTAGCGGTGCTGCGGGTGCGCCCAGCTCAATGACATATAGAATATAGCTCTTCTTGAAGGTGGGTCTAACGTTACCTGCCAATTTTGCAGTGTTTCAATGGTCCAACTCCCCTCTCGCCATTGGTTACTTTCAAACTAACGAACAAATAAAAAAGTTGCAACGTGAATGTAACTTGTAACACAACACATTATAGAAATGTAGTTTAGTAGAAAGTACAGATATTTAATATAAAATGTAGTGGAGTAAAAGTGGAAGTACCCATGTTTAACTCTACTTAAGTTAAGTACAGATACATGAAAAGTGTACTTAAGTACTGTAACAAAGTACTTGTACTTCGTTACATCCCACCAATGCTGATTGATAACTCTAAATTGTCTCTAGACGAGAGTGAGAGAGTGAATGGTTGTTTGTCTCGTTTGTCTCCAGGTGTC
Source organism: Nematolebias whitei (assembly GCF_014905685.2). Taxonomy (NCBI): domain Eukaryota; kingdom Metazoa; phylum Chordata; class Actinopteri; order Cyprinodontiformes; family Rivulidae; genus Nematolebias; species Nematolebias whitei. The sequence continues at coordinate 24,567,964 of NC_056512.1, read as the reverse complement.
TCTGTGATGGACTTGAACCTGTCCAGGGTGTCCCCCACCTCTTGCACAGTGATGGCTGGACATGGGCACCAGTGACGCCCGTGACCCGAAAAGGATGAAGTGGGTAAAGCGGATGGATGGATGGATGGATGGATGGATGGATGGATGGATGGATGGATGGATGGATAGATGGATGGATGCTGGCTACTTTTTATTTTACCTGCCACCAGGAATGAAGGATAATCAAGTATCTACTGTATCCGTTTGTGTTTGTTAGTCAAATTTGAACCACTGAATAGATTTTATTAAAAGTCACAAAAGATGATCTTCAACTGCTCAACTCTTCAGTAAAACTGCTAATTATCAAACAATAACTTGTAATCTAAGCTAAAATTTGATGTGATAGTAGCTGAGAGTCATGCCCAACATACACTTTAGCGTTAACAGATAGTGTGAAATCTGTTTAAAATCTTGGCATTCAAGGAGCAAGCAGTTTATATTCCCTTAAGTATTTATTTTTATTATCAAATGAAAGCTGCGTTCCTGGAATGACTTCCAAAGTTTAAAACAGAGATCTTTCACAATGTATTAGTGCTGAGGGTATATGTTTGAGATGACTCTCAACTACTGCCACACCAACTTTAGCTCAGTATCTAAAATACTGACCGAGTTGTAGCCGTGTATGTTGCTGTGGCAGCCATCTTGAATTAGGGTGACTCCAAATATTATTTAGCTGTAGTTGTACATCCAATGATTACTTTCTGAGAGTTTCAATGAAACTATAATCATAACTAATGAAACTTTATTTTAGAAGAACAGTATTACTTTTAAAGCATATTAACAAGGAAAACAAAAAAGAAGAAAAAAGTATCCCTAAAATACTTATACAGATATGCACTAGAGGTAGATAAACTCAGGGTTACAGCAAACACGTCCTAAAAAGTTCATATTAGTCTGTAAAAACACCAGCTGAACAACATCAAAGTAGAATAACAGAAAAAGAGAAGCACATTAAAACAAATTTCATGAATACAGGATTTTTTTTTTTACAGCATATGTTTTTCATGCCGTGAGATAATTTATTTATCCTACAGGTTGTTCTTTTAAACAGACAGAACGTAGATGCCTGAACAAAGTCAGAATATTGAGTTTCCACCATTAAAGCAATAAAGCAGGTACAGTCTCCCAGAGGGAGTATGTCAACCTTAAAAGACAAGATAAGTCAACGACCTCTGTTGGTGTCATATAAAAAGACAGTAAACATGAGGTAAACGCTAAAAATACTATAAAAGTAAAGAGCAACCAACACACATCCCCCATTACACATGTTCAGTGTTGACCTTTTTTATTAAACAGCAGGTAAACACAAAATTTAAAAGCACATGAATAATAACTGAAGTACTATTACAGTACAGACAGACAAACAAATGAAACGATGGAAATAAAAGATCAACTAAAGTCTATAAGTTGACAGGATTTCATCAGTTTGATCTCTGGCACAATACTATTTTGACCTGCAGGAGTTTACTTTTGAAAGTGACTGAAACTACAGAGGATGGCAGGTCGCAAGCTAAAACAAGCAGTACGCCAATGTCCTCCATCGCCGAAGCATTTGAATAGTGAATGTTTGTAGTTTGTGAGATGAGGGTTTCTCTGGACTAGAACTGAAAAGGGAATGCAAGTGAACCACAAGGCAGACGGACATTTATGGAGGCAGCCATCTTGGATTTTGAGGTGACACCCAATTTTTGATAACCTTTTTTTACTCCTAGATGTTTCCACACACAATAATGGAAGTTGGTACCTCCCTTATGTTTCAAGTTATTATGTTCACAAGATAGATGTATGGAGGGCATTTCCAGTTCCCCTTCTTCGCTTGGCGACAAGGGACAATATCCCAGTAACCATACCATACGTAAGGATAAAACTTAAAAAACGATGAACCAAGGTATGTAAGTTAAAGTAAAAAAATTATAATAATGAAAAAAAAATTGCAATTTCATTTTCACGACTTTATCCATTTTAAGATCTAAACACATTCGGATTATTAATATAAATCCTGAGCTCACATGGCTTTATCAAATAGGACATGAAGTCGGCTACTGGTTTGTCTAAAATCTGAAGTAAAGACCAACAACACTGTTAAGTGCTACATACTCAAGAGCATCTACAACTGATGCATTTTTGCTGCTAAAACAAAGACAATTAACATTTTTCCTAGACAAGAAGGATTTTAAATGTTCTTGTGACGAAATTGCAGTGCCCTAGATTAACCCTGCTGCATGCAGGTGATGTTTGCTTCTTCAAAACTTAGAAAAAAAAGTGACACCAACATCATATTATTAGATTTTTCATCAAACATGGAAACATTTACATTACAGCTCTCGAGTGTCTCTCCCTCATATTTGGAAGTTATGGACACGCAGTAGTTTTTCTCCACTTAATGTCTTTTTCCGCAGCAAGTGTCTGTTAAAAGCGCAGAGTCCCTCTCAGGTCTGATCAGGCGTGTTCAAGAGGCAAGAATAGAGCTTGAAAATCATTTCTGCTCTCAGAGAGAGTGCTTCAAAACTGATAATCCCCGAGTGAGAGATGATGCAAGGATTAGGGTCAAGCGATAATTCGGTTATATGGAATACTGAGATATCCAAAAGTAGTCAACGTGCTGCTTTGAATACAGTTTAAAAAAATCTACTGTGAATTTAATCCTGACTGTGTGTAAATAAGTTGAATCTGTAGTTAAGTTTGTTTATAAGGAGTCTACTTCTTGTTTATTCTGCTGGTGTTCCCGCTGTGTTGCTGTACTAAAGTTTTTGTAGCCATGACTACTGTTTATGAGGGAAACTGCATGGATGGTAGTGTATTTCAAAGAACAAACCATAAAACTGTCACCTTGTTGGCGACTACATGTTGGTCGTGTTGTACCTCCATCAAATCATACCTCTGCTTCATATTTATTTCTTACCAAGCTGGTACTGTTTCATCCACAGCAGTTGATGTTTTCTACCAATTGGATGCAAAACGGTTACCATTTTTCACCCATGCACTTACCATATGCTCATAGCCCTGCATGTGTACAACTCTGCATGCACAGAAACACCAGCTTTGTGGGACCCACACACACATCTAGACACTCAGTTCTCTCTAATCAAATCATCTACTGTGGTGCAGGTATAACAACTTAGTCGCATGCTCGACACAGACTCAACAGTGCAGGTGTAGTGGACTGGATGTTGCTTGAATTAAATAAAGAGAAAGTACAATTTAGTCAGCTTGCTATCAGGCAAACATCTTAAAATGTCATAAAATTTAGGGAGCTTGATGTCTGATTTGAATAAAACTATTATTTTTTCCTTCTCCTGAGACTGAATGTTATTCAGAAAATATTTGACGCTATGGCCCTAATGGTTAGGCCTAACCACGTTAAGGATGATGATGCCAATAAACGTGTCCAAATCTGCTTATTCACGTGAAAACTGTACTCTAGTCAAGAAAATGATCAATGCTTACAGTCAAGGTGGGTACAAAATGGATGAAATTGGGTATGAAGAAATCGAGGGTGGTAGAAAGTCAGTGGACAAAAAAATGTGGGCAGGGATCTAACAGGAGATGGCTTCATTCTGTACACAAAGCTACAGGTAGGTGGTAACCAACACTGCAAAAGTGCAGTTTGGTGGCAGTGCAAGTGAACCTGTAGAAAAAGAGAAGTTTGCTGTGCAAGCTAGAACACCCAAAGATTTATGGTGGATGATCTGTTTCATAAAAAAAAAAAACCTGCACTGTGGAGACAGTGGGGCACACAATGGAAGGACAAGCAGAAGCAGACTGACCAGATATTAAAGAGTGCCTGTGATTTACAAAGATGATGGAAATATACCATCTGCTTCTCTCTTTGTGCACTACAAGAGCACCTTTGGATCAGTATGAAGAAAGGGATCAAGCAGTTATATGTTGTTTATAGCAATGACCAAACAATGCTTGTCTGTTGCATCTAAAGTCTAAGAAAGTATGTTTAAAATATATTTTAGAGTCTTATAAAATGTCCTCAAACTCATACGGTAATAAAACATTACAAGAGCCTTTAGGCAACAGTAATACTGTCTATCGTGGTTGAATTAGACAAAGGCTTACTGGTAATAAATAATAAATACCTCCCAACCCGAGCAGGCATATATCTGTTCAAATACTTCAAATTGAGGTATAAATCACATGTTGCTCTTAGCAAGTTGAGCTGAACTCTCCTAGACATTCTTTTTAATTCTGTAGTACACCAGCATACTACCAGTACATGTTGTGTGCAGCTTCATGCTACAGGTTACATGCAAACATCCCAGTGTGTGTGTAGGTCAGCGCTATCCAGGAAGTCTGCAGAGAAGACACTGAGGGGTTTTTCAGGAACAAGTGGAGCCAGTGTGGCACTTGCCTCTTCTTTCACCCCTCCCATGGTGAGACCCAACCAGTCTGTGCTGTCTTCCTCATTTTCCCCCATGGGAACTGAGGGATTGTCCACAATGCTTGGGGTGCAGAGAAGTTGGCTGTGGAGGTCATCTATCAAAGTCAACATGCCACCTGGCTCCACACCCAGGAGAGGCTTCCCGGTGGCACTTTCCAAAAAGTCCTCCAGGCGTCCATCTGCAGAATGGCTCAAGTGTTGTTTCTCTTCTGCAATGTCAGACAGAGCAAAAGACTTAGGAGGGCCAGGCTTCGTAGTGTCACATCTGGGAGGGTCAGGGGGAAACGTAAACTGGAGAGGTGATGAAGAAGAGGAAGGACGAGAAAAGTCTGGACTGGGGCGATCCAGAGCAAGGTCTGAGGGAGGTTTGAAGGGGGTTGCTGAAAGAATAAACAGAACATCTTAAAAGCAGGGACTTTGAAATCAGTCATACAAATGTTGGTTCACTCTTTATGAAACCATTAAATTGTTAATTAAATTTCGAAAAGCAATTATAGAGTTTTATTAAATAGCTAATGGAAAAGACAATTATTTATTCCGGACAATTACTTCAACATACCTCCTGCCTGCAAAATGATGGCGATGAAATCCTCTTCATTTTCTCTGTCCTAATGAAAGACAGAAAATTACACTTTAAAACTGCACATTTCACTTACCAAGTGACACAGCAGCTTCAAATGTCTTATGCACTGTCTAATTTAGAGGCAGCCACAGAAGACCTTAAAAACAAAACTGAAAACTACTAAATATGAGCGCTGATTTTGTTTAAAGGCTCAATTTAACATCTGAGTTGTAAAATGACGCAATCAGATGTGTGATACATCTTATTAAATCAATCAACAGAGAGGTTTCGGTCTTAGTTGGAGACTCAATGAGACACCCAGGTGAGGACACATCTTCTACGAGAGAAAAATAAATATAACACGTTGTAGTTTTTTTCCTGAAAACAACCTACAAACAATTGCTGTGACTGTGGGGCTGCTTGCAATCTGAGGAGAAGGTGACGAGGTATTTTTTCCGGTGTGAGCAGACCATTGTCTGGGTGGTGCTAACGGAGCTGCTTCCTGCTGGGCTCGCTCCACAGACACCTGATGTGATCCATTCTGTGTCTTCAGTGAGATATAGTAAAAACAAAAACAATATTCCTAACCAGATAATCCTGATCTTTAGAAATGGAAATCCATGGAAACGTTTTAAACAAGTAATATTTTATCTGTTGTAAATAGCTCTTTTACACATTACTATAATAGCTACTACTATAATACTACTACTAATAACTCTACTTCCTCAGGTGGCTGAGGTGAGCGGGACTGGGAAGTTCAGTCCTCACCTCCTTCTACAGGTGTGCAGTGGAGAGCATCCTGTGCTCCAGCATCAACGTGTGGCATGGAGGCTGCACAGCTGCAGAAAGAAAAGCTTTGCAGAGAGTGGTGAAGGCTGCACAGAAGACTGTTGGAGTCAGTCTCCCCACCATCACAGACATCTACACCTCCAGATGCAGGAAGAGGGCCACCTGCATCATGAAGGACTCCACTCACCCAGCACACATACTTTTTGCCCCGCTCCCCTCAGGCAGAAGGTTGCGGAACATTAAGTGCAGAACCACTAGACTGAGGAACAGCTTCTACCCTGAAGCTGCTAGACTCATAAATCCCTAACCAGAATAATCACTGTGAAAAAAAAATCACTGTAATGCCACTATAATGTGACTTATATGTACTGCTGATTATCCATGCTGCTGATCTCATGCTGCTGATTATCTCATGCTGCTGTATTCATTCATACCCATCTGCTCATCACAGACTCATGTTCAGGCTGCTGTTGTTATGCCATATTATTTTTTTACATTATTTTAGCATTTGTTTAGCGTAGATCTTAGTGTATGTCTTAGATCCTTATGTACTGTTTCTTTTTATTCTTTATATTTTTGTTATTTTTGGGTGTAACTGGGTTGTGAATGGCAATTAACTTGACTTGAACTTGAACTCTTTTAACACTTCTTCTGTATATCATATTTCTGCTGGAAATATGTGCAATTCATTCATTCAACCTTGTTGGCGTATAATTTTATAAACTTGTGCTCGCATGAATTGTTGTAAAATTTTGGACTGGAGTAGTTTTAAGACAACAGCAATCTACTGTAATGTAGACTTGGCTTTGCTTGGACTTGCCATTAGATCATCAATCCAGTCAGAATTAAACTTTATGTCTCCAAACGGAAGTTGTTCAAGATTTTCATGAACATTATAGGTAAAGTATTAATTGTTTACAACCTTTCCTCAGAACCACAAATCAAAAGAGATTAACTATTCCTTAAATGACAAACCTAATAGGTAACAATTTGTTATTATTATTATTTTATGGTTATTTTTAACCAATTTTGCTTAATTTGCTCTGAAAAATAGCTAAATATTTATTCAATTTTTAATAATATTTCCCTTTTTATCAGGAAATAATAATTGCGTGTACATCTACAACCCCAGATTGGGGTGGGGGGGGGTGTCTTTGCCTCAGGTGGAGGAGTTTAAGTATCTGAGTGTCTTGTTCATGAGTGATGGTAGGATGGAGTGGGAGATGGACTGACAGATCAGGGTCTCATTCTCAGTAATGAGGGTGTTGCTTTAGTCGGTTGTGGTGAAGAAAGTGTTGAGTCAAAAGGAAAAACTCTCAATCTATTGCTCTATCTGCTGTATGTTCCACAGATACCTGTGGTCATGGATTGGATCATGACTGAAAAACTAAGATCCTGGATACAAGCGGCTGAAATGAGCTTCCTTCACAGGGTGGTGGGGCTCAGACTTAGAGATAGGGTGAGGAGTTCCATCATCCGGGGCTTGGAGTAGAGCTTCTGCTCCTCTGCATCGAAAGGAGTCAGCTGAGGTTGTTCGGGCATCTGATTAGGTTGCCTTCCTTTAGAGGCATTTTGGGAATGTCCCTCTGGTAGAAGGCCCCAAGACAGACCCAGAACTCGATGGAGGGATTGTGTTTCTTCTTTGGCATGGGAATGTCTTGAGGTCTCCCAGGTGAAGCTGGAGTGTTTCTGGGGAGCAGGGTGTCTGGGTCTCTCTCCTGGACATGCTGCCACACGATCCAACTACAGATAAGCAGTAGAAGATGGAGATGGAGATCTACAACTGATCCTTTTTGAAACCAACTCAATATCAGTTAGTTCCCAAAGCCAAATGACTTTAGAAAAAAATTTATATGATTCAGTCAGTTTTACAAGCACTGAGCTAAAGTTTGTTGTGGTAGTAGCTGAGACTCATTCACAACACAGACTGTAAGCAAGAAATTTCACAATATCACATGAGACTGCACGTTTTGTTTTTTTTGAGGTTTGACTCAAATGGCAGCAACTTTGTCATTTCACTTCATAAAATGATTTTAGTCTGAAACTGTGGTATTACAGACCATGGGCACTATGCATGTTTTAAGGAATGCTAGGACTTTAATTCTACTAGAATTAATGTAAATCATTGCTTATTTAATTAGATAATGCCTAATTAGCTTAAGGAAGAATGATCTTCTGGATATAACAATTACTGACTCAGTTAAGTCACAAAAACATCTTATTTACTGATTTATAGACAATAGGACATTGACTGATCACCTTGTTGCCACATAAGCAATACGTAATGGTGTTTGCTTTTTTCCTGACCAGTTTGCATGTTTGAATCTTAAGTTTCATACCAAATTTAATCAAGTTTATTTTTACATCACACATAAAAACAGCAGCTTTATAAATTTAATTCCTTCTTTGTGCTGATAACTACGACGGAGTATTAGGGCCACGCTAAGAAAAAAAAAGTTACATTATGAGGAAAAAATCATAAAATTACGATAATAAAGTCATATTATTATGAGAATAAAGTCAAATGAGTATAAAATAATAATATTACGACTCATAATGTTATGAATTTATTCTCGTAATTTACGAGAATTAAGTTGAAATATTACGAGAATAAAGTCATATTATTATGAGAATAGAGTCGTACCAGAATAAACTTGTACATATTTTAATGAAACAACAAAACCTCTTTGAATGGCATCCAGATGAAACCAGATGTTGCCTTGCAGTCAACCACTGTCAGGCAGCTTCTCTTCCACAAAAGAAGCATATCTTCCAAATCTGTGTGGTTCTTTCTTTGAAACAGACAAAGTCGTTTGCACAATCGTTTCAAAGTCCTGATACTGGTAGTAATCTGGTGCTGATGTGCTAACAGATTAAATATTTCCTTATTTGTAAAACCAATACCAAATTATAACAACAAGATGCTCAATATTCATCATTTTAGTGCAGTTGTAAGACTGCTTTTTCATGTCGGAGTTCTGATAATATTATGACTTTATTCAGGTAATATTATGAGTTTATTATCATGATATTATGACTTTATTCTTGTAATACTACAACTTTATTCTCATAATATTATGACTTTATTGTCGTAGGACTTTATTCTCATAATGCTATGACTTTATTCTCATAATTTTATAACTTTTTTTCTCGTAATGTATTTTTTTTTCTTAGTGTGGCCCTAATACTCCGTCGTAAGATAACTGCAGAATACATTAAAAAAAAACTTTTTTTTATTATTACTGAAAAACACTATAGACAGTAATAGAAATGTTCCTGGGCAGATTTTGCCCTTAAGTGCTTGAGAATTCAACAAGATATATCGTATACCTGGAATCTACGTTCCTCGCCTTTAAACAGCATCAATCACAGTAAGGGAGGATGGTGTTGGAGTAATTAGTAAAGAGCTAATATAATCAGCATCAGGCCAGTGCTACACATTGAACTGCTGTTTTTGTCTCAAACATAAATAATTGATCAGAAAATTGACTTGTTTTTTGTTTCTCTGTAGCATCAACAGGCCGTTTCTTGCACAAGACACTAAATGAGTCTCTGGGGGCCTGTGATTCACCACAAAATAAATTGTACATCTTGGAAATGTATTATTATTATTATTATTATTATTATTATTATTAATCTTTATTTAACCAGGCAAATCCCATTGTAATTATGGATCAATAAAATAGGTTATAAATTGATAAACTACTTTTGCTAATCTTAATGGATGACTTAACTGTTAAATAATTACCTCTTTCATTTTCAGCAGGTAAAGGTTGGAAATGAAGAAAAGTCTTTTTAGTCCCCTGCTGTAGTGCAAAGAGAGGAACTGGAAATATCATCTGTCCGTCCATCTTGTGAGCTGGTTAACTTGAAAAATAAGTAAGGTACTTATTTCCATTTTGATATGAGGCTGTGTAAGAAAGGTCCCTATTGAAATTGGGTTGCCACGTCAAAATCCTAGATGGCCACCACCATATATAATTGTAAACTGGTCACCCCAATCATTTAAGGAAACTGTGCACTCTAGTTTTTATATGGCTTAAAAGTATAGTTATTTCACATGATTGGGGTGGCTGAAGATGGCCAGTGGTGGTCAAGGTCACCATTGGCCTCCCCCTGGTGTCGACATTGCACCTAATGTTGGATAAAATTTCTCCCTGCACTCGACAGGATCTGTCACTCTGTGGTGCCTCAGACAAGCAAAAAATAGCCTACCTCTGTAACTCCATCCATCCATCAATCCCTTCATCCATTATATTTACTCGCTTCTTCGCGGGTTGAGGGGGTCACTGGTGCCCATATCCAGCACCAAAAATATTACCATTTTATTATATATTTTGCTTTTAATATGGGCAGCACGGTGGCGCAACTGGTAGAGCTGCTGCCTCTCAGCGAGCAGGTCCCTGGTTCAAATCCCGGTCCGGGGGCCTTTCTGGGTGGAGTTTGCATGTTCTCTCCGTGCATGCGTGGGTTTTCACAGTGATTGCTGGACATTGGGCACCAGCGACCCCCGTGACCAAAAATGGAATAAGCGGGTAAAAGATAATGGATGGATTTTGCTTTTAATGAGTCTGACTTTTATCAATCTTTTTTGGGTGCTTTGAGCACAATGTCTTCCCCCTGTTAGAGAGTCAATTTTTCTTTGGGAAACATCAGCGTTATGTCTTGTGCCTGTGTCAGCTACATTTAAAAAAAAAATTGTTTAGTCTTTGTATTATGTCAGGCGTAACATCAGCTGCTGAGCACAAAGTATGGAAAAAGAGGCTAATGTCTTAAATACAGTCTAGACTAATACCTAGGCAATAAGATAATGTTTTATGTTTGTCATGTTTTGATAACCAGATGAAACCAGCTGAATAAACTTTATGTCCTCATTTCAGGACTCTTGGATACTCAGAGGTTATTCTTGGCCATTCCTCGACATACCTCAAGAATGTTTATGGATCTCACCGGAGGACATTGACTGATTACAGTGACCTCAAGAGCATCTATAAGCATTGTTGACCGCTCTCGTCTCTGATTGCAGAATGTCTACGTAAATATGTGCTTGTTTGTGCGAGGTGTTTTTTCAATATTAGAGGGTTTTTTTTCTCATGCAAGAAAAAAAAAGTCTGATAGGAATTTTTTTCGCCTCCAGCTCCTACATGTGTCCAATTAACCACTGTTTTTTGTCTGTCCAAACAGGTCTCACTTGTAAATGAGTCTTTGAGTCTCAATGTGATTTATCTGTTTAAATAAAGGTTGAATGAATTAATTTATTGTTGTTATTGTTTTTAGGTTTATAAATATATTATAAATCATACTGTATGTTGGTGTCATCAAATTTTGCAAAGCATTATTTTAAACCAACATGCTATTTAAAAAGTTTTTTCTTATAAATGGCCTGAAAACTTGATAGAAACTTGGCTTCCACTCCGCTAACCTGGACAAGGACTTTAGCCTCATTCTCCATATTTTGCTCTCAGTGGATGATGTTACAGCTGATAAAATGCAACTATTTTGCTTTAAAATTACTACATTATCCTATAAGTCAGGGAGAACGTTGAAGGGTCATTCTCCTAAGTAACCAAGAAGTACCATTGATGCTGTTACTGACCAGAGTTGGGCTGGGCTCTTTCTTTGGATGGTCTGGCAGGAAAGGGGGAGGGATACTTTGCTGGTTGAAGTTTGATCCAGACACCTGTACAGAGACCAAGAAAACATTTAGCTTTGTGTGAATTTTCCAAAAATATTTACTTCCAGCTATTAAAATCAAATGTGTGAGTTGACCAGTTCTGTCCTGTTTCAGTGCCTGCTGCTGTGTCAGATTTACCTCAGCCTGTGTCTGGTTGTGTTGCTGTTGTTTCATCTGTTTCTGCTTCCGTTGCTTCAGTTGAGGCTGTTGCTTCAGTTGCATTTGCTCATGCTCTGATTGTGACAGTCTCTGCTGCTCTTGTTGTCTGAGCTGCAGTTTTTGAGTTTTCTTTGGTCTTTGCTGACAAATTTTCTTTTGCGATCTTGGCATCCGGCTGTGGATGTGCTGCTGCTGTAGTAAACGTTTCTGCATGGCCTGTTGATGATCCAGCTGCAGAGCAGACTGCCGGAGACAAATGTATTCTTGTTTATTCTGCAAACTTTTTATCACTGGCTTGTGTTGCAGACAAATCTGATTCTTCAGCTCCTTTGTTCTGGTCAAAGACCGCCGTAATCCAATTGATGCCTGTATAAATGCCTCTGAATCACCTATTTCTGCTTCACTGGCTTCATGTGTGATGGTTACTTTATTACCATCCATTACTGATGATATTTGAGGTGAAAGAGGTGGAGAACTCGTTGAAAGAGCCACATCAGAGTTATCAGGTGGCTCTTCTTTCACTCTGGGAGGAATTGGCAGCTCTGGAACTTGTGCTTCTCTGTTCCCTTTTTCCAGCAGTATCTTGAGCTCCTCCACCAGCCTCTGCTTCTGCCTCAGCATCCTGGTAAGCTCTGCAATCTGCTTATCTTTCTCCTGCAGCATTCTGTCTTTGTCAACAGAAGAAGCTGTAGTTGGAGTGGTGGGGGCAGCGGAAGAGACCAAGCGGTGTTTGTGCAGAGAGGCAGACTTTAAAGAGAACTGACAAGGTGGTGGGGTGGAGCACGGGGGCTCCTCTTTAATGTTCGCAGGAAGCTGAGGCAGTGAAGATGGCGGCAAGCTCAGCTCAGTGAGAGGAGGATTCATCTATGGAAAACAAAACAAACAAAACAGATTTCTGGGCTAATGATGGTCTTATTTAAGCACATAAACACTTTTTTTGTTCAAAACTAATGAATATATTTTTAACTTGGACTTTAAACCGTTATACATAAAAAATATACAACCATGCTCTGGTAGATCGAATAATAATTTTTTAATTTGTGTTGATGAAATTTCATCTGTTCAAATAAAGGTCATTGTGGTGCATCATTCTTATCCACCAACATGAAACACAGGCAATCATGTTACTGTGTTGTGTTCAATGTCCGTCTGTTGGCAAAATATCTCATGAACCACTGAGTGGATTTTAAGGAAACTCTTACAAAATCATTTTTGGATTTACCTTTACAACTGGTTAATGTTTGAATTTAACTAGATTCAAGACGACTGCCACATCTAATTGATACAAGCAAGTGTAACAATGGCTATACCTTAATCAGTTTTACATATATTGAGCTAAGATTTTGTGTGGTAGTACCTGAGAATTATCCTGATCACACACTCTAGGAGCCAATAGATCACACAAGATCTTTATTTAAACCGTTGGTATCCAAAACAGAATTCTCTCAAGTAATGATAATTTTGTTAATTTTTTTAAGTCTAATCAACTGAATCTATCAAAGCTTTGATCTACCTCAATTTATACAGCAACAGGGATGTCAAAATAAACCAGCCACTAGGGAGCACAAGCCAGTGTATCTCTTGTGCTGGTCCCAAGCCCGGGTAAATGGTGAGTGCTGTGTCAGGAATGGCATCCGATATAAAACACTTTTGCCAAAACCATAATGCGAGTTCATCAAAGCGAAACCATACCAGATCGGTCGAGGCCTGGGTTAACGACGACCGCCATTGGTGCTGTTGACAAACAGGGTGCCGGCGGAAATTGTGCTACTGTTAGTCGAAAACCACAAGGAGGGAAATGTGTCAGGAGACAGAGGGAGAAGAAGAAAGTCAAGAATGTAGGACTGAGGGTTGCAACTCTAAATGTGGGGACAATGACAGGCAAAGGTAGAAAGATGGCTGACATGATGCAGAGAAGGAAGGTAGATGTTTTATGTGTCCAAAAGACCAAGTGGAAGGGCAGCAAGGCTCGCAGCATTGGAGCAGGGTTCAAACTGTTTTACCATGGTGTGGATAGAAAGAGAAATGGGACATAGAGCAAAGAGGGAAGTAGCTAAGGCAAAGCAGAGGGCGTACAATGAATTGTATGGGAGACTGGACACTAAAGAGGGCGAGAAGGACTTGTACCGTTTGGCAAGACAGAGGGACCAGGCTGGAAAGGATGTGCAGCAGGTTAGGCTTGTTAAAGATAGGAATGGTAATGTTCTAACAAGTGAGGAGAGTGTGACGGGAAGATGGAAGGAGTACTTTGAGGAGCTAATGAATGAAGAGAAAGAAAGAGAAAGAAGAGTAGAGGTCATAGAAACTGTGGACCAGGAAGTGGGAAAGATTAGTGAGGGTGAAGTCCAGAAAGCTCTGAAAAGAATGAAAAAGGATAAGGCAGTAGGACCTGATGACATACCAGTGGAGGTTTGGAAATGTCTTGGAGAGATGGCAGTGAGGTTTTTGACTCAAATGTTCAATGGCATATATGAGGGTGAGAAAATGCCTGAGGAATGGAGAAGAAGTGTGCTGGTGCCCATTTTTAAGAACAAGGGTGATGTACAGAGTTGTAGCAACTACAGTGGAATTAAGTTGATGAGCCACTATCCAGGAAAGTGGGGAATGTGGTAAAGAAGTGAAAAGGAGAGTCCAGGCAGGACGGAGTGGATGGAGAAAAGTTTCAGGAGTGATTTGTGACAAAAAGGTGTCAGCAAAGGTCAAAGGAAAAGTTTACAAGACAGTGGTGAGACCAGCTATGTTGTATGGTCTGGAGACAGTGGCATTGACAAAAAGACAGGAGAAAGAACTGGAAGTGGCAGAAATTAAGATGTTAAGGTTCTCCTTAGGCGTGACAAGGCTGGATAAGTTTAGGAGTGAGATCATCAGAGGTACAGCACAGGCTGAACAACTGGGAGATAAAGTCAGGGAGGCCAGACTGAGATGGTTTGGCCATATCAAGAGGAGAGACAGTGGGTATATTGGTAGAAGGATGTTAGAAATGCAGCTGCCAGGAAAAAGACAAAGCGGAAGGCCAAAGAGGATATATATGGATGAAGTTAGAGAGGATATGAAGGTAGTTGGAATGAGGACAGAGGATGCAGAGGACAGAGTGAGGTGGAGGAGGATGACTCACTGTGGCGACCCCTGAAAAGGGAAAAGCCAAAAGAAGAAGAAGAAGAAGAAGAAGGGATGTCAAAATAAACCATTGAGGTAAAAAAAAGAACATGTTTACAAGGTTATAATAAAGTAATATTATATTAACTGCTTTAGATACAATGGAATAACTAGTGTTTGAAAGATGAATGTTTTAATACAATCATTAGGGCATAAAGATAGATCATTGTGTTACAGCAGCCTCTGACCTGTTCTCCCAATGGGTTTGGCTTTGAAGACTCTTGACTCATGGTATCCAGTGAGCTGCATTGTGGGATGTGGAGTTTAACATTGCCATCATGTCTCAGAATCTGCTGAGAAGTTGCACTGGAACTGCTCCCTGCATTAACGACATTTGGACATTAGAAATACAAAACTAAGGTAAGAAATTTAGATGTTCTCCCTCTCGCTAAAATAATATTTTAACTCAGTTTATCCATTTAAATTTAACTGTTGACAGTTCATAAACCAGACATCAGACATGTACAGTGTGATTCTTTTAGAATTAAAAAACGTCATGAATAAAAATACAAAGTGCAGAGAAAGAATTAATGTGAAACTTTAAATCAGCTCGCATACCATTGAGAGATGTGTGTTGGTGCTGAAACTGCTGCTCTTGTGATGCGTTGACGCTGTAGTTGTTGTTTTTAGAGGACATTGCTGCTCTTTCTGGCCCTGGCTCTGTGCTGCCCCCTGCCGTTAGAGAAGAGGTAGTGTCACTACCTTGGTTCAGCTCTTGGTGAGTCCTCAGCCTCTCAATGAGGTCCTTTCTGGTACCAGAGATGGGCAAGCTGCGAAGCTTCAGCTCCGTCTTTAGTTCTGCCACCTGACAGAAGATGGAGTGAAAGAACAAATAAAAATGAGCGAGAAAAATGGGGGGAATAAAAAAAAGATATGGGTAAATTAAAAAAAGTACTAAAGGATTAAAAAAAAGAACAAGCAGACTGAATAATTTGTCATTTTCTCTGCACAACCACTTTAAGTCAGCAAGGCGCAAAACATGTTTTTGTTTCAAGTTCTATCCACTTTAATAAAACACAAGGGCGCTTTGATTTTCTTCATTCTGTCTCGTACTTTAAGTTGAATTAAAACTATTCTTACAAGACACATCTCTTCATTGCTTCATTGTAAAAGCATTCCCATTAAATTTTCTTTCTGTGTGATTTCTCAAACTCAACATTCTTTAAATATCATAGTTTTTTCCATTTTACAGATTTTTATTGGTCCTATTTGTGGGATCCTCTTTCTAGTCTGAGTCTGTAGTTTGTAATCTCCTGCTCATTTAATTCTAAACACTAAAAAAAATATGTTTTTGTACATATCTGCATTTAAACTAAAGGCCTAGCATTCCTTGCAGGAAAATATATCGTTTACCACCTTATATGTCAGAGTTTTAAACAGAGAGCACTTTGTATGGAGAAAAATTATGGTGTTTTAGCTGTTTTGGTTAACCTTGAAATTAAGATTGAGCACAATCTTATCTGATCTCTTGTAAATGAGTCCCCAAAGCTCAATGGGATTAACCTGTATAAATGAAGGTTGAATGAATGAAAATTTCATGAGACATTGTGAAACCTCGAATGACCTGCTAGTGCTTACAGTATGTCTTGTGAATGACTTTCAACTAGTATCTCATCAAATTTTAGCAGAATATCTGTAAAATTGACCAAGTTAAAGTAATTTGTTCCTGTTGGCAAAGGCTTAGTTGTGGGGGTCATCTTGAACTGAATAAATTGCAGAAATAACCATCCATCCATCCATCCATTTTCTTTACCCGCTTATTCCATTTTGGGTCACGGGGGTCGCTGGTGCCCATGTCCAGCAATCACTGTGCGAGGGGCGGGGTACACACTGGACGGGTCGCAAGTCCATCACAGGGACACATAGAGACAAACGAGACAAACAACCATTCACTCTCTCACTCATACTAGGGACAATTTAGAGTTACCAATCAGCCTAACATGCATGTTTTTGGACTGTGGGAGGAAACCGGAGTACCCGGAGAAAACTCACGCATGCACGGAGAGAACATGCAAACTCCACCCAGAAAGGCCCCTGGACCGGGGTTTGAACCAGGGACCTGCTCGCTGAGAGGCAGCAGCTCTACCAGTTGCACCACCGCGCTGCCGCAGAAATAACCAGTTACTGTATTTTCAGATTGAGTTTCATCATTTGTAAATATTACTTAGTTATAGCTACCATTGTGTTAGCTAAGGTTGATTATTAGCTGTGCCAGCCATCTTGAATTAGGCTGACTGCATGCAAACATGCAGACACTGATAAAACCTATCAGAAGGCACTCATAATGATATTTACTCTAAATTAGATCTCCTTTAATAAATTACACACACAGTACAATGATTCAGTTTTATGTTCAGATAGCAAGCACCCCTACAGGTCCCATTAACTAGAATGACCATGTAGTTTTCTTGAAAGTGACATAAAGATACATAACATCAAAGAATTTTAGCTTCTTCAACCTTCATTCTGTCCAGATTTGGCTGCGATGACAGTGTTTCTCGTAAAGAAGCAGAACTGAGACAAATGCTGTTGTGTTGCTTAGTGGGGACAGAGGGGCACATGGAAGACAAAGATGGTTTCTGGTCTCTGCTGGACAGAAAGTCAAACAAAAGAAAATTTTCAAACTTGTACATAGGCCATGTTCCTGTATAAACCTCTTCCATATTAACTTATTGTGGATAGTGGCTGATTTTTAGTGTGCACAGTTTTATTCCGCTCACTTGTTTGGTGCAGGCAGGATGGTCTGGTGGTTGTTTTGCTGCTGCTGACTAAGAATCTGGAGCTGAAGGAAGAGCTGCTGCTGCTGGAGGAACTTGGAATAGGATGAATCCAGATGGGTAGGAGGCTCTTTACCTCCCTTCTGGTCAGGATGGATGTACTGATGGTACTTTAGCTTCTTTACCTAAAGGGAGACAGATTTACAGCTTTTTTTTAAAAACAAAAGCTTTTTAACATTTCTAAAAAGAGAAACAACCATATGTACCTTTGGTTTGTCCTTCGTTGTCTTGCATTTTTGAGTGAGGCGGTTAGAGTTTAACTTAGGCTGGGACAAAAAAAAAGAAAATGTTGAAAAGTGTTTATTTGCAGTCATCATGCTAAAAATCAAGAAGTAGATTTTGTTTTAAGCCAGTTAGTTTAGTGTTTGCTCCTTTAATTTCCCGTAATTTGCTTAATTTCCAATAACTGCTCAGAAGAATATCAAGCATTAGTTACTAATGCTAGACATGTTTACAAGCTAGTTACTAACTTCAAAATCAAAATTATATTTTAAAAAAAAATCTCATTCATAAACTGTAACAGTGCTGCTACTTCTGTTTCTAAGTGTCTCATGTTGGACAAAAATGCAACACATTGAGCCCCCACCGTCACTTTAGCTTTTAAGAAAGTAGCTTCTTTTAACATTAATGAATCCAATCTGAAACTAAACCTGTTTATACTGGTGCCAACTTAGGCATGGTTATTCTAGCAAAGCAACGTTTTTTTCAACATCTGTAATTTAAATTGCTAGGATAACTTGTTTTTATTTTATTTACTTATTGAAAGGTCAAACAACTTTTGATTTGTGTATTTACCTTGATTTGAGAGTTACCGCTTGTCCTCTGCACGGGTTTGCTCAGGTTTAGTGGCGTGGAGGAGACTGGTTGAAAAGGAAGGGCTGATGGAAGGGTCTGATTCAGTGGAAGAAAAGTTTGGGTGATTACTCATGGTTACGCCAATGTAACATAATGAGAAAAACATCTGATGTATGAAATGATTACAAGTGTCCAAACACATTGGAGTTTAGTTATCAGGCTTGATGCTGTTGCATCATTCATAGATCTAATTTGGATCCAACCTGAGTAGGACATGGGATGTGTCTTCCAGATGTTTTTTCAGTTAAATAGCTGCTTGGTCCCAGAACAAGAGGACATTTCTGGATCACTGTTTGACCTGGAGACAGACTGTCATTACTGTCTTCATCGTATGAGAAGTTCTCCCTTGAGGCCTTTTGAAGTTGTGTTTCTATAAATAAAGAGAAAGTATTGTAAAGTTGACATTAGTTCATTTTAATTAAACTTTCTTGAATAAAAAAGGACAAAGATTGAGAGAAACCTGTGATGGACTTGTGAATTTGGAAGATGGATTTGAGAAATTGAAGGAAAGAAAAAGTATTTGGCATTTGTTTATTTTTCCCCTTGTATAGAACACTTACTGAATCAAGGTTTATTCTTACTGTTACACTTTTGGCTTTACAATGTATAAATAAGAAGTATGGATTCACTAATATTCCCCACTCTAATTCAGACCAGGAAAAATCTGCTGTAAAATTAAATTCCATGTTTCAAGACTTTGAAATTCTGTCAGCTGTATGATAGAACTGTACTTTGCCTTTAGAGACACAGCCAGTCAATTATTTGCAGAAATTGCTGACCACTTAAACTAATTTATAAGCTCAAATTTCTGAATTTGTATAACCAACATCACTGAAAACACCAGAAATAATATGATGAGTCTGTTAAACACAGGACAAATTGTCCACAATAGAAGGCTGTGGAAAGGTTGAGCCATCCCACAGCACAGCAATATATCCAAGCCTTCATGTGCCAGCTAATTTTCCCCTCAGGCTTATCATATAATCATCTTATTATTATGCAGACATATGAGCCTTCACCAGGATTTAGGGAATAATAGTGCCTGCTAGGATCCCCTGGACCGGTGTGGATATTTTATTTCATTTTTAAATAAATGGGTGTTATTTAATTACAGAAGCTGCTAGGTAGAACTCACTGCTGGTCATTAATTTACCATCAGCAGGCAAGGATAAAGACACAACATGGGGCTGATTTAATATCCTCTGATCCAATAATTTGATGAGTTGCCTGCTGTTTGTGCTCTCTGTGTGTGTGCATTTGTGTTAGTGTGTGTATTTTAATTGTTTTGTGTAACATATCTTTGCATGTCCTCCCTAAAAAGTAGGTATAATACAATTAGTATTATACCTACTACTATATAGGTATAGTACAATTGTGGTTCTTATGTTTGACGTCAGAGATGAATATGTTGTCAAAATATTATGATATTGAATCTTTGCCTTTTAATGAGTCTACATCAGTCAAATAGCTGGACTTGCTGTCCGGAGTCATTACATTTTGTGTCTGTTTGTGTTTCCAATTTAGATAGTACTGATCCCTGTTAAATTTGTCATGTTGACATTGAAAATTCAAAGGTTGGGGCTAATTAACTGTTAGACGTGTCACTAATTCGCACATTAATTTAGATTGTCAGCTCTACAAGTAGTGCATGATTCTCCTAACAAAGGATGCTATCTGTTATTCATGGACTCTGTGGTTATTTAAAGCTGTCAGCAGAGATGGAACTGATGTCTTCACCTCTGGTTTGTCAAGTAAAGATGAGACTACATGAATGATTTACCGTTTTCCACTTCAACCTTAATTAACTGGCAGAGGTTGACTTTTGAAGTGGGACTTGTACATGTGTGTGTGCATGTGTGTGTCCATCCATCCATTATCTTTACCCGTTTATTCCATTTTTGGTCACGGGGGTCGCTGGTGCCCATGTCCAGCAATCACTGTGCGAGGGGCGGGGTACACCCTGGACAGGTCGCAAGTCCATCACAGGGCCACATAGAGACAAACGAGACAAACAACCATTCACTCTCTCACTCACACATAGAGACAATTTAGAGTTACCAATCAGCCTAACATGCATGTTTTTGGACTGTGGGAGGAAACCGGAGTACCCGGAGAAAACCCACGCATGCACGGAGAGAACATGCAAACTCCACCCAGAAAGGCCCCTGGACCGGGGTTTGAACCAAGGACCTGCTCGCTGAGAGGCAGCAGCTCTACCAGTTGTGCCACCGTGCTGCCCGCATGTGTGTGTGTGCAGTTTTATTTCAGGTTACATTGTGGGGACCATCTGATCTTTGTGGGGACCAAAGCCTGGTCCCCATAAGGATAAGTCTCATTGGGGGGTTAGGGGTTAGGTTCAGGCCTAAGGTGTGAGTTGTGGTTGGGTTAGGGTTAGGGATGTACTAGTAATGGTTAGGTTTAGGGTAAGGGTCAGGATTAAGCTATAGAAACGAATGGAAGTCAATTCAAAGTCCCCACAAAGTCAGAAATACAAGACCGTGTGTGTTTGTGTGTTTGTGTGCTTGTGTGCATGTGTGCGTATGTGTGTGTATGTCCTGGTATTTATTATATTTTGAGGCCAAATACTTATTTATGACACCACAAAACAGGGACCTTTTTCACTAAAACAAAACCAGGTCCTGTGAGGGAAAGAATTTCAAACAAATACAAAAGCTGTGAGTGTGCCTGTGATACATTTTTACCCATATTACATGATTCCCAGTTTTCTAGTAAATAATGTTGATTGTTGATGACTGCTGGAAAAGTGAACCTAAAGAAACATGTCATGTCAGGATCCTAAACATATGGGTTTGCCATATTATTAATGTAGTGATTCATTTTTTGCTGACTGCTGAGCTTTTGTGAAAAAAGCAACAGCACAAGAAACAGCAACAATATCATAGCTGAAGAAGGCATTATGACTGGTGAGACAACAGAAGACTGGATATTTCATTCATGTTATGTAGAGTATTGATTTTTGTATTAAGACACTTTTAAGGATGAAAAAAGTTTCCAACTAATGGAAAACAGAAGGAATGTTACAATGTTGCTGACACCAGAAGGGAAAACCAAAAATCCCTTTTTGAATTTGTGTTTTGTCCTTGTTAGTCTTTCCTGTTATCAAAAAGAACTAATAAAAAATGTCCAAAAGCAGATGTTTTGTATATGTTCTTATGCTCAGATTTACTATTGTTTGGCAATACATTTTGGCAATTGTATGCTGTCTATATTTACAATGAATGTGCAGAAGTGAATTGCTCGGGGTATTGATGATATACTGATCAGGGTACTGATTGTATCCATGTCTACTTTTCTGAAACAACAGAGCTTATTTTTTCTTTTGACTTCAAGTACTTGCAAATCCATGCATTGTAGAAAACACTAGTAGGAAGGGAAGGTGTGTAATAAAAATGTATCGTTAATTATAGTCCTAGATTTTTTCCCTAAATTATATTTGGAACGCTAAAAGAAAATTGGCACTGGAATGACTGAAAAACATTATTTTTAACTATTGGAAAGAAAGCTAAGATAATCTAAAGACAAATACCCTTGCTACTTCGTGGGTCATTTTTCACGGACTCGCACTATCGCAATTTTTCAAAGTAAGATTGGACATGACACATAATTGGCTGATTGATGGATGAGCTGCTCGATCTGCATGGCATTTTTATTTAAAATAAATTATTTAAAATAAATTAGCACCTGCTGCTCCTCTGTGCAGCCCACACTACAGGATAAGCGTCCTGCTGCAGTTGATCAGCTGATCTACGTACAGAGCAGAGAAGTGGGCGTGGCCAAGAACGCTTGCAGGTAGAGCTGTCATTTCTAACCCGGGCCCGAAGCCCGGCCTAGTCCGACCCGAATTTGGGCTGGCCCGGGCCATAATAATGTGCTGGATGGGCGGGCCGGGTTGGTGTCAGACTTTTGATTGTTTCAGAGGATCAGCTACGATCCAGTTATATGGCAAGATGGTTTGCCATACAATCACCAGCCGCATGTGGCCATTTCATCACAAGTTGACCGGCCTTGAAAGAGGTTAACTAAAGTTCCGTTAAGCTACAGATGAGACTATAATGCCAGGAAGCGACCCTTCACCCAAATGGACACTCATTCAGCCGATGCACTCAGCGGACACGCTCGGCTGACGACCCAAACAGGTGAGATCCCAAAGCAGATGTCAGAGGAAGGTTTGTGTCTAAATCATGCAGAATGCAGGCAGGGATTTAATGCGCTTTGACGGCCATGAAAGGACAGACACCCCCTCAGCTCCGATCTTCTGCCCCTTTTATTTAGCTGCGCGTGTCCGCCGTTCGTTAATAGCTATATAAGCAGACAACGCTTAATAAAAAATGTCAGGGGGGGTTCAGGTTTGGAACTGTAATTCCTGTTAATTCGTCCGGTCGGATTCGGAAATGATGGCTACGGGCTAAGGCCGGGTCGGATCGGAATTTTTGGGCCCGAATGCAACTCTACTTGCAGGTGGCTGAGGGCAGCAGAGGCAGAGAGAGGGAAATCATGACATTCTGTGCTCTTTTAGTGTTTAGAAACATTGTTTAGAACATTGCAATATTGTAGGAAGGGTTTAAAATGTCTTAACATATATACTAAAATAAACTACTAACTGCTTGTACTATTATCCCTACTTTGTGGTTTTTCACTTATCGTGGTGCTTCAGGGTACAGATCCCCCATGATAAACGAGGGACCACTGTGAACCAAAATGAGTTATGGAAAGCCTTATGAACCACAACTTTCTGTTGATTTTCACATTTTGTATTTTATTTTATGGATGTTTCTTTTATTGTAAAGTACCCTTGTGGAATGTTATCATCATCTTCCCTTTTCATGCAGAGAAATACAACAATACCAAGTTTTTGAAAACTCACAGTGACATTGACTCAAATATTTTCATATTAACCTATTTTCATAGGTTGTTGTGATAATGAGCTGACTGACAAGATGAAAATATTCTGTTACTGTTTTATGTCTTGTTAGATCTAAATTAGTTTTCTTTACTTGTGCGCTGTCTGATTTTGAAGTAATAAAGATTACATTATCTGAATGAAGTTAAACTAATTTAATTGAACAGATTTCATAAACAGGCTGTAAAGGGTAAATTATAAATATTTTACCCACACAAATAACAGAGTTTCATCTTTTCAAAAACTGTGGTAGCAAAAAAACACAATACAGGTATATGTCTGTGTCGTTTGTAAATTAAAGCCTCCTGATATTGAACAGATGGATTAAAGTTCTCCATCGTGGCAATAAACTTACATCATTTTGAACATGGCCAGAATGGATTTTCGTCATCTGGAAAAATTAGGAGGGGGAAGAAAAAGTGTTTTGTTGTGGTCTTGTTAAAGCCAGCCAATTGAAAGATGATACATGGATTAAACTGACTGCTTTCAACCAATAAGGAGAAACAGAGCCACAGTTCCACTCAATCAGAGCAGAGCAGGGCGGGTTGTGCAGTCTAGTTCACGCCAGTGAGCTCGAGCGTGAGAAGCAGAGAGAAACTGTAGGTGAAAGCTCACCTGCAAAAAGCCAAGGAGGACACCCCTCTACTCTAACTAAACTGCCTGCCCCTCTACGTATTAAATGCATGTGTTTGTACATGACCACTTCACTGCAGCCGGGGGAGATACCAGAAATGATACACCCTTACCCCACCCCCTCTTCCTGCACCGTGCCATGACCTCCCAGGACTTTTGTATCTAAAACCTAAGTATTAAATGTTAATGTGTTTGGAACATCGTCATCATCGTACAGACATGTGCAAACTGTGCGCATGATCGAACTACGGGTCTAAGAGACAGAGACGTGCTCCGCCTCGAGAGCGCACAGACTGTTGAGTTTCTTTCTTCTTGTCAACACAACTTGGCATTAACATTTGAAAAGGGACATATAAAACTGTGGGATATTTAGCAGGGTTTTGATTTTTGTAGCATTAATGATTATTGTATTGTCATTTGGCTATCCAATAAATAACAACATATTTCATCTTGGTGCATTAGACAATGTTATATTTTTAAAAATAGAACTTGTCTTCCCTGACAGAGTGCTAAATTAAACTTTTTTTAAAACAATATTCTCTTTGATAGCTCTATGTTTTAGGTTACCATATTAAGGTGGATGTATTTTCTTAGTATGGTATGTTGCATTCATTCAACATATAAATATAAAAAAAATTAGTTATTTGAAAATAAATCAACTTGATTAAGTGCTTAAACTGCTCTACTAAAAATCTGCAAAACTAAAATATAAATGGATCAAATGTTGTGTACATGACAACTTGTCTTCATTGTTTATGCATGTTGTAAAATACCCTTTTTAATTTACTGACCACTACAACTAACTGTGACTTACCTGTGATGACCTGTTCAATGCTGAAATCCACAGGTAAAATGTGTTTGTGCAACAGCTCTATAGTAGCTGGCCTGTGGGTGATCTTAGTGTTTAAATCATCAACAAGGCGAGCTTTCTTCAACTGTAGCAGCTTGGATTGAAGCAATCGTTCTTCTGGCATTTCTGTAAAATGCACAAAATCTTTTAGAAATCAAATCATCTGTGAAAGTTATTTAGTTTGGCGTAAAGTCTTAAAGGTAGAGGGAATCAAGTGTTTTATTTACTCTCTGAGATGTGCATCTTGATCAGATTAGATTTCTCTGGCTCTCTTTGGATCTTCCTTTTCAGATCATCTTCAGTCTGAAGAGAGAAAACAGCAAAATGTCACAATCACTCACTGCTATAACCTACCACCAAAAGATCCCGATGCATGCTCAACCACCAAAAGCCTTATTTTTATGCCTGGCAATGGCATCAGAAACATTTGTAATGTGTGTGTGTGTGGAGGGGGGGGGGGGGGGGGACAGAGGGTCCTCCCCCAGAAAATTTTGAATAAAATAGATGCCATTTCCTGCATTCTGGTGTAATTTAACAGGTTGTTAAACATCTACATTTACCTTCATAAGTAAACACTTGATTCAATAACTATTTTAGAAAACATGGAACAACAAGAAGTAGCCTGACCAACAGCTCTCCTTATGTGAATAGAGCACACTCTTCTCTCACGCATCCTAAATCCCCAACCCCCACCCTAGTCGGCAATTGCCAGCACTAACACTAATGTAGCTCTAAGTTAGAGGTCCACAATACAGATGCACTAGCTAAGATGCTACAGTAATAGTGCTTTGCTTCTCTCATGCATCCTAACCCCACCCCCCAACCTTGTCAACAATTGCTGGGCTCTAATGTAGTGCTAAGCTAGCACGCAACACATAGGTGTCTCCCCTCCTCCTCCCGCCCCATCAACAACAACAAAAACACACAAAGAGATGAGTGTCCTACCAAGCCAAGGGATCTAGGGGAAACATTGCATGTGGTGTGGTGAGTTGTTGCAAGTAACCGGGAAAACCTGGAGTGGACTTTTAGTGATTTGAGTATTCTCAGCTATTATTCCAGTGGAATAGATTAATTCAAAAAGAAATAGAGACAGTGCTGGAGGAACTAATGTTTCATGGAAAATCGGAGGGAATCCAAACAATTTTTTTTTGAGGAGGAGGGCACGTCCCCTTCACATATACAGGTCCTTCTCAAAAAATTAGCATATTGTGATAAAGGTCATTAT
>NC_056512.1:24538581-24541834 GCF_014905685.2 Nematolebias whitei | reverse complement strand
GCATTTTGGGTTTTCATGAGCTGTATGCCATAATCATCAGTATTAAAACAATTAAAGACCTGAAATATTTCAGTTGGTGTGCAATGAATCTGAAATATATGAAAGTTTCATTTTTATCATTACATTATGGAAAATAATGACCTTTATCACAATATGCTAATTTTTTGAGAAGGACCTGTAATTGATGTGACGCCTATGATTGTTGGAATACAAGTTCATTTCTCTGTCATGTCAGGAAAATAACTTATGAGTCACTACACAGATTTTATTGAAACTTTCAGAAAGTACTAATAACTAATGTACATCTAGAACTCATTTACCACCACAAAAAGTAACACTAACCAACATATAAATGACTTTATTCAGTCAATGTAACACGTTACTTTAAATTTTGGGGTGGCTGTAGCTGAGAGTCATCCTCATTGCATACTCTCTGAGTGCTAATAGATCACATGAGACCACATCATATTGTATGAAAGTGTACATAACATTGTCATGGTTTTGAGCAAAATGGTCAGAACTCCATTAATTCTCAACACATGAATTTAGTTTAAACTCTGACATAAAAGGTGGTGGATGATATGCTTTCCTTCAAAGAATGCTAGGTGTTTAGTTTAACATTACATTTCAAAATGTTTCAAGATTAGGCAAGAAGTTTAATGAACTAGAAAACAGCAGTTGAGAATATAATAACTTTTTTACTCATTTGAGCTGTTCTCTCACAGATTTACCATTAGCCAGTAACAGTTTCTTCAGCGCTGTACACTTTTTCATGTGTCTTTTTGTATCAAAAATGCAACTCTTGTTTTTTATTTATTTTTGTAAAGAGTTTCCACATTCAATCTCATAAATACAGATGAAGCTATGGCCAGATCACTGATTTAGTGGATTACTTTTCATTGCACCTTATACTCCGATACCAGCATTTACATTCTGAGCAGACAGTGACTTTTCAGCTCTTGCTTGTCTTTTCCAACATTTCTATACTACAGGAATATTCAACTGTTGCAATGATGTAACAAGTTGTAGAGCCTCTTTAAGACAGAGAATAAAAGTGCTTTTAACCAGTTTGACTCTGGTGACCGTTTTGAGAGCGAGACACTCACTCGAGCTCTTTCCAAGCTGCGTCTCAGCACA
The DNA here is from genome assembly GCF_014905685.2 of Nematolebias whitei. Lineage (NCBI taxonomy): Eukaryota > Metazoa > Chordata > Actinopteri > Cyprinodontiformes > Rivulidae > Nematolebias > Nematolebias whitei. The sequence continues at coordinate 24,540,697 of NC_056512.1, read as the reverse complement.
TGGAAGGCAGGTGAACTTTTAAGAGCTGGAAGAATAAAAAGAGAAAGCAGAATGTAAGAAAATCACATCCGAGTGTGTCTTTTTATGCTACAGAGAAGAAAAATGGCTTTGAATGACTCTTATCATTTAATGATGAGCAGTCAAACAGTGTCATCCCTTGCTGTGTATTCACACAAAAAATCTAACAATTTTACCAGTACAATTACAATATTATGTCTTTACAGATTGTTACCCAAAATACAATGCATGGATATATCTTGGGGTAATTCAAGGCAGCTATAGGTTACTGCCCTGAATTAGTGATAATGTACTGTGATCACATAATCTGTTATTGCTGTTCTCTGTGAACAGTTTTATGGTAAAATACAACACATTTCCCAGTAAATGCATTTTTTATAGAATGGAATGATTATCTGATATGAGCATAGAAAATTCCTGCTCTCATTGTATAGCCTCGTGTGCATGTGCACGATGAAAGAACCAAATGTGCAATAGCCCGAGTAGTGATCCTAAGAGAATCTCCTAGAAAAGGCCAAAAATCCCTGAGTCAAAGTAGACATCTAATAGAATGGAGACTGAAGGCTTCGGTTCAAAAAGCAGAACCAAAATGGGTAAATTTCTGAAAATTGTTCAGCGTTCACAAAATGACTTGAGCACAGCTTCCTACAGCTCAGCTATTGTGCAAAATCCTTAAAATTAGGAGTAAAGCTTCAATTTTATTCAATTCAGTTTATTTATAAAACGCTAAGTCACAACAGAAGTCATCTCAGGGCACTGAACAGACACATACATATATATAAGAAGTAAGTTATTAGCATTATTTAGCTGAGGCTAATCTGGGCTCTCCCTTAGAGATAGGGTGAGAAGCTTGGTCATCCGGGAGGGACTCAGAGTAGAGCCGCTGCTTTTCCACATCGAGAGGAGCCAGTTGAGGTGGCTCGGGCATCTGGTTAGGATGCCTCCTCCTGGATGCCTCCCTGGTGAGGTGTTCTGGGCATGTCCCACCAGGAGGAGGCCCAGAGGAAGACCCAGGACACACTGGAGGGACTATGTTTCTCGGCTGACCTGGGAACGCCTTGGGATTCCCCTGGAGGAGCTGGACCAAGTGGCTGGGGAGAGGGAAGTCTGGGCCTCCCTACTTGGGCTGCTACTCCCACAACCGGACCCCGGATGAGTGGAAGAGAATGGATGGATAGATGGACGAATGGATGGATCTAAGAAGCCAAAATATTGCTTTGAGCTTCAAGCCTTAAAATCTGTCATAACACCACATTACTGGGTTAACAACAGCTTTTCATCACCGATGGAATAGTTTGCTTTTAAACAGTTTTGGTGGAAAACAAAATGGAATATAATGTAATCATTTTAAACAATGTTGTGTTTTTGAAATAAATCAGTAGCCACAAAAAAGAAAGAACATGTAAAATTACTTAAACTGTTTCTTGGACATAAACAAACACTCTGTGTTTAAACCACAGAAGCAGAGCTAAAGGTTTGTGAGGTGGTTTAGATCAGTTCTATTTAGATCAATTCTTACCTCTATGGAAATTAGAGATCTCTTTTGCATGCATCTTTTTGTACTGTGGAAGGACATCAGAGTACTCAGAAAAGCCCACATGTGCACCAAACTCCACACAAAGGTCCTAGCAGACCAGACACTCGATGTGAATCATCAGCGCTAACTGCTAACCCCCTGTGGTTTTTATACACTAGTGAGAATGAAGAGTGATTTTTTTTTTTAAATCACATAGGTTTTCAGGGGCTTCAAATAATAATTCTGATCATTTGAATTAGTTTTCTGTTAAAAGCATATGAACAATAAATATCTTACCTGATGTAGAGAGCTCTTTAGATAACCTTTGTTTAGATGAATAAAATATTATTCTAACTGGAATGATGAAGCAAAGACTCATCAGAGTATAACCAAGATCAAAAATGTCTGCTGCATTCTTAAAACAACTCCACTTTCAAGATATGTCTACAACAGATAAGATATTATTTGTCATAAATTTTATACAACCTTACCAAAATGTGTTATTGTGTGTAATAATAATATTAAATTCAAATCAATTCAAATTCTTTATATATATATATATAAAAATATATATATCAGCCT
>NC_056512.1:24525697-24538481 GCF_014905685.2 Nematolebias whitei | reverse complement strand
ATGCCAAAATGCCAGAAGTCCAGTGTGAAGCACCCACAGTCAGTGGGTGCTTCACACTGGACTTCTGGCATTTTGGCATTTCCTTCTCCCCAGTCTTCCTCCAGACTCTGGCACCTTGATTTCCGAATGACATGCAAAATTTGCTTTCATCTGAAAAAAGTACTTTGGACCACTGAGCAACAGTCCAGCGCTGCTTCTCTGTAGCCCAGGTCAGACGCTTTTTTTTTATTTTTTTTTTTTATTTTTTTTTTTATTTTTTTTTTATTAAAGATTTTAATCACACATTACAAACATCTGTTTGCCAGGGGTATAGATATTAATGTAAAAGAGATAATATTCTAGTACAAAACATAAAAAACCATGAAATTATATTTACAATTTATACAGAGTTTAAATTCACATTAAGCTTTTCCAGAGTTGAGATGGTTTTCATTGCCTTTTGGTTTTCCAGTCCATTAATTGAGGTGATGTATTGAAGAAGTTCTTTGCTGAAATGGGTTATGTTTGGTTTGGAGTTGGACCATTTTTTCTTGTGAATGTGAAACTTTCCCAGGAGAAGTAGAAGTTGGGTGAAGTGCAATAAGTCTTTATTCGTGCCTTTGTCTTCAAAGCCTAGTATAATGTCTTTCTCTGTAAGCTGAATTATTTGTCCAGTTTTTTGCTGTATGAATTGTTGCACATCTCTCCAGAATGAGATTGTATGAACACATTGATAGAATAAATGAGAAATCGTTTCTATGTGTAGTTCACAGAATGTACAAGAATAGTCAATGTCAAGTTTAAATCTTTCCAGTGTTTTTTTAACAGGATATACATTATGAATAATTTTATATGAAACCTCTTTAACTTTGTTTGTTATGCAAAATTTTTCCCCATTTAACCACATCTGCTTCCAGTTAACTCCTTCAAATATGGAAGACCAGAAAAATCTACCAGGAGGCAGAGTAATCTTCTGCAGACAAGTTCTTATGAGTTTGTTGGAGCATGTTTTTTTTGTTACATCAATTCCATCCAGCATTACGGGGCTTCTAAGTTGGTCTCTAGGCAAATTGTTCACTTTTGTTCCTTTGAAGAGCTGCCTCATAGATTTTGGTAGAGCATCAAAAACTACAGCATACTCTTTAGGTGTTACAGGAATTTTAAGTCTAGTCAGAAATTCAGTGTATGTCATAAAGGTTCCATTATCATTTAATAGTTGTTGTACGAGCATAATTCCATTTTCCATCCAATTTTTGTAGTAAAGCGACTTGTTCTTATATAAAATATTCCCATTGTTCCAAATGCAATATGTAGTTGGGGAGAAGTTGTGTTTGTAGGCAAGTTTCCAAGACAGGAGAGCTTGTTGGTGAAATCTCGATAACTTAATAGGTAATTTTTCAATTTTATAATCACATTTTAATAAAAATTGGATTCCTCCTATCCGCTTAAAAATATGGTTGGGGAAAGTGTTCCAAAGCGTATCTTTTCCTTTTAATAAGTTAGTTAACCATTTAATTTTAAAGGAATTATTTAGCATTTCAAAACTTAGGACATCTAGACCTCCAAATGTTTTATTATTACAGAGAATGTCTTTTTTTAAGTAATGGCATTTATGTTTCCATATAAAGTCAAATAATGTTTTATCTAATTTTTTGCATACATCTTTTGGCATCTCTAATGATAAGGAAGTATATACAGATCTAGATATTCCTTCAGCTTTTGACAGTAGTACCCTACCATTTAATGACAGGTCCCTCATTAGCCACATGTTAAATTTTGTTGTTATTTGTTGTATAATAGGGCCAAAGTTTGAGCTGCTACGCAAATTTTGATTCTTTTCAATATTCACTCCTAAGTATGTAAATTGCTCTTTGACAGGAATATCATTAATTTCAGAAAGTGTGCAGTCTTTTAGTGGGAACAGAACAGATTTATTAAGATTCATTTTTAGACCTGATACTGAAGAGAATTCCTGGATACAGTCAACTGCATTCCTCACTTCATTTACATTAGCGATAAATAATGCAGTATCATCAGCCAGCTGTGATAACGTGAAGTGTCTATCTAGAGTTAAGATGCCTTGGAATTGACCTTTTTTTTTTACATGTATAGACATAATTTGTGTAACCAGAAGAAATAAGAATGGGCTTAGAGGGCATCCTTGTCTGATACCTTGATTGATATTAAACCTTCTCGTTGTCCCATGTGCCAGCTTGACCGAGCTGTTACAGCCCTGGTACAGGGTATTAATAGCTTTGGAAAAAAAATCTCCAAATCCAAAATGTTTAATAGACTTGAACATAAATTTATGACTTATGGTATCAAACGCTTTGTAGAAGTCGATAAACAGAATAAAGCTTTCATCAGGAATAAAATCATTGTAGTCAATCATGTCCAATATTAGACGAATATTGTTGCTAATGTTTCTTCCAGGCATAAATCCAGATTGTTCTTCACTAATAATATCATTTAAACCTAATTTCAGTCGCTTGGCAAAGATAACTGCGTATATTTTAGCGTCATTGTTTAAAAGACTAATTGGTCTCCAGTTTTCAATACTCAAATGATCTTTTTTGGGTTTAGGGATGAGCTTAATCAATCCTTGCTGGAGAGTTGGGGCTAATTCACCTCTCAGTATTGACTCTTCAAACATATTTTTTAAAAAAGGGGCCAGTTCTCCTGCAAACTGTTTATAGAATTCACTACTTATGCCATCGTTGCCAGGGGATTTATTATCCTTAAGAGAGCATATAGAGTCCTGAACTTCCTTTAGATTAATTTCTTTATCACAATCTCTTTTAAAGTCATCATCAAACTTGATGGCATCCATTTCATATTCTCTTAGAAATGCGTCCATTCTTTCTTCATCTTCTAAATTTTCTGAGTATAAGTTTTGATAAAAGTTTGAAACATAGTTTGAAATAACTTGCTCATTATCACAAATCACATTGTTAATTTTAAGCTATCCAATAAATGATTGTTCAAAGTTTCTCTTCTCCAGGTTGAAAAAATATTTGGAGCACTTTTCTCCTTGTTCTAACCATTTTTTTCTGGACCTCACAAAAGCTCCTCTGGCTTTGTCCTCATAGAGCTGATCCAGTTCTAGTTGTAGTGTTGAAAGTTCTTTGGAGTCCTCTTCAGATATATCTGTTTTTTCTGATATTCTTAAAATTGCATCTATTATTTGGGATTCTTTTTCTTTTTTCTTTTGGGCAAGTTTTTTGCCTATTCTAATTGCCATTTTTCTAATTTCAAATTTAAATAGTTCCCAGTTTTTACAAAAGTATTTTGTTAAATTTGCTTGAGTCCAATATTTATTAATAAGTTTAATTACTTCAGTTTTAAATTCTTCATTTTTTAATAAGGAGTTATTTAATTTCCAGTAGTCTTTATTGTGACCATGTCTGTCAGTGTTTGCATCTATTTTAATTGTGATAGCTTTGTGATCTGTCAGTATTGTTGGTTCAATAGAGGCATCGGTCACGTTGTCTTCTAGATCTGAGGAAATAAGCCAAAAATCTATGCGTGACTGTTGAGTTCTGTCTTTGTTGTTCCATGTGTAGGAAGTTTTATCCAAATTTTTAGATCTCCAAATATCAATAAGTCCTAATCTGTCACAGATATGATGTAATTCAGTTGTTGTTTGATTCTTTGAGGGCAATCTGTCCAGATTATCATTCATCACATTGTTAAAATCTCCTCCCCATATAATTTTAGCAGTAGGAAATGAGAGTAATGTTTGTTCAATTTTGGCTTCTAAGGTCAAAAATAACTGCTTGTTGTCTTGTTTGTTATTGTAACCATATATGTTGATGATTAAAAAAAGTGACTGATTAGTTTCAGTTAAAAGCGTAATCCAACGGCCTTCAGTATCTGTTTCAAATTTTAAAATTTTCCCTTTAAATTTTCCTTGCAGGATAGCAACACCTGCTGATTTATTACTACCAAAAGAAAACCATATTTGTCGACCCCACTGACTCCTCCAAAACGTTACATCATCTTCTGAAGCATGGGTCTCCTGTAACAAATAAAAATCAGCACTTTTGTTAAGGCAGTATAGAAATAAAGCTTTCCTTTTAAGTTGGTTCCTAATACCCCTGGCATTTACAGAAAAAACAGAAATAGACATAAACAAACACAAACAAACAATAACACCCTGAACAACAGCAGACCTGTAACTCAGCTGTTTAAGCTAACAAGTATCTGCTTATTAATTGCATTATCTGCACTAAGATAGAATGATTGTCACCTTCTCCATCTCAGGTTAGAGTGGAGGTCTTAACTCACCAAAGGTATATTGAAATATATTTTTCCCTTCTCATATCTTAATTTCTTTCCCTTCAATATAAGCTCGAGTTCCAACAAAATATGCTTTGCGACCCGCTTTCCTGGCTTCCTCCACCGCGGGCCACAGCTTGCCTCGGATTTCTTTTTCTGCAGCGGTCAGATCTTCTTTAAAGCTTAGCTTTTTGTTTTTGAGGTAGCTGCTGTTCTTGGATCCTTTCCATAGCACGTCTCTGGCCGTCCTGGTCTGGAATCTGATGAACACCGGTCGTGGAAGAGGTTTGGTTGTCCCATCTCGTTGTCGAAGACCGCCGATGCGATGTACGACGTCCATTGCTGAAAGCACTGACCCCACTTCGCTCTCTGGTAGAATTGCTTGACATATTTCTTGGACAGTTTTTTTAGTGTTGTTGTCTTTATTGTCTTCAGGAACACCATACAGTTTGAGGTTAAGCTGTCGGCTGTGTCGATCTGCGTTATTGAGTTTGAGTTCCAGGTCGGAAACTTTCTGATCCAGGACTTTACATTGCTCCTGCAGCGTGTTATTTTGTTTCTTCAGATCTGCTATTTCTTGGAAGCAGAATTCCAATGACTTTGTCGAGCCAAGATGGCGACGAGAACGGATATGCATTAATGTGAGAGCCGCATCTATCTGCACAACTAATTCAAGAAAGACGTTAATTGTCACCAACAATCACGGAGACAACAAAGAAGACCGTGAGTAATCTCCCCAGCTGAAGATTTAAACTCTCGCTCTTCAAATAAGCAACAAAAAAGAGTTGTCCTACTCCCGACAGACTAGCTTAGCTGAAAGTTACGTAGCACAAAAGCTAACGTGTACAATGGCTAAGTCGAAGAATACTACCTTAGCTCAGCTAGAAGTTATGGAGTCTGAGACACCAAAAGAAAAAAGAACTGCTAGAGAACTCCACTCTTACGCTTGCAGCCTGACACCCGACTCGCCAGCTAAGCAGAAGGTGAAGAAAGTTAAAGGTGAGCTGCCAACGCAACACGTGGAGCCGACGCTATCGGAGCTACAGAACACCATAATTGAGAAGATTAATGAGAGGGCAGATCAGACGGACAAGGCAGTCCAGCATAACAGGTCAGACGCTTCTGCCACTGTTTCTGGTTCAAAAGTGGCTTGACCTGGGGAATGCGGCACCTGTAGCCCATTTCCTGCACACGCCTGTGCATGGTGGCTCTGGATGTTTCTACTCCAGACTCAGTCCACTGCTTCCGCAGGTCCCCCAAGGTCTGGAATCGGCCCTTCTCCACAATCCTCCTCAGGGTCCAGTCACCTCTTCTCGTTGTGCAGCGTTTTCTGACACACTTTTCCCTTCCCACAGACTTCCCACTGAGGTGCCTTGATACAGCACTCTGGGAACAGCCTATTCGTTCAGCAATTTCTTTCTGTGTCTTACCCTCTTGCTTGAGGGTGTCTATGATGTCCTTCTGGACAGCAGTCAGGTCGGCAGTCTTACCCATGATTGCGGTTTTGAGTAATGAACAAGGCTGGGAGTTTTTAAAAGCCTCAGTAATCTTTTGCAGGTGTTTAGAGTTACGTCGTTGATTCAGATGGTTAGGTTAATAGCTTGTTTAGAGAACCTTTTCATGATATGCTAATTTTTTGGGACAGGCATTTTGGGTTTTCATGAGCTGTATGCCATAATCATCAATATTAAAACAATTAAAGACCTGAAATATTTCAGTTGGTGTGCAATGAATCTGAAATATATGAAAGTTTCATTTTTATCAATACATTATGGAAAATAATTACCTTTATCACAATATGCTAATTTTTTGAGAAGGACCTGTATAATTCCACTTCTAAAGCAACTCCGTTGGCTCCCAGTTCATTATCGAGTGGATTTCAAGATCCTGGTTTTGACTTGGCGAGCTCAATCTGAACATACACCAATTCACATCTCAGAAATGTTACATCCCTACATCCCTATCAGGACTTTGAGGTCCTGTGATCAAGACCTGCTGATTGTCCCCCAGACAAAACTGAAAACTAAAGGAGACAGAGCCTTTTCTTCTGTGGCTCCAAGACTCTGGAAATCCTTCCTCAAACTTTCTGATCAGTGGACTCAGTGGCTTCCTTTAAAGGCCAGATAAAAACTCATCTTTTTTAATCTGCTTTTGCTTCAATTTGTTTTGTGCACTTTTTAAATTTTGTTTGTCAAAGCACTTTGTGATATTTATCTTGAGAAGTGCTATATAAATAAAGTTTTACTTACTTACTTACTAACACATTTCCTGATGCATGCTCAATAATCCAGGTAGAAAAATCCAAAAAAGTCCAATCTGAGGACCAGATTTTATTTTTTTGGATTACTAACACATTCTTTTTTTAACACAAGTAAAAAAAAAAAAATAATTACGTTGTTTAGAATTTAAATAAAAATGGGTTATGGTAGAAAATTGTGGGAAGCTGTCCGCTGACTGCTTTGCTTGACTTTAACATAAATTGTAATTAATTCTCTAAACATAGATTATGTTGACTTTTGTGTTCTGCAGGTAAGATACTGACTGCTCAAAAGTACTGCATGCAACCTCTGCATGACATCACTGCCTTTACTCTTACATTGATCTTATTAATGAGGACAAAAGCAAAAACATTAGCCACATGCCTTTAAACATGGATACATATGGGTACTTTTACTGTAGTTTTGAAATAGTATGTTCTAATTTTATTGGTTGTAAACAAGTAATGTTAGGTTCTGCCAGTACAGCTGCCCTCTGCTATTCACCTGAGCAGGTAACCTAGCAATATTTAAAGCTTCTCTGAGGAGGATATGAGTTTTTTACTTTATCAGCTGCTTGCATTAATACCCCGGTGCCATCATGGTAACTTTCCATCATTTTTATTGCTCTTGTGTGCTGAAGATCTACTAAATATATTTATTCTTATAAAACAGCCCTGGCTGAAATGAGGCTGTCTGTGTTCCAGTCAGTCGGGATAATAACGAAGGTCGAACTAAATGCTTCAGTTTGTGTCACTCAGTTCCTGGTGGACAACAAAACAACATAAAATGAAATAGTAACAACCAAAACACAAAGCCTGTAACGTGTTGTAGTAGACAATGTAAGCAGAAGGGTTGTCAGATAAGAAGAGATGAATTATCATGTTGCGGCTTTAAAACCTGATTTTGATCAAAACTAGGGGAGAGTGAGTGTGTAGTTTTTCCAGCTGGGTGGGGTTGCACTTTCAGCTGGAGGGGGTGAAGGAGGTGTGAAGGGAGCTTGGCTGTCATGAACTTTCTCATGGTATGGATGTTTGCGTGAATGGAAACAATTTTTTTTTTGGTGTACAGAAACGCCAAAACGATGGTATAGTTGGGATTTTTGGAAGATTTGATGATCGTTGTTTGGAGTCATTTGAGTACTCGTTTCAACAACCCAGCTCCAAGGTCAAGGTCACAAATCAAGGTCAAAGGCTATACAGTATAAGGTTTTTGCTTGTCTGGGGCCATTGCTATAGATTGCTGTATGTATGTTTGACGTTCGTTTAATGTGTGTGAGGTATTCTTGATTAGAACTGCAATACATATGAGCCCCCCCACCACCACCACCACCACCACACTTGTTCTGCTCCTCTAAAAAATAATTCCATTACTGCCGTTTTGAAGTCATATTAAAATAATAATTTAAATAAAAAATTTGTAATACCTCTTTAACCCTTCAGCATCTATGCATGAGGTGAAATAAACAATAAATGAAGTTATATGGCAGCACGGTGGCGCAACTGGTAGAGCTGCTGCCTCTCAGCGAGCAGGTCCCTGGTTCAAACCCCGGTCCAGGGGCCTTCTGGGTGGAGTTTGCATGTTCTCTCCGTGCATGCGTGGGTTTTCTCCGGGTGCTCCGGTTTCCTCCCACAGTCCAAAAACATGCATGTTAGGCTGATTGGTAACTCTAAATTGTCCCTAGGTGTGAGTGAGAGAGTGAATGGTTGTCTCGTTTGTCTCTATGTGTCCCTGTGATGGACTTGCGACCCGTCCAGGGTGTACCCCGCCCCTCGCACAGTGATTGCTGGACATGGGCACCAGCGACCCCCGTGACCCAAAATGGAATAAGCGGGTAAAGAAAATGGATGGATGGATGGATGAAGTTATATGGTTTTGTTCATATACTCTCAGGGTGTTTCAGCATTCCACCCACTTCACTCTCAGCACAAAAATCAATCCCCCCCCTCCCCCCACATTTAATTATTCACTATTTCAACACTTGGCTGCAGCATTATCAGATGACCTTTGCACCGCTTGGTTCTGGCTGTCTGCAGCGTAGGTGAGCGAAGCTCTGAACTCCATCCATTGTCCTTTTGCAGTCGGGGCAAATCGCTGCTGCTGAGGATGAGAAGAGCTAAATGTCTAAAACTTGAGTCATGCTGTGTGGGTGTGATGGCCCACCTGGGTTACTAACTGCTGAGGGAGAGGAGCTGCTGCGCTGCGGCTGGGGTTTGAAAGCCTCCTGTGAAATGATCTACAGTAGTATGACAGGTGTGATCATCACCTGAGGAAACAATATTCAACGATCTCGAGGAGAGAAGGTTCTTCACTTTCCTGTTTGGTATAATAGTACTTTTTCTACTAGTACTGTTGTTTTGTTTTTTTATCTGTATATGTGTTAGTCTACTGTTTTTATTGCATGTACATCTACAACCTAATTCAAGATGGCCGTCGTAGACAACTGGCTTTCAAAAACACAAACATAGTTTTACAGGTATTGACCTAAAGTTTTGTGTGGGAGTAACTGAGAGTCAACCCGAACACACACTCTGAGCTCTAGCAGATTCCACAGGTAACTATTTAGAGTCTGCCTTGTTTGTCTGTTAGCGAAATTTCCAATGAGCCACTGGATGGATTTTAATTAAACTTTCAGGAAATAGTCTTTGGATGTACAGTAGTCCCTCATTTATCGCGAGGGATTTGTACCCTGAAGATCCGCGATAGGTGAAAAGCCGTGAAGTAGGAACAAGTAGTAGTTGATTTTATTATTTATATATTAAGGCATTTTAAACTCTTCCCATGCTCTTACAATATTTGAAACAATGTTTCTAAACTGTAAACGCTCTAAAAGAGCACAGCATGTCATGTCATTTCAGCTTCCTGCCTCCTCTGCTCTTTGCCACCTGCAAGCGCTCTTGGCCACGCCCACTTCTCCGCTCTGCACACTTAACAGCTGATCAGCTGTAGGAGGAAGTTTATCCTGCAGCTGTAAGGGCTGCACAAAGCTGCAGGATGTGTTAAATAATTTAAAATAATTTATTTTAAATAAAAATTTCATACTGATCGTGCGGCTCATCCATCAATCATGTCCAATCTTATTTTGAAAAACCGCGATAGAACGAATACGCGATAAACAAACGGCGAAGTAGCGGGGAACTTCTGTACTTCTACAACTGATTAGTATTTGGAGAAAACCCAAATCAAGATGACATCACAGCCAACTGAACTTAGCAAACACAAAAGTATCTGTAATTCAGTCAGTTTTATGGATTCTGGACTAAAATTTTATTCTGTAGTAGCTGAGAGCCAGTGACAACAAATACTCTGAGTGAGACGTCTCACATTTTCACATGTTAATGAATATTATGTTCAAGGTTTTACCAAAACAGCTACAAAGTTGTTTTTAGGAAGTACCCAAGATGATATATTTCCTGAAATTCTTTCAGCAATCCTTCAACAGCTGATAAATGATCTGCTCTAAGCACTGAGCTGTGGGGCAGCTGTGGCTCAGTGGTTAGAGCTGTCACCTTTGGATGTTCAAGTCCATCAATATGTAGACACTTGTTGAACTTGAGGTGTCCCAGGGCAGAACACTGAACCCCCCATTGCCTCCATGTATCCCATCGTAAGAACACCATCTAAAGCCCTGATTAGATTCTACAGAGTAATGCATGAATGTGTGTGTGGATTTTTTTAAGCTCTTTGAGTAGCCTGTATGGTTTAACACGTTCTATACAAGTATAGTCCATGTACCACATGTTTATGTCCAAATGTTAGAATTGCAATAATATCCATTTAATGGATGTTTACTGTTAGGTGTGTGGTGACTTTAATGTGTGTTCAACTTACAAGCTTCTCTTACATCAGGGTGTCCAAAGTGTGGCCCGGGGGCCATTTGTGGCCCTTGGAGTGATTTTGTGCGGCCCACATATGCAGTTTAAAGATGGTATAATTTTGGCCTGTATGCTTAAGAGATGTAGACCTTTTGCAAATTTAATGATCATTTTTATATCATTTTTAGGTTTAACAGCAAAACAGATTTAAAAAGGCTGAAAATGAGCTATATTAAGTTCAATACAATCTTTTGGCAATAAATCAATCAAATCAAATCAATTTAATAAAAAATAAATTAATAAACGGTTAATGTTGATGAAGCTTTTAATGTTTTAGATCTACAAAAATTTAGATCGCCAAAATTAGTTTTTGCCCATTCTCCAAAATATTGTTTATGTTGCGTTAAAAAAAAAATCACTAAAAATATGTACGCTTATTATTGTTATTGTTTAATTTTTTTTTTATTCACATTTATGTGTCTCCTTTCATCTTCAAAGTTTTGGCCCACATAGGAAAATGTTTGGATAGCCCTGTCTTACAGGGATATCAATCCAGAATGGGTTTTCAGGCACACTCTACAGGCAGAAATTCGGGGTGGGGTGGGGGGGGGGGGGGGGGGGTGTAAGGTAAATCCACCCCCCCACCCCAAACACACACACATAAACACACACAAAAACCGCTTTAGCAAAACAGATTATTTCCCCCAAATAAATCATTTGAAAATGTTTCAAGGGATATATCTTCCTTTTATATAAACAATGCATTTATGCTTTTCAAGGATTACCCCCCCCCCCCCCCCCCCCAATCAGCCTAACGGTGGTTTAGATTGTTGTACATCTCTTAAAGTAACACAGAGATGTGCAGGAGGACTGGAGTGTTGGAGCTAGCATGAATAAAACGCTTCCAGTGAACTCTCTCTTATGACAGGTCGTCTTTAGTATACGGTGTGTAACTCTGTCTGTGGTGGGGGTAAATGGAGTATGACTCCCTGATGGTGCATTTTATTGTTATTATTTTATTTAAACTATGTCCTTTGCAACACTTGCTCTTATTAAATTGCCCTGTTTGTTGCCCCCAATGCCCCCCGCCCCTTTCCTTTACCAGGAAGATTTTTATTTTATTTTTAATCGTCAGATTTTTGTGTCTGAAAATCATAAAGTGTTCTGAATTACTCAGATTGTTGTGTACATGTCAAAGTTGTGTGTGTGAGACCAGCTAACTGTGTCACTGTTGCTCCTGAGATACTTTAACCCGTTCGTCTCTGGATGGTAACCATAGCAACAGGGGCAGGAGCCGACAGGAGCGCAGTCATCTCAGACCTCCTTTCTGTCTCAACTTCATCTGTTTTCTGTTTGACTTTCTCCTTTTCCGACACGTTCTCTGCACTGTTCAGCCTTCAACGTCTGTCATCTGTCCTCGTCTTCCTCATTTTTTCCTTCTAGCAGCATGGCTCTTATTTCTTTAGTCCCCCCCCCCTTGTCCAACATTTGCATTTGTAAATTTGCACACTCGTCACATAATATGAGAAGCAAAGTGTGTGTTTGTTAAATTTAAGAAACATTTAGACCATAAAATGAGGATTTTTTTCCCCCTCCAGTAAGACTTAAAATATTTTAAACTGAGTTTAAGAGCCGGAGAGAAGCAGCACTAGTCGTGTGCATCACTGAGATGGTTTTAGTTTCAAGTGTTTTTATTTGTATATTTGTACAGAACAAAAGATTCATCCAGGCTCCAGTGGTTTGCTGTCAATCACTTGTCATCTGGTCAGAAACAGAGGTTCATGCTGAAACTGTAGTTTTCACTAGATTTTATTTATTTATTTATTGTGGGTTTAAAGTCTTTGTTAATTTCTTAGTGGTAGTTATTGAATGTTTATGGACTTTCATTTAAAAAGCTTTGCAGAGAGTGGTGAAGGCTGCACAGAAGTCTGTTGGAGTCAGTCTCCCCACCATCACAGACATCTACACCTGCAGATGCAGGAAGAGAGCCACCTGCATCATGAAGGACCCCACTCACCCAGCACACACACTTTTTGCCCCGCCCCCTTCAGGAAAGTGTTTAAGGAGCATTAAGTGTAGAACCACTAGACTGAGGAACAGCTTCTACCCTGAGGCTGTTAGACGAATATCTAACCAGGATAATCACTGTGAAAAATCACATCATGTTGCTGCTGTTCTGTTTCATGTTGCTGCTGATCTGTTTCATGTTGCTGCTGATCTGTTTCATGTTGCTGTGTTCTTGCGTGTTCATCTTCTCACACAGACTCATGTTCGTGCTGCTGTTCGGCGTGATGTTTTTATGCTACTAGTGCTTAGTGTATATTTAGAATCCAAAAAAGTTCAATCAGGTCCTCTGGACATTCAAAAAAACAAAAAACAAAACAAAGCAAAAAAATATAGAAATGTTTCGTCTCTCATCCGAGAGACTTCCTCAGACTGAGGAAGTCTCTCGGATGA
>NC_056512.1:24521257-24525597 GCF_014905685.2 Nematolebias whitei | reverse complement strand
TCATGGAAAGGCTCTTATGCTAAGTGGCAGCCATGAAATATGCACAGCCTGTGCTCACATCAGAGCTTCGTCCCCTCCCCTCCATCTTTTCTCCTTCCCACTGTCCCTTCTCAAAACCAATTTTTCTCCTCACCCCCCATCATGTATTGTTGATTCTTGCTTGTCTTTCATGAATTATTCTGTCTTTCTTTCAAGTGTTTAGACACCTTCCTGCCCATCACCCTCTTTGACGTTCTCACCATGTTTTCTTCTTATTCCTTTTTTACTCTCTTTCACAAAACAAATCAATTTGCCATCCAAGGGCAGCAGCCGTATTTGTGTGCTTGTTTGTCAATGAAACAAATTAGAAAAAAGGCGCTAGGACACAGAAGGATCCAAAGGTGTGGAGAAACCCACAACCACAGACCCAGAAAGTACAAGCTGAACTTGAAAAGCAATTTTTAAAAATTGTTTATTTAAGGAATGTTTGCATTTCTTAGAAGAATTTAAAAAAGAAATTTGGCACATGAACAGCGATGAAAAAAAATGCATCTTTTATCTTATATCTTTCACATAGAGAAGTTCAGACCACATGTTTGAAACACAGCTGATACATAAAAACCTGGATTAATACATTCAAAGGGAATAAATCCTAAACTATTAAAATAGTTGCAGACAAACTGTTTTTCATGCAGCAAGAAGGAAATAATACTGAGTAAAAATCGCCTTCTATACAATACTGACCACATTTATACATATACTGTATATATGTACTGTATGTATATATATATATATATATATATATATATATATATACATACACATATATATATATATATGTGTGTGTATATGAGACACTTACATTTTTGTATAAGTATACCATATATTTGAATTTCTCCTCGTTAGACTTCAACAGACAATGACAATGACGACGACATAAACGACAAATACAGATTTAACCTTTAAAAATAACTGACACATTTCAAATGCCCCCAAACGATAGCTACTATGGTTGCACATAGTCATGCCCCCAGTAACTAATACTAATAAAAACAATCTTGACAAGTTGAAACATCTGAACTATATTTCAGGACTGCAGGGCAGGCATAAACGCTGCTTGAACTACGGTGGAGTAAAACACTGAAGGTTCCCATCACTGTGTGGCGAGATGTAAATTACTCTGCCATGTTTAGATGCAAAAACAAGTGAGGAAACAAATGATTGTCACAAAAAAAAAAAAAATCTAATAATAAAAAAAAAAAAAAATTGGGGGACTTGATTTTAGAGAGTGGAACATTTTGCATTGTTGACCCACATTCTGGCCTTGGATTGAGTTTTGTTGTGCCAAGTTAAAGCCTAAATTAAAAAGAAGAACATTCTCTGTCATTATTAAAGTAAAGATGTGAAAAAAATCGCATGTGAGAGAGTCACGTCCCAGAGACAGTGTGGGTGATGTCAAGAATTCTGGGTAGGAATTACTGGTATGTTTACAATGTTTGTGAGTGTGTAAATGGGTTTTTCATGTTATTTTCCTGTTCTGGTTTGGTTTGGCTTTTATGTTAAAGTCTCTGTTATCATTGTTGTGAACTGACACCACGAGTCAGAGACTGTTTGCACTAGGTATGAGAGTGGGGGGGTGGTTGCACTGTGAGGGTGGTGACATCACTGGGTGGCGCTTGGCTTTGCTTAGCTCTGCCT
This sequence comes from Nematolebias whitei, assembly GCF_014905685.2. Taxonomy (NCBI): domain Eukaryota; kingdom Metazoa; phylum Chordata; class Actinopteri; order Cyprinodontiformes; family Rivulidae; genus Nematolebias; species Nematolebias whitei. Next base: position 24,523,920 of record NC_056512.1, on the reverse strand, counting down.
AGCCTAGCATAGCATAGCCTAGCATAGCTCTGTGTGAATCACCAGTGCAGAGATCTGTCTTTAATAAACAATAGAGACTTGAATTTAGTACATTTAATTTTAACGGAAGCTAATTCTGCTAAAGGTTTTTAATGTACTGCAACCTAAAGTCATAGCACACTATTCTTAATTGATCCATGTTTTCATGTACTTTTTGGTTACGAATATGGGTATCTCAGTACTAGATTTTTCAGACCAAGTACAAGTACTTCAGTTTGGCTGCTTGTACACACTGAGTACAGATGCCGAGTAAGTAATAAGTTAGTACTTAAACATTACACAACGACTATTTAAAAACACATTTCTTTTATTACAAATACATGAAACAGATTGCTGTCTCATCATCACCTGTGATTACCTTAAAATTTCTTCAGCCTACTGATATATTTTTTTATTTTTTTGCACTTAGTAATTTGTAAAGTGGAAGAGAAACTTCTTTTTATGACGTGTTTTTTTTTCCTCATTTGGTTTCTAAATTGTTTTTGTGTTTTAAATATGAAATTAATAAAAATGACAAACAAACAAACAAACAAGAAACTTACATCACCAATCATAAAAATGGTCCAAAGTATTGGGGTGTTTTTATGGGTACAAGTACAAGTACGGCATCGCTGATGTCCCAATACTGATACCAGTATCAGCATCGGGGCCTCACTAGTTACGAAAATTTCCAAACCTGTGGGAGTAGTGAATACAAACTTTTGATGAAAACAATAATAACAGGCATTTAGTAATAAAGTAATTGTAATAAAAGGGTACGTTAATGAACATGCACTCTTAAACATTTTAGCACCTATTATTCATCCGCACACATTTAAAAATCACACAAGCATGTGCCCACACACAATGTAAACACATATAGTAGGAGTCATGCTTTTGTAACATAAAAACAGCTGTTCCCGTGTGGTGCTTGAATACTAAACAAAATATTCAATCAGGAGTATGAGTATCTTTAACTCAAAAACACATTTTCCAAACAGCATTTCACCGATAAGAGACAAACAAAAAAACAAAATCGCACACACTAAAGAAGAAATTTAGATATTTGTGACACAAATCTAATCTGACATAATTTGGCTTATTGGTTAAAATAAAACGTCATAAGACGACATGCTAAATTACAGCTAGGAGACAAGAATTAAGGATATTCTTGATATAGAAACTCATGCATTTATATAAAGCATTCCATTTTTTCCTAAGATAAGGAGAAATATAATAATGCTATTTTATGTATATGTGCAATAAAAGGCATATTAAGTTGCAGGTTTTACTAAAATGTGCTTAAATGAGCAAAAGAAAAGTTAAACCACAAACTCTCCTCTAAATAAAGAAATAATGTGAAGTGTTACAAGTATTTACAGAGGAAATATTTAGCTTTAAATGGTGGATATTTTGTTGTCAGACGTTTTCCTGCATACATTTGTTTTTTTACTCTTCACTAAAGCAAAAATATGGCTCAAAATGGTCAGACTTTTTTGCTCCTTTTCAAGTTGTCTAACAGCAATAAAAGAAGTTCATTTTTTGTCCTAATTCTGATTATGCACAGTAAATTAAAAAAAAAACTTTTTGTTCATACTAAAAAAGAAAAACCCACAAGCTGAATCTTATTTAAATAAAATGCAAACGATGTCAGATTTTCATGCTTTGTTTCCCTACAATATTATGCACTGATTTATCATGCAGACTACACGGATTTATAGGAATAAGATCTGAAAAATAAGCTAAGGTAAAATCAGTGACATATTGTTTTTATTTTAACTAAGGTGTAGCAAAATTTTAGAACATACAGTGGATATAAGAAGTCTACACAACCATATTAAAATGCTGGGCTTTGTAATAAAATAATACAAACGACCATAATAAATCATTCAAAACTTTTTCCAACTTTAAAGTGACATTTTTATCCTGTTCAACTGAACTGTTTTTTTTTAAATTACCAAACCATTCGTGTAAGTTTGATCACGTTAGCGACCCCTCCTGAGGGGAGCAGCTGAAAGAAAAGCAAAAAAAAAAACTTAGTTGTATTTTAAACCAAATACTAATGTTGAACCAGAGATTACACAACACCAAAACGATCTGAGTATTAAAGGAATTGGTCAGTAAACCAAAATATGTTCATAATAGATAGAGAGGAACACAGTGAAGACAGCTATGAAGAAGTGGAGAAAAGAAGCAACATGACATGAAGAACTTGGTGTCACTCCAAAACTAATGAAAAGACAAAAAACTGGTCAGGGAGACTGCCAAGAGGACTGCAGCAACACTGAAGGAGCTGCAGAGATGTTGGGAAAGTTGTCTGCGTACTACATGCTGCAGTAATCTCCCAGATTATTATGTCTAGTCTATGAGGTACTGATTCAACATGGAAGACTTTCTTTTTGAACCAAGACAAACTGATGTCTCCTGTTTCTGAGGGATTTGAATAGTGAATGTCTATAGTTTTCAAGATGAGTGTTTTTCTGGACTGGATTTAAACAGGGAATGCATACATATATACATACACACACACACACACACACACACACATACACACACACACACACACACGTATACATACATACATACATACATACATATGTATGTATGTGTATATATATATATATATATATATATATATATATATA
>NC_056512.1:24516133-24521157 GCF_014905685.2 Nematolebias whitei | reverse complement strand
AAAAAAAAAAAAAAAAAAAAAAAAAAAAAAAAAAAAAAAAAAAGCATTAAATATATATATATATATTTAATGCTTCTCTGACAGGTGTGTGTTAAAAGTATATAAATACTAAAATAAACTACTACTTACTACTTTTACTACTATTCTTACTTCACGGTTTTTCATTTATTGTGGGCCTACAGGGTACGGATCCCCCACGATAAACGAGGGACTACTGTATATCAATTTTTTTCTGATTATCTTTGAAAAGCACAAATAAAATTAAAAAAGACATAATACTTAGTTTAATCAAATTTAAAAAAGTGTACATTTTTACCAAGACACCAGTGGTGTTGTCAAATTATGTATCATTTAGTTAATAGGTAACATCATAAATTCAGACTAAAATATAATTTGTTCAAAAACAAGAACAAAATGTCAAAATGTATCCAACATCGCTGACTGAATTGAAAACACCAGGCTCACAGTGGAGCACAGTGGTGGCAGCATCATGCTGAGGGTATTTTGATCATTAGCTTGTCCTCTGGAATCAAGACAGAATTGATTCAGTGTCCTGAGATGACTTCTGTTGTGACTTGGTGCTATATAAATAAACGGAACTGAATTGAACTGAAGGAAAAATAATTTAATCGTTTTGCATATTTCAGTCAGTAAGGATGGGGGAGGAGGTTCTTCAATCAACATGACAAGAACTCAATCCTCCACAAAAACAACACTTGAGAAGTTTAACAAAAAAAAGTTAATGTTTTGAAATGACCTAGTAGAAGGCAAGATATTCAACAAATCAAGACTTTGGTGGATGCCTTTAAGGTTACTGTAAAGCAGAACCAGACTAAACTACAGCAGACCACCTCCCATCAGCCCTGCTGAGAGGGTGTTATTCCAGATTAGTTCATCTCGAGTGCTTTTTTTGTTTTTCCTGAGGAGAGGGGATGCTCCCTCGCGAGCATCTTTCCCTGCTCACTGACACTATTCTGTGTGTTTGCAGGGCAAAAAGAAAAAGAAGAAGAAGAAGATGAAGAAAGTCACCTGGGAAGGTGGATTTTCTCCTCACAGACATCGTTTCACACACTTGTACCACACACATGCACCTGGCTGTGACGTGTGCAGCTTTTGGGAACTAATTAAACAGCATGCTGGTGGCTTGTTCCCCGAGAATCAAAAAGAATCACTAAACTGTAAAACATCTGCACCATCTCTTTAGTATTAGGGGTTTGAACGAGGTGTACTCACACAGCGTGGGGCTCTTTGAACCTGCCAGCCTGTTGGATCTGATACATAAGGTCTCCACCGTTGATGTACTCCATGACAAAATACAGACGGTCCTAGGAGAGACGAAAGGGCAGGTACATTACTGCAGAGTTATCCAGAGGTAGATGGGTCGTGTGAGATAAAACCAGGAGATAGAAGCTGAAAACAACTAACAGAAGTAAAAACAGGAGGATTAGAAAGGAGGAAGAAGATGGAGAGAAAGGGGTGAGCGGGTAGTTGTAAGTGCTTCCAATCAGTCTTCGGACGACGAAACTCTGACATCAATTTAAGAACCTATTGTCTTCTGTTATCTACAGAAATTGCCAATAAGGTTCAGTTTGTGGGAAATTTAAAGGGACTTGATGAGTGTGAGTGTGTTCAGGACAAAATATAGTGCCTGCACTGCCTGATAAGTCTTAGAAACGGCTGTTTGAGTGCCATTTGTGCATCCTGTGTGTGTTTAATTAAACTGCGTTTCTATATGTGCACTAGGAGCCATGAACAATACATATAGGGAAGTGTGTGACACCAGTGTGGTACATTTAATGGACAAAGCCCTCCTTTGGTGAGAGAATTACTGCTGAGCAGGATGTGGTGTGTGTTGCAGATCAGATCAGTTTTATTTGTGTATGGTCTCTAACCGACAGAACATCACAAATCACTGAGCGTGTTTACAGCATGTGAAGTGAAATGACGTGCTGATGGCTGTGCGTGAAACCGGCGAGCTATATTTACTTCCTCTGTTGACTCATGCTCGGTGTATTACACATCACAAGTTGTGCATGAATCAAACATGAATTCAGGCTGTGTTTTCCAGCTGTGAGCTGCTGGTAGGACCACAGCGCCGACCCAGACGTCTTTTAGCAAGACTCACTGGTGTTTTATGCACATCAAAAATGTAGAGACGCTTGCAGGAAGCTGTCCATGTGTGTTTACCGTCCACAAAATTGTCTTTTAAACAAAAAGCCAAAAAGACATCCAGCTGCATCCATAAAAATGCTAAAAAAAATAACAGTTTCATACTCAAAATTGTATTTTTGTTGTTCAATCTCAAGAATTTCACATCTGATCATGCAAACAATACAATCTAAAGCTCGACACTGTTATCAGTTGTACAAGAAAAGGTTATTCTGACCAACAGTGCTACAGCTAGCTGCTGCTGCTATTAGTGCTTGCAAATAGGTCGGTCACAATAAAAAAAATTGCTGGGCGATTAATTGTCTCAGAAATTATTGCGATAAACGATAATATTGTTTGAAATTTGACAATAATTAGTAATTATTTTAATTTTAGTAATTATTACAAAAACACCTACACCCCCCTGAACATAAGAGGATCTGCGGAGGAAGTGGTCTCCAGCTACAAGTACTTGGGTGTTCACATGAATGACAACCTCAGCTGGAGCAACAACAACCACCAGCCTGATCAAGAAAGCTCATCAGAGACTCTACTTCCTCAGGCGGCTGAGGCGAGCTGGTCTGGGAAGCTCAGTCCTCACCTCCTTCTACAGGTGTGCAGTGGAGAGCATCCTGTGCTCCAGCATCAACGTGTGGCATGGAGGCTGCACAGCTGCAGAAAGAAAAGCTTTGCAGAGAGTGGTGAAGGCTGCACAGAAGTCTGTAGGAGTCAGTCTCCCCACCATCAAACATATCTACACCTCCAGATGCAGGAAGAGGGCCACCTGCGTCATGAAGGACCCCACTCACCCAGCACACACACTTTTTGCCCCGCTCCCCTCAGGAAGGAGGTTGAGGAGCATTAAGTGTAGAACCACTAGACTGAGGAACAGCTTCTACCCTGAGGCTGTTAGACTCATGAATCTCTAACTAGAATAATCACTGTGAAAAATCACATCATGATGCTGCTGATTTGTTTCATGTTGCTGCTGATCTGTTTCATGTTGTTGCTGATCTGTTTCATGTTGCTGCTGATCTGTTTCAATGTTGATGTGTTCATTTGTGCTAATCTGCTCACACAGACTCATGTTGGTGCTGATGTTCGACGTAATATTTTTATGTTATGAGTGCTTAGTGTATATTTACTTGATGTTTTTCTTAGTTCATATCTTAGATGTTATTACTGTTTTTCTTTTACATTTTATTGTTGGATGTAACTGGGACCCTGTGTACATAATTTTGCTCCACCACATGTACCACATGAGGTGCGAATGACAATAAATAAACTCTGACAATCCATTTTAGTAACTTTAAGATGAGCTGTTAGTGCTTTAAGCCAGTCAGAAGTAAACTCAGATTCTCCAAATGAAAACATTCAAAGACATTTAAATAAAATATGTACTTTGTATTCAACGTTCAACTTTTTCAGAAAACCTCACTTTAAAAAAAATCAAAACTTTCCCTTTAAATACTAAAGTATTAAGTACACATGCTAATAAATACCACTTTTGGGGGGCTCACAGCTGTTTTTTAGCCACTTCACTGGTGCAAAATTATCATTTTGTCTGTGATACTGTGTTGTTTTATCATGTTTTAGGTTTACAAAAAAATAGATTAGTATGGATTTAAATTTTTATTGCTCAATTTTAAAGAGAAGTTCATGATTAAATTTTAGACTGACTGGTTTGAAATAACTAAGACAGGTTTTCATCAAACAGTTTTCCGGAATCATCTTGTTGGTGCTAGAATAATGTTTTATTTCTGTCAAACTGCATTTATTAATAACCACAAGGTGTTAATAGTAAAATATATAAGGGAAAGAGGGGTGGTCAGCACTTTATAAATAAATGAAATAATAATTTCACTTTGCACTTTGGCTATGCCACTTTCATAATCACAAAAAGGTTTTATGCTTTAAGGTTGTTAATTGAAGGGGAGTCAGGGTGAGGGTGTGTGGTGGCAGCCTGCTGCATGGGGTCTGCAGAAACTGGCGTGGATTTGTTGTCAACAGTTTGGAGCAGGACTGGCCATGCTGGCAACATGCCTAAGCTAAGATGGGATCATAACAAGGTCATGGAAACAGATTTGACACCTCTAGTCATAACGTTATGTGATAATGTGCATTTTAATGGTTTCCAAACTTTTCAATTTATGATCCAAAAAATGACAAATGCATACAAATAATCTTTAGTTGGAGTACAAACACTGTTAAATGCTATAATCTTCCTTAAGATTACAGTAATCCCTCGCTACTTCGAGGTTCATTTTTCACGGACTCGCTCTATCTCGGTTTTTCAAAGTAAGATTGGACATGACACACAATGGCTGATTGATGGATGAGCCGCACGATCGGCATGGATTTTTTTTATCCGTCCATCCATCCATTTTCTTTACCCGCTTATTCCATTTTGGGTCACGGGGGTCGCTGGTGCCCATGTCCAGCAATCACTGTGCGAGGGGCGGGGGACACCCTGGACGGGTCGCAAGTCCATCACAGGGCCATGGATTTTTTAAATTTAAAATAAATTATTTTACATCATTTAGCAACTGTGTGCAGTCCACAGCTGTGAGAGAGGCTTACTCCTGCAGCTGATCAGCTGGTCTCCGCTCTGCACGGAGAACAGCTGATCAATTGATCTCTGTGCAGAGCGGAGAAGTGGGCGTGGCCGAGAGAGCAGCTGATAAATATATATATGTATATATATGGTATATATATATATATGTGTATATATGTATATATATATATATATACACATATACATATATATGGTATATACATACATATATATGTATATATATATACATATATATGGTATATACATACATACATACATATATATTACATATATACACACACACACACACACACACACACAC
>NC_056512.1:24511422-24516033 GCF_014905685.2 Nematolebias whitei | reverse complement strand
CTTATGTCAAAGGTTCGGCGAATGCGCACTCTGGAGAACGGGCGCGTGACGGTAGCGTGAGCGTTCTCGATGGCGACCGGGAAGACTCGCTGCAGTTCCCGCGGTGGCCGTAAGGCCGCAGCGGCGCTTAGCTGCGAGGGCCTTCAACGCTGCTTGCAGCTTTAATTTTTAATGATATTCAACATTTTAGTTTGTTTCCATCTAAACGATGGAGGAAGGAGAACGCACAGAATCAGAGGTGGTCTTCAGCTGCGCACATTTCTTGGAGAGTTTCGGGTGAATTCAAAGAACGTTTCTAATTCGGAACCATTCCAAATTGTCCCATGGAAAGTTTCTGGAAAGTAAAAGTCATGAATACTATTTAAATTAAAAAACAAACAAACAAAAAAAACACGTTCATGCAAAGTTTGGGCGTCCAGTTTGTGACGCCAACAGTTAAGCAGGCAAAAGGTGAGAAGCTTTAAAGAAGAAAAAATATTCATCATTAATTTTTTTTTGTCTTGTACGTCCATAAACAGGTAAGAAATGACAGAAAGGTTCATGCAGAACATTTAGGCATTTAACTTTGACCAAGATCTGAGACCTCAGTTAGTTTGTTAGGACAATGATCTGTATTACTCAGAAGTCCAACCTTTTATTCAATAAACATCAGCCACCGAAGCCTAAAGCAGCTAATCTGAGAATTAAAATTAATCCCAATAGGAGGGAAAAAACAAACAAACAAAGCTGTCAAACATACGAAGAAGCCATTTACTAAAGCTGTGAAACAAACCATTATTAGGAACAAAAGACCAAAAACACGTTGAGCACAGAGCAGGATGAGAGCAGTGAAGAGAAGCACCTGAGGCACGGCCGGAGACCACCAAGACGAGCCTGCCGCCTGCTAGCTGATGTGTCGTGAAGAGGCACTAGAGCTAATGTTTCTCGGCTTTCTTGTCCAAAAACTCTGTGTCAGAAGTAACAAAATATATTTATTTTCTGTGATGATGAAACACCTACAGCAGCAAAATCAGGATGTGTGCTACGACAGGATGACGCCTAATCTCAAAATCTAAAATGAAGCATTTTAAAGAGAGAAACAAATAAAAAGGCGTAAGCCTCAACAGTTTCCAAACCGTAAGCCTGTAGCTCACGTCTCAAAACATTTGTGAGGGCCCCGCAGCTTTCTTGCGGTCTTTGTAAGAATTTTGAACACAAAAAAATAAATTGCACTAAACACAGCAGTCCCTCGCTACTTTGCGGTTCACTATATCGCGGTTTTTCAAAGTAAGACTGGACATGACACAATTGGCTGACTGATGGATGAGCCATGGGTTGTTTATTTAAAATAAATTATTTTAAATGATTTTGCACCATGTGTGTAGTCCACAAGTGCAAGAGAAAGCTCCTTCCTGCAGCTGATCAGCTGATTTCCTTCTCTGCCACTCATTTCTCCTGCTGCAGCGTTGTGAAGGGTTAAAGCTGTCCAGATGCACCAATCAACTTTTGTCTTCCAACTTAAAAATCAAAGTATGTCGCATCATAAAAATCATCATAATCACAAAATAGAAGTGTTAAAAGTTACTTTTTAATTATTTTAGAACTTCTATGTTCAGCTGTTGAAGTGTAATTGATCAAAAAGTACACTTCTGCTCCGTGCTGCAGAGCTGAAGCTGCGTGACATCCCTCTGACGTCCTGCTACTCTGCTCTTTTCTACAATTTAAATTTAAATACTGTAACATTTTAAATAAACAATCCATGCTTCATGGATTATTTATTTAAAATGTAACAATATTTAAACTATTTTTTTTAATTTAAGGAGAGAGATTGGGAGTAACCAGTGATGAGTGAGTGTGATTGCAGCCTGGCACATCATGACAAAGTTTACTGAACTTGAACTGAACTTGGACTACTGTGTCCCTACTTCGTGGTTTTTCCACTTATCACGGGCGGGCGTGGTCCCAAACACCCACGATAAATGAGGGACTACTATATACTCAAAATATTCAGTCATTTCAGGGCCCTAGAATCTTTCTAAATGTAGTTTCTGTGAATCAAACAGAAATGTGAGAACTGTGGGAGGTTTATCATCATCCTCTGATCTGACTGAGGATGAGAGAGGATAATACGATACAATCAAATCGAGACAGTCATGAAGGTGACGAAACGGCAGCAAAACATTCGCATGTCATTTGCAGGAAGTTTGTGCAACTACAGTAGTCCCTCGCTACTTCACAGCTCGACTTTCGAAGACTCGCTCTTTCGTGGTTTTTCAACGATCGTCAACTTTAATATTACTCACGTGATTGGGATGTATGAGATAAACAGTTAACAAAAACATAAATAAATACTGGTGTTGCCATAATAATGGTGCTGCCATTTTGTAGTTTTCTTTCAATAAGCCTACACTGTAAGATCAGTCAAAAACTACATTACCCAGAAGTCAACAGTACTTCCAGCCGTTGTTTTCTGCCAAAATGGAGGGAAGTTTCGATCCGATCTGAACCAGACTAAAAAGTTTGGTCCTTATAATGAATTTGATGCTCAGTGGATGCAGAGAGCTGTACGGAACTGACTGGGAACTGGACCGGGACTACTTCCAGCCTCATTGATCAATCTGAGTGCTGCTTGCCGGTCCATGAGGGCTCTCGAACGGGGAGGTGTTGTTTGGAGGTCAGGTGTTTTCTCCAGAGCTCACCTGGACTTTTTTCATCCAGATCCCTCTGGATTATTTGGACTCGATCTGGACCATCGTGTGGTTTTGTGACGGCTCTCTGAAGGTCCGCCTCTCTCTAAAACAGGGGTGGGCAATTATTTTTTCCATGGGGCCACATGAGAAACAGCAAATATTGTGGAGGGCTGGCACAAATGACTTTTTCATTCAACCTTTATTTAGACAGGTAAATCCCATTGAGCCTCGAGGACTCATTTACAAGAGAGACCTGATTTCAACTTAACTCAATACTGCATAATAATAGTATTTCATTATTAAACGCAGTACATAGCACTGTTTTAACAAGCTGGTAAGAGTATTTGTTATGATTAAGCAACGAAAAAGCGAGGTTTCCTTACAAAAAATGTCATTTATTCAATTAAATTCCCCAGTACAATGGTAAACTGTTAACATTTTTACCATTGGTGACGTTATATTAATGATAATTTTCAGTCACATTCACCCCAAAATTCATTTTGAGTTTTATATACTGCTGGAAAAAGTTCTTAGCTTTGTAAATATATCACAATATTGTCTTTGTACTCCAAATATTATGAAACATCATATAATAGTGATCGTCACTGAACTGTGATTTCGAGTCCCGGTTCTTTACGTGCCTACATTTGTGGTCTAAACAGCTCATTTGGTGTTTTTCAGTTCTTTTTTCTTGTTTAGTGAGAGAATTCTAGTCTCTGTTGGGCTTTAACGGAAATGTTAAAGTCAGGTTGAAGGTCTGAGGTGGAGATGTGAAACAAAGCTGACATCATCAGTGAGAGAGGATCTATATCTGGATTTGGTTAACTTCATTTGTTTACATATGCATTTTGTAATTCCCCTTACGGGGGCCGGTCAGAGACAACCAAAGGGCCGCATGTGGCCCTGGGGCCGTACAACGCCCAGGTCTGCTCTAAAAGCATCTTGGTGCTCAACGGCCGCAGAGAGCTGATCAGAACCGGACCAGAACCAGACCAAGGCTGGTGAGTCCCCATATAAAATTTTTGCAGTACTGTACAATAAATATACATATGTTGTTAAAATGACATAGTTTTAAGAGTTTAGAACATTGTAAAAGGTTTATAAAGCCATATATATATATATATATATATATATATATATATATACATACACTCAAATATAGTGTTCCTACTTCATGGTTTTTCACATTATCGCGGGGGTGGGTTGTGGAACGTAACCCCCGTGATAATCGAGGGACTACTGTATCGATTTATTTGCAGTGCTGTATGTATGTAAACATGCGAGTTGCAGCTGCAGCCCAGTGACACACAGGCTTCAACATTAAGAAATAAATTTGTGTGAGCTCATCCCTGATTTGAACTCCGGGGCTTCTTACAAGAACAGACAGATCTCACAAGAAAAAATGCAAAATAACTCGCAGAACGAGATCCCTCACAGAACGAGAAACCTTTTGCTGGAAAATGAATGACGGCATCTCAAAGAAAAACAGAAATTATTAAAAAAAAAAATTTAATGAGTGAATACAGGTCCTTCTCAAAAAATTAGCATATTGTGATAAAGGTCATTATTTTCCATAATGTAATGATAAAAATGAAACTTCCATATATTTCAGATTCATTGCACACCAACTGAAATATTTCAGGTCTTTAATTGTTTTAATACTGATGATTATGGCATACAGCTCATGAAAACCCAAAATGCCTGTCCCAAAAAATTAGCATATCATGAAAAGGTTCTCTAAACAAGCTATTACCTAACCATCTGAATCAACAACATAACTCTAAACACCTGCAAAAAATTCCTGAGGCTTTTAAAAACTCCCAGCCTTGTTCATTACTCAAAACCACAATCATGGGTAAGACTGCCGACCTGACTGCTGTCCAGAAGGCCATCATTGACACCCTCAAGCAAGAGGGTAAGACACAGAAAGAAATTGCTGAAC
>NC_056512.1:24495438-24511322 GCF_014905685.2 Nematolebias whitei | reverse complement strand
AGTATTAAAACAATTAAAGACCTGAAATATTTCAGTTGGTGTGCAATGAATCTGAAATATATGAAAGTTTCATTTTTATCATTACATTATGGAAAATAATTACCTTTATCAGAATATGCTAATTTTTTGAGAAGGACCTGTATAAAGAAGAGTTCATCTTTGTCAGAGAGAAAAAAAGGAGTGAAAGAAGTCAAAGATGTGCCTCTTCTAACAGTTGAAAACTCAATAAGTATAAATAATAGATCTTTAAACCAAACCACATTGATCTGAACTGAGCGCAGAACGTTTCCGTTCAGCAGCTCCGACACCGGGTCGGATCATTCACCTGTCCAGGTGGGTTCTGGGTGACCTCAGCTTCCTGGGAGCTTTCTTCTTGTGTTCTCACCCCCGTCTTCTTCTTCTGACCCCCTCCAGCTCCACAGCTGCTCCTCACAGAGGTGCTACAGATTTAAAAAGCACTAAAACTTTAGCAAACAAAGAAAGGAAGTTAAAATCTCTTCTGCTGCTCTGACCTGTCCTCTTTTGACGTGCTGTGCTGTCCACCGTGAAGGTTTGTGGGCTTTCTTCGATGCTTCGCCGTCATCTCCTCCTCCCGCCGTGCTTCACCTCGGCTTTCTCTACGTGCGCTTCCTTCTTTCTGCGACGAGGCAACTTTGTCCCTGCAGTCGTCTTGTGCTGCTTCTGTCCCCGTCAGGCTCTCGTCCTCTACACACGTGAGCGCACAGTGCCACAGGTCCAAATCCTCCGTTTCTTTGTTCTCTGCTTCTCTCTTTTCTTCTGCTTTCTCCTGTTTGTCATCTCTAATTGTAGCTTTGCTGGAAATCTCGTGCTGGACAGCAGTTTCTTTCGCTAAATTTGCCGGACTTGACTCCTCCTTTTTACTGGCTTCTGTGTGGGTACCGTCTGTAACACCAGTTTGAACTCTGGTTTGTGTCTGAATCTCTGAATTAAACAGGTTTATTTGTCCAGTTTTCTCATCCAACCTTTTCCCATCCAGGTTGATGTTGATACTTATCTTTTTCTGAGGAATCACCTTCATCCCTCCCTCCCATATGTTCGTCTGAGCCAAACTTTCACTCTTTTTGTCTGGTTTAGGCTTTTTTCTGTCCGACAGCTTCAGACATTTACTGTCACAGCTTGGAGGTTCAGCAGGTTCAGTTATTGGGCATTTTCTGCTTTTAGACACAACACTGAGATTACTTTCCCTCTCATTTTTGCTTTTATCTTCCCATCTTCTCTTTCTGTTCACTTCTGGTCTTGAGCCTGAACCTTCACCGTCTCCAGGCTGCCATTCTCTTTCTGAGGCAGTGGTGTCTGGACCCTTACTGGGATTTAATTTGTCTTTTCTCAGCTTGTCTTGTCTCGACTCGGAGTCTTGACTCCTCCTACTTCTTTGCTTGTTTTTCAAATGACTCTCCTCTTTATCCTTTCTTTTACACTCTTTATCCAAAGGTTTGTCTGTTTTCAGAGGTTTGTGGACTGATTGGGTAGCTTTGTGTGGTCCTGGATGACCCTCGTCGCTGGCCTTTGGTTCAGTGTTGCACCTCTTATCCTGTCGGAGGTCACGTTTAGAGCCCAGTGAAGCAGAAGTTCTTTCTCGTTCACGTTTCTTCTTCTGTTGCTCGTGATTTGAGTGGCTGGACTTATCAGCATTTTTTACCGTTTGTTGATTGGTGTTGGATTTTATGGCTTGTGAGTTGGCCTCCCCGCTTCTCTTCGTCACTGTGCCTGACCGGGACGTTTCCGTGCAGTTTTCTGAAGTCTCCCTGGTCTGAGTTGGGTCTTCTGTTGGCGTGGAGTGACGAGACGGCAATCTGTCGTTGGCTTTATCTGACAAGCAGCTGTCAACGGAGGGGTCAGATGCTACGGAGCGGGCGTCACTTGAGGACTGAGAGTGAGGGGAGCGGCCATAACTAGAGGCCTCCGATGAAGAGGGGCTGGCTGTGCGTCGACTTTGCAGTGGGCAGAAAGAGTCTTGAGGACATGGAGGAGGCGGAGGAGGTGGCAGCTGGTGGAACTGTTTGATGAAGTTGCTGTAAAAATTGTCGTACCACTCTTGGTACGCCTCCCTCCACTGCAGGTAGCTTTGCCTTTCCAGCTCCAGGCTGCTTGCGTCAGCTGCGTACGACAAGTCTCCCGCTTCTCTGCGTCTCTTTGAGCTGCGGCTGCTCGAAGACGACCTCCTGCTGTGATGGCGGCTCTCGTCACGATGCGAGGACGACTTGGATTGGGAGCGACCACCCCGCGGCGAAGAGGATGATGTATGGGAGCTGGGCCGTTTGTAACCGTAAGAACAGGAAGGGGTGGAGCTGGAGTGAAAGTTTCTGGGACCGGAGACAGGAGAGCACGGCCTTCAAAACATAAATAAAAAAAGGAGAGAAAACAAACATGTTTCAGTCGTTACACACGTCAGTGTAATCTTACTTCCAAATCAAACTTAAAAGGAGAGTGAATTTTTTCTTCCAAGTAAGATTCTGAGGAGTTCTTGGCAGTCAATATCTTACCTGCAGTTTGCAGGCATCTGAAACATCTCAATTTGGAAAATCATCAGGGAGAAGTTTGAACAGAACAGAGTGGAGCCACGTTAAAGTGGATTTCTGTCATTTTAAGAACTCTTAACTGTCAGGGGTTTATGTGGACTGTATTTAATAAACTTTACACTGCAGCCAAGTTCACACGGTTATCAGCCACCACCGTGAAACACTTGGTGAGATAATGCGTTTGTCTGTTAGCAAAACATCTCATGAACCACTGCACAGAGATTAATGAAACATCAGGAAGTTCTCATCTACAACTGATGAACTCAGACTCAACCTGATTCACAGCAAATCAACCTTAAACACAAAAATGGCTCCAGTTGAGTCATTTTGACAGATTTAGCTCAGATACCTGCAACACAAAGTTCTGACTGCTGAGCTCCACAGAATCTAAACTTTCCCTTTAAAGCAAGATGACGTATGAAGGTAATCATGCTTTCTGCACAATCTGAAGCTTCACTTACAGACTGAGCAAACTGTAAAATACACACCTAAGAGATTAAAATAGTTAAAAACGTAACACATTTCTAAGCAGGTGAAAGGTATACCTCGATCTGGAGCGGGAGCGAGAAGCAGAGCGACTGTGTGATCGAGAGTAGGAGCGGGAAGACTTGGATTTGGAGAACTTTGGATGTGAAGAGGAGTGCCTGTGAGGTGAGCTGTGTGAGAGAGAAGGAAGCATCTGAGAAGAGATTTGGAAACTGCACACCAGCACAATGGGAGTTGGATTTTTGTCCACATGTATTTAAATACAAACTCCAAGCAAGGGGGAAAAAAAGAAAAAGCTAAAAGGGATTTAAAAGTTGTAAACAAAATGTTTTAGTCATTTTTTTTTCTCAGAGTAAAATAAAGAAACTGTGGACTCAAACAAAAACTTGGATTCAACATTTTTCAGTCAGGTCATCTGGACAGTTTCTTTTTTTGTGCTGAAACTGTCAAGATGACCTGACTGAAAAATGTTGGGATTGTATATCTGGATTATTGAGCATGGACTTTGTCGTTTTCAACCAGTTTGATACGATTGTCAACAAGGAAGAGGGCCGGCAATGGAGGAGGGGGCGTGCCAAAGAGACCATCTAATCACCAGCATAACTGGTTTGTTCCACTTTGAAGTAAGCTGTTGGGGGAAGAATCAGTTTTGTTGTGTGTTTCCTTGACTGATGAAGCCTTCTGGATCGAAGGTGAAACGTTTCAGCACAAAAAAAGAAACTGTCCAGATGACCTGACTGAAAAATGTTGGATTGTATACCTGGATTATTGAGCATGGACTTTGTTGTTTAAAACTTGGATTCTTCTTACAATCGTGAGACGTTCTTCATCAGTCAAGTTCCACGTTTCTCAAACACAGTTCATGGATCAGGAGTTTTTACAGAAGATTTTTTTTATTTTTTTTATTCCCACCATAAATTATTGCACTAGGTTTTACTAAGTTTTGTACTAAGTACATAAGTTTTTGTCCTACTAGTGCTTAGCGTATTTTTAGTTTAACGTTGTTCTTAGTTCATATCTTAGATCTTATTACTGTTTTTCTTTTACATTCTATACTTTTGTTGGATGTAACTGGGACCCTGTGTACACAATTTTGTTCCACCATATGTACCACATAAATAAAGAACCTTTAACTTGGAAATCAGTCAGATTGTGATCTGGAACATTTATCGGACAAGTCATATGGTTGATTTGTCCTGTTTTTACACTCCGTTTTTTTAAGAAAAACTTTCAAGCTGATTGCCACTTAACTTTTTCATTGATAGATTTTTTTTTTCTTCTAACATTTCAGTGTACCTGTGAGTTTATTTCCTGCCCTTCTTTTTCAAGACAATCTACCCTTCATCTTCTGGCAGCTCTTTCCCCATCAGTTATTAATGGGTAATAGACTGCACTTATTGCAGAGCAGCATTTTAGTAGAAAACCTCCTGAAGTTTCTCAGGCGTCAACATTTCTGCAGATCATAACTGCACAGAAAAAGCCTCTTCTCCTGCAGGACACCATGCAGGAGATTTGTTTGGACTGGTTTAAAAAAATACAGAAAGCAGTCTGAGGTGGCCTCTGAAGTCCCCAAACATAAATCTAAAGATATCTGATGACTCCACAGGGCCCAATGAAAGAGCTGCAAGCATCTCAACCTAACACTTCAGAACATCCTTTGATTTTTGTTCGTGCCCCGAGATGTCAGAGCAGTATTAGGGGAAAAAGTAGGATCATTTCTATAAAAAGGGGGATGTTACTATGTATAAACTCCAATCCATTAATAAAATGTTGAACGTCAGCTCTTGATAGTCATATTTTATGTCCAATAGAAGCAACAGCTCTTTAACGTCTGTGAGCTTTATCAAAATACTAATTTTAAGAAGAAAGGCAAACTAAAACCATTTTAATCATTTCTTTCCATGTTTTCCAAAGTGCGGAGGTTTAGCTAATAAATGATTTTTTGTGTTGCAGCAAAACAAAAATAAACTGAATGAACATCCACTAAAAGTAACGAATTCGTATCGTTTTCAAATATCTAGGTGTCCGATTATTAAAACTACAGGTGCTAGTCATAAAATAAAAATATCATGAAAAAGTTTATTTATTTCAGTAATTCCATTCAAAAAGTGAAACTTGTATATTATATTCATCCATTACACACAGACTGATGTATTTTAAATGTTTATTTCTTTTAACGGTGATGATTATAACCGACAACTAATGAAAACCCCAAATTCAGTATCTCAGAAAATCAGAATATCCTTAAGACCAATAAAAAATGATTTTTAGAAATGTTGACCAACTGAAAAGTATGAGCATCAATACTTAGTTTGGGCTCCTTTTGCCTGGATTACTGCAGCAATGCAGCGTGGCATGGAGTCGATCAGTCTGTGGCACTGCTCAGGTGTTATGAGCCCAGGTTGCTCTGATAGTGGTCTTCAGCTCTTCTGAATTGTTGGGTCTGGTGTATCACATCTTCCTCTTCACAATACACCATAGATTTTCTATGGGGTTAAGGTCAGGCGAGTTTGTTGGCCAATTAAGAACAGGGATACCATGGTCCTTAAACCAGGTACTGGTAGTTTTGGCACTGTGTGCAGGTGCCAAGTCCTGTTGGAAAATGAAATCTGCATCTCCATAAAGTTGGTCAGCAGCAGGAAGCATGAAGTGCTCCAAAACTTGCTGGTAGACGGCTGCATTGACCTTGGACCTCAGAAAACACAGTGGACCAACACCAGCAGATGACATGACCCCCCAAACCATCACGGACGGTGGAAACTTGACACTGGACCTCAAGCAACGTGGGTTCTGTGTCTCCTCTCTTCCTCCAGACTCTGGGATCTTGACTTCCAAAGGAAATGTAAAATTTACTTTCATCAGAGAACATAACTGGACCACTCAGCAGCAGTTCCAGGTGAGACGCTTCTGATGCCGTCTCTTGTTCAAGAGTGGCTTGACTCAAGGAATGCGACAGCTGAACCCATGTCTTGCATATGTCAGTGCATGGTGGTTCTTGAAGCACTGACTCCAGCTGCAGTCCACTCTTTGTTAATCTCCCCCACATTTTGGAATGGGTTTTGTTTCACCATCCTCTCCATGGTGCGGTTATCCCTATTGCTTGTACACTTTTTTCTACCACATCTTTTCCTTTCCTTCGCCTCTCTATTAATGTGCTTGGACACAGAGCTCTGCGAACAGCCAGCCTCTTTAGCAATGACCTTTTGTGTCTTGCCCTCCTTGTGAAAGGTGTCCATGGTTGGCTTTTGGACAACTGTCAAATCAGCAGTCTTCCCCATGATTGTGTAGCCTACAGAAGTAGACCGAGAGACCATTTAAAGGCCTTTGCAGATGTTTTGAGTTAATTAGCTGATTAGAGTGCGACACCAGGTGTCTTCAATATTGAACCTTTTCACAATATTCTAATTTTCTGAGATACTGAATTTGGGGTTTTCATTAGTTATGAGTTATAATCATCAACGTTAAAAGAAATAAGCATTTGAAATATATCAGTCTGTGTGTAATGAATGAATATAATATACGTTTCACTTTTTGAATGGAATTACTGAAATAAAATCAACTTTTTCATGATACTCTAATTTTATGACCAGCACCTGTACAAACATAATAAGTTAGAGGAAAATGATGAGCAGCTGTGATGTTATAAATGAGACATTTTTACATAAATTAACCTGTTTGTGCTTTCTAATCTAATTAAAATAAAAACATGCTACTGAGGGGCTCAAAGCTGCCGCCCATATTAATGAACTGTTAAATAAAGTCTGTAAAATGAAGACGCATGCTGTCTAATATTGACTTTACCTTTCTGTTTTCTCTCTCTGAGATCTGTGCCACTCCTTGGGAATTAGGACAGGGATTGAGGGTGTGCAGGTGGAGGAGCAGAGGGATGGGATGGGGGCACCCTGGGGGGTTGGAAGCTTCCAGGTGGGCGTGGTTTGTTGGTATCCAGGAGAGTAACTGCTGTGAGGCTGGTGAGATGGGACGAAAGCGTGAGGAGGGGGGGAGGCAAAGAGAGGCGACGGTGTGGTTGAGAATGAAGAGGAAGATGAGGAGGACGTGGTGGTTGGATGCTGCTCAGTGCTAGGTTCAGTCAAGCCTCCAGGGGGAGGTGCAGAGGAGGAGGGGCAGGCACTGAGGGACAATAAGAGGAGGAAACAGCTCAGCATCAAAGAGGGGACGCAAATAAAAACAGTTTTTTATGTTTTGTTTTACCAAACAGACGAACCTCTCCTGGGAGTTTGAGGACGAAGTCAGTTCTAAAGAGGAATCTGAAGGTTCAGAGAAATAATGTCAGTTTTTTACTTCTTATTAAAGTGGACTGCTGTCACAGTGGTTAACCATTTAAACCATTAACTAACCAATACAAACAAATACCATAAAAATGCTGTAAACAAAAGGAATCAAATACAACAGAATGCGTAAACAGCTGCACTTCAAAGTCACTGACCCGAGGACAAGACACTCTGATTCACAGAGACTGTCTGAAGCTGCTCGGTCTCTTCAGTGCCGTTCACCTGAACAGACACGACCGTCAATGAATTACACACACTGTGAATGGTGTGGGTCTGGTTTTAGTGTGTGCATGCTCTTACCTGTGGTTCCAGCTGCTTTGGAGCTTCACTGGGATCTTTGTCGGAAACTGACAGAACTGGAGCCACAGCAGTGGAGTCGTCCATTTTTTCTTCATCCTCACTAAGAGTACAAACCTCTCATCAGCATCACACAAGTACACCATTTAATGTTAACTCTTATCACTCCTTGAAGGAATTAAAGTTTCCCGCCACCTTTTAATGCTCGAGATTTAACCTGAGATCATCTTATGATGACAGGGAACAGAGTTTTAGCTGCTTTGGTCAAATCTTGTGACGTTTTGCACGATCTCATGCAATACTGTGAAATCTCGTAAAATGCGTTAAGTGTTCAAAGTAGGTGTTGAGGATGACTCTCAGCTACGACCACAGTAATTTTTAGCTTAACATTTGTAAAATATTCTGGGTTTGAGCCATTTTATGAATCTGAGTGATAAAACAAAAACAGAATCAACAAATGATGATTTAGTGGAATTACTTGTTTTCCGAGTACCGTATTTTTCACTTGAATAAGTCGCAGTTTTTTGCATAAATTAGCATGCCTGCAACTTATACAGCCTGCGACTTATACAGTAAAGCGACATATTTATGTTATTTATGTTTCCCCCCCCATATTTATAACCCAATTTTTGTCTGCGATTTGATGATTTAATTCATTCTGACATGGAAAATATTGAACACTACCATTTTCATCCACTAGAAGGCCCTCGACTTATATGCAAAGCCAAGTGTCTCATTAATAGGTAAAAGCAGCTATTAATGAGACACTTGACTTGCCATACAAAGCCACCTTCATCTCGCTCTGAAACTCCTGGAATAAACGTCAAGTCAGTTGCATTTTGCCGCATCGCCCAAGCAAAATGCAACTGACTTGACTGTCAAAGTGTATTTATTAAGGAAAAGTTTGACTAAGATGCACCTTTACTATAATGTCGAGCAAACAAATAATTGTTTTTTGGGTGGTTATCTTGTTAAATTTAACCAGCCGTGTAACTGGAAACAGCTGCACGCCGGTCCCAAGCCCGGATAAATGGGGAGGGTTGGAGAAAGCAATGGCAAACTACTCCAAATATTTTTTTGCCGAAATACTCTATGGATCACGACGAAACGCTCTCACGTATAGTGTCGGATGGCAGGACCCCTGGGCCAGAAGGTACTCATACAGCTACCAGGGAAGAGCAAGGCAGTGTTTCGAGTAGCTCAGGCACTAATGACGCGGGTAGGACAAATCCATTAGGACTCCTGTCTGCTGATGTAGCTCTAAGAGAAAGGACCTGTCTGCGCTTATCAAGAACCCACATTTTTGGAACATGGAACGTCCGTGGCATGAACACGGGCAAACTGGAAATTGTAAAAAAGGAAATGCAACGGCTTAACATCGATCTTCTGGGCATCAGCGAACTTCACTGGAAAGGAAATGGCTATTTCAACAGCGATGATTACACTGTTTTTTATTCCGGAAATGATAGAATAAAGCGAAAAGGAGTAGCTTTTATCACGGCCAAGGCAGTCACCAAAGCTGTTCAATGTTTCAAGGCAATAAATGATAGGATCATAGCCATACGTATAAATGGGAAACCTCGCTCAATCACAGTTTTACAAGTCTATGCCCCCACAACCGAAGCGGAGGATGAAGAGATTGAGAACTTTTTTTTCGATCTCCAACAAGCAATCGAACAGACTCCCACCAAGGATGTCATTTTCATAACTGGGGATTTTAATGCAAAAGTCGGTTCCAGTGAAGATAGTCCATATGTTGGCAAATTCGGGCTGGGCGAGCGGAATGTCGCTGGCGATCGCCTGGTTCAATGTTGTTCAGAAAATCATTTAGCAATCATGAACACATGGTTCGAACAACCAAAGCGGCGTCTATACACATGGACAGCTCCAAATGGTGTGTATCGTAATCAAATCGACTATTTCCTGTGCCAACAGCGATGGAAAAGCTCAGTATTGGCTGTAAAAACATCTCCTGGAG
Organism: Nematolebias whitei; assembly: GCF_014905685.2. NCBI lineage: Eukaryota > Metazoa > Chordata > Actinopteri > Cyprinodontiformes > Rivulidae > Nematolebias > Nematolebias whitei. The sequence continues at coordinate 24,501,729 of NC_056512.1, read as the reverse complement.
CAGATTGTGGCTCAGACCACCAGCTCCTTGTTGCTAAAATCAAACTACGCATCAAAAACACCAGACAGCCTACAGCAACACGTTGCTTTGATACAGGTAACATCCCTCCACTTTATGCCGTTGAAATCAAGAAAAGTTTTGAAGTGCTCTGCACAAATGGAAAAGACCCCGACGAACTTTGGGAGGAAATCAAAGCCATCACGCAAAATACAGCGGAAAAAATAGTCCCTTTGAAAAAACCAGGAAGAAGAACTCAGTGGATATCGGACGAATTGATCCAAATCGCCAACATGCGCAGAGTAGCCAAAGCTACTGGTAACAGCACAGAATTCAGAAGGCTAAATGCGATATTTCAAAGGAAAGCCAGAGAAGACAAAGAACATTACTGGAACAATCAATGTGCAAAGCTGGAAGAAGCAAACAAGTTAGGTCATACACGAGCTCTTTTCACCTATGTGAAACAGACCAGGGCACCGTTTGCAGCACGCAAAGCAGCGGCCATCAAGGACCACGATGGAAAATTATTACATGACAAAAATCAAATCAAGCGTAGATGGCGGGAATACACAGAAGAGCTGTACTCAGACCATCAAATAGGACCGCTGGAACAGGCATGTCAGGTCGAACAAGAACCATGCATTCTTGAGGAAGAAGTCGAGTGGGCTTTGAAACAACTACCAGACGGAAAAGCCTCTGGAATCGATCATCTACCTGTTGAACTACTAAAAGCAGTGCCGATTAAGCTTTTAACAGACCTATGTCAAAAAATCTGGTCCACCAAATCGTGGCCCAAGGACTGGAAAAGATCAGTCTTTGTCACTATTCCAAAAAAAGGCGATGTCCAGGAATGTTCCAACCACCGTACTATCGCCCTCATATCTCACGCAAGTAAAATCCTTCTGAAGATCATACAGAATCGCATTGCAACAATTGTCGATAAGGAACTGCCGGAAGTTCAAGCTGGTTTTTGCAAGGGACGCAGCACTAGAGACCAAATCGCAAATTTACGTTGGATCATGGAGAAGACACAGGAATATCAAAAGGACGTCTATATGTGTTTCATTGACTACAGTAAAGCTTTCGACTGTGCTAATCATGAAAAGCTATGGAAGTGCCTGACACAAATGGGCGTCTCAGAACACATCGTACAGTTAATAAGATCTCTTTACAACGACCAAGAAGCAACGGTTAGGACGGCATACGGGAACACGGAGTGGTTTCAAGTCATGAAAGGTGTTCGTCAAGGCTGCATCCTGTCACCAGTTCTTTTCAATCTGTACGCAGAAGTGATTATGAGGCGTTGCAATTTGGAAGAATCTGAAATTGGAATCAAAATCGGCGGCAGAAACATCAACAACCTTCGATATGCAGATGATACAACCCTGCTCGCAGAGAGTGAAAAGGACCTCGATTGCCTCGTCCGACGTGTGCAAAAGGAAAGTGAACGAATGGGACTGTACCTGAACATCAAAAAAACAAAAGTTATGACCACGGCAGGCAATGGTATAATGAACACGCAAATCAACAACACGGTAATCGAGTCTGTCCAAGATTTTATCTTTCTTGGTGCTAAAATGGACCGCTGTGGGGCTTCGGCTCCCGAGATCAAGAGACGAATTACACTTAGCAGGACTGCAATGCTGGGTTTAGATAAGCTCTGGAAGAGTAAGGATATTAACCTTGTAACTAAAGTAAGACTAGTCAACGCAATTGTCTTCCCCATAATGATGTATGGCTGCGAAAGTTGGACGCTTAGGAAAGAAGAGAAAAGAAAAGTCGAAGCTTTCGAACTGTGGTGCTGGAGAAGAATGCTAAGAATACCTTGGACTGCTATGATGACGAACAAGACAGTTTTGGACCGGGTCAAACCATCAATGTCCTTACTGGGCAAAATTACCAAACAGCAGCTCTCTTATTTTGGTCACGTGATGCGTGCAAATTCTTTGGAAACGTCAATGATGCTTGGAAAAGTCAGTGGAAAAAGAAGACAAGGCCGCCAAAGAACGAGATGGCTCGACACAATAACGACAACAATGAATATGCCAATTGCGGAATTGAAAAAATTGGTGAAAGACAGGGAGGCATGGAGTTCGAAGATTCATAAAGTGACCGAAAGCCGGATACGACTGATCGGATAATCATCATCATCTTGTTAAATTTTGAAGAAATGCACAGCGAGTCGTCCCTCTTCTCGCTTCCGTGAATCGGCTTTTGAAATGCAACTGATTTGACCATCAAAGTGCATTTATTAAGGAAAAGTTCAACTGAGACACACCTTTACTATAATTTCGAGCAAACAAAAAATTGTTTTTAAGTGTTAATCTTGTTAAATTCTTGTTATTTTCCCGTGCACGCTCCCGCGGCCGCTATTTGGCGGGCAATTGATTTTTGGCACAACAATGACCCACATTTCTGGGTTGTCAGAGGTGACACAACAACGCGACGCGTCAGTGGCGACGCATTAATGCAACACAATAAATTTTTCTCCACTTTATTAAACACATTTGGACTGATGTGACTTATACAGCGGTGCGACGTGTACGGCGGCAAGTACGGTAATAAGGAAACGTCTTAAATCAATGCCAAGTACAGCCCGTCAATATCACAGCCCGTATCATATTCATGTGTTTGTGTGATTATATACTTGTTGGATATTAATGCTTGGCTTTCAACGAGCTGTGGAGACGAGTTGGACGAGTTCTCAGCAGAGGCAGGTTGAGTTGCTTCAGGGGGAACATCTGGGCCTTCAGATACTGTTGTCGGTTCTGCACCCTTTGAAGGACTCTGAAGAGAGTCCTTGAGGCAAGAAGCAAATGGTTGTGAAGACATTGTCAGTAAATGCTCCAGATACGGTCACAAAACATCTACAATCAGGCATTTGACAGAAGCTTCACCTTCTGGCCGCAGGGGGGCTGGAGAGGCTTGCTGAGCTGGATCTGCACACTGACAGGGGCAGGAGTGGGGGCAGGAGTCGGCTTGTTGAGCTGGATCTGCACGCTGACAGGGGCAGGAGTGGGGGCAGGAGTCGGCTTGTTGAGCTGGATCTGCACACTGACAGGGGCAGGAGTGGGGGCAGGAGTCGGTGCTGGACTTAAAGTCTTGGAAGTGGAGGCGACACTGCTTTTCCCCACACGTTTGGCGACGCCTTGTTCTTTTTTAAAGTTGTTAACAGTCTGAGTTACGAGATAAAAGGCAAAGCGAAGGCCGTCAGTTTATTTCTGTTGTGAACAAGTCAGGTGAGAAAAAATACACAAGAGACGAGGTTCTGCCACAACAGTTGAAACATCTGCTAAATCACCTGTCTAAGAAATTTATTGGCTATCAGAGTATCTGGGGAGACGTCTGATTGGCCACACGTGGGGCAGACATGGTCCTCAGAATCCAACAAGGCTGTGCGGATACCTACACGAGACACATGCAACAAATCCTGATATTTTGTTTAAAAACTGGTTTAAATGTTTCTGTAGTTTTGGACAGAGGATCTGAATTGTGTCAGAAGCTCACATTCGTCACAGTAGCTGTTTCCACAGCAGGGTATGACCACGGCGTCGCCCAGCAGGTCGTGACAGATCAGGCAGAGGAGTTCATCGGGGATGGGCTCCTCCTCAACTTCAGGTTTAGGCACCGCTTGTGGGACAAAAGGAGGTTTCTCCTTCTTCCCAACAGCATACGCCTCCCTAAAGAAGATAAAACAGAGCAAACGTCAGAAAACTACGTCAGACTTCTCTCTTTTTTTAGTCCTACAAATAATTAAATTACAAATCGCCAAAAAACATTATCATAGTCATCCATGTAAACTAACATGACCTTCCAGTGATTACCAAAATAATGTAGCCTCATTTTATTTTGCTTCACACTCACGCGTCTATAGCAGGAATCGCGTAACGTCCAGAGTTGGTCAACATGACTCCTTTAATGTTGGGATCGTCCACTTCAACCATGAAGGAGCGAGGAATTCCTGTGCTCTTCTTGATCTTCGGAGGACCCTCAAAGTTTTTGTCCTGCTCCCAAACACATTTCTACTTTTACTCCAAGTCCTAGTGGCAGGACAGGATAAAACTAGGGATGCACGATAATATTGGCATGGTATCAGCCGATATTGGCGTTAAAGTTAAATATCGGCCATTCCATCAAAATAACTCACCGATATAAAAAAAACGCTGTTTTTTTTTTTGACAATCCAGTGACAAGGATGCCTGCAGCACCAGCACAACATGATGACGTCACGCACACCTACCTGATCTGATCACAGCGGAGAGGAAAATTCAAAATGTCAGCGGTGTGGAAGGTTTTTTTTTTTTTTTTTTTTTTTGAGGATGTCGTATTTCGATTTTGGGACTACGCTAAGCCTCGCTACATCGTCCCCAGTCGGAGATATTTTCCGACGTAGCCATACCCGAGTTACAAGCCGTCATTTCCAACGTCATTGAGAAGCTAATAGCCGATAGCACTTGGGTGAGTTTTACCACAGACATTTGGACATCAAGTGTTAGCCTCGTTAGCATGATTAGTCTTACAGCACCAAGGATAGACAAAAACGTTGAAGTTAAAAAGTCTGTCCTTCATGCACAGGAGTGCAGAGGATCCCACACTGCAGCTATAGGAACCTGGAACAAACCTCCACAAGTGAGACAGCATCACAGGTGACTAATGCTAATAAATAACATTTAACACTTTTCATTTAATATAAGTTAAGTGCTATGAATATCATATGGCTGTTACTGAATATTTGTCACCAGCTCTTACAGCTGTTACACAATTTTTGTAGCAAATAAGGCTAAATAAGAGGGCTATGTTCTGACAAAGGACAGTATATTAAAAATATCCGTATCGGTTAATGGCCAAATAAGATTTTAACATATCGGCATATTTGATATCGGCCAAAAATCCAATATCGTGCATCCCTAGATAAAACAATAGAAAATGCAGAAATTCTAACTTCATTTTTAAATCACACAAATACACAAAGCAATGTAAAGCAGACATAAAAAACAGATTGTATGCAAGGCAAGAGCAGAACTGTGGCAGCTGCAAGAACAAAAAGGAATCATTTGTGTACAAACATTAGTGCAGATTTATGATTTTTCCACAAACATGAACAGGTAAATCAAAAGTCGACAGCATTTAAATTTTATTTCACTAAATAAAAATATTGAATAAAAATGAAGGTTTTGACAAAGAAAACCACTGAAAAGTAATGAAAGAGACTACTGGACATCCAAGTAAGAGTCTGCTTAGATTTTCCTCCCTCATTCAGAAAATCACGTTTTCTGTCAGAAATGAACAATGATGCATTTGGATGAAAAAAAGAAAGCATGCTCTTTTAAATTTACTTTTAAAATGCATCAAATAATTCTAATCCCCAAACGTGCAGGAAAGTTGAGCTGTGTGTGTATATGTGCTACAGAGCTACACACCAGGACCTCACCCCAACTGAGAAGCACGGTGGAGGTAGCATCGTGATGAGGGGTTGCTCTGTTACCACAGGGTCGAGATGTGTTGCATTCAAATGGCTGGCTCTAATGAATTCAAATTTGGATTAAGAATCATTACATAAGTGCAAGTTCACTATTATTTTTAATTTATTTTCATTTCAAGTCTAACGAGCTTGAGGCGGAAATAATATTTCAACATTTGTTGCCACTTGGACTTTTTGTTTTGATGAACCAGAGGACAGGGGCCGGGCAGTTTGGAGAGTGGATCCACTTCTTAATGGTCAGAGTTTCATCTCTCACCGAGAAGTTTTCTGCCTGGAGGACCTCAGGACAAAGTGTCCACAGCGTTCCACTAACCTAAACTGTCAGAGCTGGATCTGAGCGGGGCGTCCATGTTCATTTACCCTTTATTTATACAGGTAGTCTCATTGAGCCACGAGAACTCATTTCCATGTACGGAGCAGCTGACAGCTAGCTGTTTAAAAACCTGTTAGCTCACAATGAGAACCACATATAAATGTAGATGGGGGCAGGTGGGGGGGTTCTTCAAGTCAAAGAGCTGGAATATATTTTGCTGATAAATATAGAGTAAATGGTAAGAAAACACTCGTTTGCGTGTGAAAACTAACAGTAAGATGTTTAATAAAAATTAAAACAACTTATTGATCCTTTATATTTCATTTATGTAAGCCACTTGAGTTGTTAAACAGTCCAATAGTCACAAAGCAGAAATGTCACTTTCAGAAACGGCATCAGTGAAACACCAAAGTTCATGCTCAATAATCCAGGTACAAATCCAACAAAATTCATGCTCAATAATCCAGGTACAAATCCAACAAAGTTCATGCTCAATAAT
>NC_056512.1:24470690-24495428 GCF_014905685.2 Nematolebias whitei | reverse complement strand
AATCCAACAAAATTCATGCTCAATAATCCAGGTACAAATCCAACAAAATTTGTGCTCAATAATCCAGGTACAAATCCAACAAAGTTCATGCTCAGTAATCCAGGTACTAATCCAACAAAATTCATGCTCAATAATCCAGGTACAAATCCAACAAAATTCACGATCAATAATCCAGGTACAAATCCAACAAAGTTCATGCTCAGTAATCCAGGTACAAATCCAACAAAATTAATGCTCAATAATCCAGGTACAAATCCAACAAAGCTCATGCTCAGTAATCCAGGTACAAATCCAACAAAGTTAATGCTCAATAATCCAGGTACAAATCCAACAAAGTTCATGCTCAATAATCCAGGTACAAATCCAACAATGTTCAGTCAGCTGATCTGGATGGTTTTGTTTTTTTACTGAGACGTTTTGTCTTTCATCCAAAGGACTTTGTCAGTCCGAGGAGGCACAAACACACTGGAGTCCCACAAATACCACACTCCCATAGCGGGGAACAAACAAACAAACAAACAAACAAACAAAAAAAAAACCAAAACAGTTTGCTGGTGATAAGATGGTTTCTGGGGCCTGCCCTCTCCCCCATCAACTCCTCTGAGGCAGACATGCCAAAATGGTTCAAAACACCAAAGTCCAAAGCATCAGTGAAAATTAAACAGTTAAGCCACAAATATCCTGATGAAATGTCAGCCCTAGATGTAGAAGATATAGAATTAAGACTCATTACAGCATTTAATGTTGTAACATTATAGAACTGCTACTTATATTTGTTGGGTCTCTGTGCACTGACTGAACTTTATAGGTATGATCTAAAAGGGACTTTTTCAAAATGATCTATTTTTCAATAACCACAGGCTGATGGATCAGTCGGCTTCTATTCATCTAGCTAAGTGCAGCTCTTGTTCTTTATTCAGGAAAAATCTATATAAGCAACCTAGAGACAACATGTTTGAGAACCACTCCAGTAATCTACGCCTAATTTTACCCACAGTCTCTAGGCAGAAGTTTCCCCGCTAGGTAAAAAAAAAAAAAAATCTTTTGGCTGTTCCCTCTTCGGGGGTCTCCACACAGAGTCATCCTCCACCATCTCACTCTGTCCTCACTCCACGTCCATCTCCTCTTTGTCTTTTTCCTGGCAGCTGCATTTCTAACATCCGTCTACCAATACACCCAGTGTCCCTCCTCTGGACATGTCCAAACCATCTCAGCCTGGCCTCTCCAACTTTATCTCCCAGTTAAGCCTGTGCTGTAAATAAATAAATAAATAAATAAATAAAGTTTACCCCAGAGGTTGGACAGTTCCTGATGTGGTGTCCAGTATTTCCACAGCGATAGCAGGTGTAGTTCTCTGACAGGGTAGTGGCAAACTTTGTGTTCAAGCTACAGAGAGAAACAGGAGAGACGTGTGACACGACGGCAAAATGTCAACAAGATCAGCACCGTTTGAAAAATGAGAAATCAGAAGCGGTTGGCAGCATGGGGACAGAATCAGCAGCACAGAACACACACACACTGTAAACACGACTTACTTCAGAGAAGACTGATTAATCATCACTCTGATCTTATCCTCCTCAGACACATCTGCGTCAACCAAGTTAGCCATCTGCATCTACGGACAGAAACAGCAGGCCGGTCAGGGTTTCATTTGACAACCTGATCAATGTGAAGTACAGGAGGGCGTACCTTGGAGAAAAATGACAAGGCTTTGGTCGAACTCTGCTCACTCATCTAAGAATTAAAGCAGAAATCAGTTTATTTTGTCCAGAACAGCAAAGTGTTGATCAATAAAAAAAAACATTTCAGCTGGAATCAGTTTGCACAACGGAACTGATTTTTGATGAAACCTCGCGTTTAATTCCGATTCTAAAAAGGTTTATTGCAACAAAACGAGCTTTTCTAAGTTGAAATAAATAAGATTATCTCAAGGAAAGCAGCTCAGTTACGATGAGAAGTAACTGGTCGTCTACAGTAACAGATCTCGAGATGACGTGAAAACTATTCTAAACATGTCCTTTATCAGCTACCATACTTTCCCTCTAAGGAAGTGCTACTAAAATTAAATGTTGCTCAAAAGATTTATGTTTCTACAGCGACACTTGTAGTTTTCCCATTTATGGTAACTTCCCCAAAACACACATTTGATTTGAGCTTTTTAATTCACAGCAAACAAAGTGATGAACACCAGGAGATTATTGTGGGTGATCAATTACAACCATGTTTTTTGTTAAATTTTTGATTGCATTTTAAATATTGTAAGATTACATCCAAAATGTTTTACTGCAACTATAGAGTTACTTCCATTAACTGATGTATTAATATAATTTACAACCTTATTTCACATCATTTATGGTTCACAACCAGCATAATTAAAATGTATCACTTATAAATGTTTAATTTAAAATTGAATCAGCTGCACTCTAAATCCAAATCAACAAAGTCCACACAGACACAAAGAAAGAAATCTACTTTATTACTCTGACTCACTTCAGCTGCGTCTCTGCTAATAGAATAATCTGTAAATGGGCCAAACACGTTGATGCAATTACTGCTCCTGTTTAGGTCGTCTTCTGTGGAAGGAACCTAGTCCCATAAATGCCTTAAAACAAAAACCATCCATTGATTCTTACAAATAAACTTTAACAAATTCAGTCCGTAACACAGCTTCATCCAGATTGACTTTATTGGTAGAAAAACACAAAATGAGAAGTAAAAGAAGCGTTTGCAGTTCAAGAGAGACTCAAAGGATTGGAAGGAGCTGCAAACGTTTCGCCTGAGGAGTCAGAGAAAATGAAGTGAGCTCATCAGTAAATCTGACTGTAGCATGGAAACACTTATGATCCACCAGAAACATCATCACATTGGATACCTACAGTAACAACTGAAGACATCAAACCCATATGAATGCAGCTTGAAATCAAAAACAAGTCCCTTAAGACTTATTTGATTATAAAGATTAAAACAATACAGACAGTATATTGGTGTAAAACTGTTTATTTGGACAAAATTATCATAGTTTAAAAAAAAAATCAGCCAAATGCAACAAAACTATAAAGAGTTTGAGATGTTTCATGTTCAAGAGCTGAAGCAGGTTTTAGGAGAGCCAGTGGTTTGAGATGACGACTGGGTTTGGACCGATAATGGCTGACACACACACACACACACACACAGCTCTCAACAAACACACACACACACACACACACACACACACACACACACACACACAGCTCTCAACACACACAGAGTGAGAGACAGCTGAATGAAGCACAACAGAGCTGAGGATGGTGACACAGCAGCTAGTTCAAATAATAGCTGAGAACTTCTGTTTGGACCAGAAACACAAACATGGATTTATCTGCCACCCGTCAGTCAGCCTGTCTGAGGTTCAGCTGTCACTCACTCGTTTTCTTGTAAAAAACCATTCAAATAGTCTTTATTTACTCATTACTTGATTATTTATTTACTCATCAGTGTAAAAACCTGATTTAACACAGAACAGCTGCTTATTTGACAATAAAAAGAGACATTTTACATGTTTTTGGGTCTTAAATGGGTATTTTTTAAGTGTCAACGCATAGGATTAAAGGTTTATTTTAAAAAGTTTTGTGTGTGTGTGTGTGTGTGTGTGTGTGTGTGACTGACTGACTACGTACTGCTCTGCTGACTCCGAAGACGTGAGGAAAGTGGAAATCTGACCGCTCACTGAAACACAAAGACAAGTTTTGTTTGAATCTAAATCCAGTATGATTCAAAATAAACCAGGTAACATTTGGCTAACTTCATGAAAATAAAGTGCGGCTAAGAGCTGCACAGAAATGTATAAAGACGAAAAAAAGAATCGTCTGAAAAATCCTCTGAATGTCGCCCGGATTTAACCTGAAAATACGAAGTCCATCTTTGTGTTTTTACAGGTCACTCATGAATAAATATTTAGGATTTTCTTCTCGTTACAGAACTGAAAGTTTGGAAAGTACTTTATTGACCAACTCAGACTGTCCTCACACGAACTTCAGATTAGTTTTGGCTTGAAAACAGCAGAGTTTCTTATCAGTGAGCTGACGGAAACTAAACATTACTTCAAAGATGGCAGATTGTTAAAAAAATTAAACTCAAATCTTTCAAACTTTGAATAGAAGGGGTGGTAGCAGCAGAGGGTCAACGTATCTCACAATGTACAGTAGTCCCTCGCTACTTCGCAGTTCGTTTTACGCGGACTCGCTCTATCGCGGTTTTCAAATTAAGATCGGACGTGACACACGGTGGCTGATTGATGGATGAGCCACATAATCAGCATGGATTTTTTAATTTAAAATACATTATTTTAAATTATTTAGCACCTGCTGCACCCTTGTGCAGCTTCTCCTGCAGCGTGTTATGAACTCCGCTCTGCAGCGGAGAAGTGGGCGTGGCCGAGAGGACTGGCAGGTGGAAGAGAGCAGACGAGGCAGAGAGCCGAGATCATGACATGCTGTGCACTTTTAGAGCGTTTAGACTTTAGAAAAATTATTTAGAATATTGCGAGAGTGTGGGAAGTGTTTAAAATGCCTTAAGTTATATAAATACTAAAATATACTACTACTACTTGTGTACATAATTTAATTCCATTTCATGTACCACATGAGGTGGTAATGACAATAAAGTTTACTTGAACTTGGACTACTGTATACCTACTTCACGGTTTTTCCACTTAACGTGGGAGTGGGGGTGGTCCCATCCCCCCACGATAAATGAGGAACTACTGTACTCCATTTTTTCAGGTTGACAACATTTTCCCTTAAACAAGAGCATTAGTTTGTGTGTGACCGAGTCTGGGCCTCGTGAACAATCTCCTGGAAATACTAAAGATCTTCCAGTATACGTTCTGAAGGCAGGTGCTGTTTAGAAAAGACAATAAAAGACGATGGGCCCGCTGTAGTTTCCATGCCAGGCCTCTAGCTGGCGCTGTGATTTTTGAACACATGACCGCAACAGTAGTGTGGACGTGAAGAGACAACTGCTGTCAGGTAAAATGTCGTTTCCTGTGACCCGATGACCAGTTTTGAAAAACTTTCACTCCTAAACCTGAATTTGGCGTCACAGAATCTGATCGCTTGTGAACAATCTAATCAGACATAGTGTTAACACTCGGAGTGGGAGGTTAAGGATGACTCTCAGCTACTACCACACCAAATTTACTGTAGCTCAAAATCTCTCAAACTAACTGAAAATATAATAAACATTTTTGTGCTGTTAAGGTTGATTAGTTGTGGCGGCCATCTTGAATGCTCATCACTCAGTACGTAGTTTCTTAACATTTCATTGTAATCTGTCCAGTGGGTCATGAGATATTTTACTAACACTACAAACACACACAGGTTATCACCTTTGCACTTTTGGTGGTGGGAGATAAAGACAGGAAACTCCTTGCAGTTAAATGTTTCAGTAATTCAACATGAATTACTGGGAGACTGTATCTACCATTAAAGTGATGGTTCACATCTTTGAAGTGGGGTTCTGTGGTAAGGTTATGAACAATAAATATCTTACCTGTTGTAGGCATATTTCTTAATAATCTTTGTTTAAAAGAGTTTAATTCAGTTAACAGCTGGTCCAAGACACAGACGGTATACTGCCATCTTAAAATGACGTCAATATTCAATTTTTCACCGTCAGTTCACCATTACATGATTATTTATATAAAACTATGGGTATGTTCTAACACAAATGGCAGCAGTAGCAGCTGAAAGCTCATATTTTGCTGGATTATGTAAAGCAAAATGGTGAGGTAAAGGATTTTAAAAATGTGACAACGTGAACCACTGGTTTCTGAGACTGGAGTTTGTCTTGGAAAAAAAGCAGCAGTCCACTGGTTTTGGATCCTTCTAGACTAGCCATTAGCTCATCAACCTGGTCATAATCACATTATGTTTCTCCAAACTGAGGTCGCTCAACGAGCCATCTGCAGCAGGTAAGATATTAGTTGTTCCTAACTTTTCTACAGAACAGTAATCAAATCTTGACCTATATTTTCTTCAATGCCTATATTCAACCATTCTCTGCTATATATGAGACAGATTTCCTGAAAAAGGTTTGTTGGTGGACTTGTTAAACTTGACTCATCCCGAGGGCAGACCTCCAGGTGCCAGTTCAGGCTGGGTGTTGGCTACTGTTGCAGGAAGATAAGCAGTAATAACAGTGCTGGAATGAAGCAACCAAACCCCAAAGCACACACTTACGTCTTGTTGGTCTTGCTACTCGAGCTGGACTTGCCTCCAGCGGTGGGGAGTCTCCTAACGATGACAGAGGAGCCTTTGGGGATCAGGCCTTCGTCGTCCGTGTACTCTGGGAGGAGGGGACGAATGCACAAGTTTAAAAGCAGATTTATTTTTAAATTTGTGTTAATGAATTTCAATACCATTTTGAAATGCACTGAGAAATATCCTTCAGGAAGTAAAAAAAAAAATCTTTGAATCAGGTGTCGGAGCAGGGAAACGACTAAAACGTGCAGGATGGCGTTCCTCAAGGACCAGAGTTGGGAACCGCTGTGTTAAACAACCCCCAAAATGCTAAAAGGACATTTTAAAATCAGGTTTTGTAGAAATGTTATGAACAACTAGTATCTTACCTGCTGAAGATAGCTCTTTGAATTTGAAGAAATAGTTTGTCCTATGAAACTGATGAGCTAACAGCTAGTCCAAACGCAAAGTGGATTACTGCCATCTTAAAAATTTCACACCAATGTCTGCCATCGTTATTATTTAACTCTTCTCACAGCTGTCAAGTTTGTTTTACACTATTAGCTAAGCTGGCCTTACTGTGGCGGCCATCTTGAATTGGGTTGACGTCAAAAGCTGATGCGTTGTAGACAATTTCAACAATTACTTGGATAGTTTCATTAAAACCTTTTATTTTACTAGAAGACCCCCCCCCCCACACACACACACACACAGGTAAAAACATCACCCTGGAGTTGACAAAAAGAAGAGTGTAAAGGATTTTAAAATAGCGATTGTGTGAATTGCGACCTTGCTCTCCACTGTGTACGGACTAGCCGTTAGCTCGTCAAACTGAGACAACAGGTATGTTCGTGCTCTTTCAGAGCCCTAGGTCAAAAAAAAAAATCCAAAATATCCTTTTAAATTATGTTAATGCCTGCAAGAAAGCTGTAAATAAGGATAAAAAAAAAATTGTTTTGCACATCATGCGTAAATATTTTCTCAGCCGTTTGAAATTAAATCTCTTTAATGGCTTCTATAGGTTCATGTTATTTCAACCTGCTTACAAATTCAACTAAAATGACATGAAAGCAAACAGCACCCATGGGTTCCCACAACACTGGTGTGAGATTACGCTCGAACGAACGCGCTCATTTCTTCAGTTATTCTCTAATCTCTAAATCTAAAGGGAGTTTCCTCTCAGTGTTGTCTGAGAAAGTCATCAGACAGTTTATGGTGGATTTCATAACTCCTCCACAGGATGCTGACAACACTTATTCAGTGACAGCTGATAATCATGCTTTCCTCAAGTTGAAGACATCTCAGCAAACTTCCTCTTGGTCTGAGTGCATGTTTATTTGTAGCCCTTTTAGCCCACATCTCTGCACAGACACTGGTGCTCCACCAGCAGCAGCTTCATTTGGTGTAAAGCCAGCAGGAATGTGGCCCATTCATCTAGAACCCCTTCATTGTCCTGGTTGGACTTTTCTGGACCTGAAACCGTCAAAGCTGGACCACGTGCTCTCCAACAACCTGCCATTCAACTGGGAAGGGGGAAAAACAACACTCTCACCACTTCATGAATAAAGTTTTATTACACGTATGTTTGTTTTTACCTTCTTTGGTTTGTGCGTTTGTGATCTGCAGGTCGCAGTCTCCAGCTTTGAGCTTCTCCCTGCTCATAATCTGCCTCTTCAGGTCACTGAGCGTGGTGTGCGGGCCGTCGAACACCACCGTGTCGTAGCTTAGTTTGGACGAGAATTTATAATGAATATGAGTCATATTTAAAATTAAAAAAAGAAGAAATAAATCAATAAAAGCCTGGCTCTGAACTGTCGGGCTGCGCCGAAGCAGTGACAAGGAACGAGCTGACGTTAGCCGGCTGCAGTGAGGAGCGTCGGCTGGAGCTGCTCCGCCGCTAACAACTAGCTAAAAGTCGGCTGATAAAGTGGCGCTGACCGGATGACATGGCCCGGTGTCGGTCGGAGCAGGAGCACAGGCTCTGTTCGAAGCGAACCCACCCCGGTTCGACTCTAATTTTAACTTTTATTCGCGGCAATGCTGCTTTCAATCCTTGCAGTTGGCTGACAGAAACCACCAGCTGTTTCCACAAGCAACGTCTCGTCAGCACAGTGCACGCGCCCCTCCTGTGCTGCGTTCACTGCTCCCCCGTATGCTCCGATTTTTCAAACTCTCATTTTCCTCTCATCCTACAACAAACTTTCGGACGTCATCACCAAACAGTATAGTGGTATGTTTCTGTTTAAAATTCTCATCACTGATATTTTATTAATAAACAATGTGCAGTGGTTGTGTTGCCACTGTTTATGTGAGTATCGGGAGAAAACGGAATAGTTTTGTTTGTTTGTTTGTTTTGTTGTTGTAGCAACATATTTTGTTTGCCAAAGATAAAATATTTTGCATGCCAGTTCAACTCCTGTCTTACAACTCAAACTACAAAAACGGCACTATCCTGCGTTACAAATGGACATAATCTTTGTTTTGGTTTGTTGTAAAGTTGCTAGCTACTTTTAGCGCATATATCAATTGTAAATGGGAAATAAAAGCTGATTATTTGGCACAAAGTAGCAAATATAGACAATCACAGAGTTACGAAACTATGTAGTTCATTTAGGTTAGGAATAAGATGTTTTATGTTCTTTTTTTGCACGTGGTTTCACTGTCGTGCTTTTTCCCTTCATCCCTTGAATGCATCATTTTGCCTCCATGCAGCGCACCTGTTCGCCGGTTTAGGTGAACATCAGGTTTATGCCCCATAAAAACTAAACGAGCACGCTTACGTTTGTTGTTACTTTGTTAGGATTTTCACCTTTTACCTTTTTTAAAATAAATGTTTACAATTGAAACTGCGTTAAAATATGAGCCAAAGTTATCTTCAAATAAACGCTAAATAAAAACGCTTGGAAGATAATGACAAATAAAAAAAAATCACAACATAATTTGATGTCGCTTGAAAACAAGTATTGTTTAATAAAAGTCCGATCACTAATTGAGTATGTGAGTGTACAACTAAAGTAATCCACTAGAGGGAGACAGAACACCACAAAACATCACTAAGAACAATTTTGTGCTCCAGTAATCTGACGTCATTCTCTTTCATTTATGCTAAAATACTGTTTTGCAATAAAAAAAAAAACTATTATTGAATTTTTTAACAATATTTAACAATGTTTAGATATTAACTTAATGTAACTGTGTCACAGTCAAGTTGCAAGACTTTTTTAAGTGAGTTGCTGTTATTGATGTTTTTGGTACTTTTGTGTTAGTTGTGTTTTAATTCTTAAATTATGAATATAGTAATTCCACTATTAAAACAATTTATTGTCTTATTTCTTGATATTTCAATTAATACTTTGGAAAGCTTCAATATAAATGGAGCTAACATGCACTGGAAGGACAGACATCTTTTGAAGGATAGATCAGTGTCTCTGGCTACCAAATTAAACTCCTATCTAGGCCTGTCACGATAACAAATTTTTCTGGGTGATTAATTCTTATAAATTCTTGTGATAAACAATAATATTGTTTGAAATTTGACAATAGTTAGTAATTATTGTCAAATTTATGAAGAAATGTTGGTTAACTTTTGTGTGTTGTACCTTTTTTGACCACCGGATGGCAGTATAAGACTGTTTGAACTGAAGGATGGATAGTGAGGGAGCAAGCAGTGTATCTCTTTAAGAAAAATGGGAGGGAGGCTGCTTGACGTGACATGGGTTGTCTCTCTTTGGTTCTCAAAATGGCGGACGCTCAGTGTGGTTTGAGCTCTTTAGCATAGCATTTTTCACACAAAGCTTTTAATAAAAAAATAGTAAACAAGTTCTCAGCTTCTTTTTCCAGAGAAAAACAACTTTTTACACAAAGGCACGGGTTTCAACCGTTAATTTTGGAGCTTCGACAAGACAGTTTTTTTACCCCGAGGTCAACCTGTTAGCTTAGCTCGTAGCTTAGCAAAAAAGAGAAAGGGAGGGGTTAGTGAAGAGCATAGGAGTCGAGCCTTTTGTCATCCAGTGTCTTCAGTAGAAAGAGAGAGACACGAAGAAACGATAAAGCCGATAAATAAAAATGTGGTTGATAATTTTAATTTATCATGTGATTAACTGATTTATTGTTTATCGCGGCAGGCCTACTCCTATATTCTCTGGTTTTCCAGTCTTAGTCTATGTTGCAGAAACCTTGACTCTTAATGCTAAGACAGATTATGAAGAATATGGACATTTGAAATGAGCTACTGCCAACACCGGCTTCAGGTCCATTGGTCTTCCCACACTACAGATGTTGAGGTCTACCACAGCGTCCAATGCCATAAATGGAAATCATGATTCCTTCTAAGGCAAATCAAGAAGGAGAAATTGAAGTGGTTTACCCATGCAGTGAGGGCCAAGAAAACTCTGTCAAACATGATCCTCCAAGGTTTAGCTGAGAGAAACCGTAAAGGCGGCAGCCCCCTCATCAATGGGCAGATGACATCTATACTTGGACAGGAATCCTTTTCTGTCTTGCCGAGGATCATCCATGGTGAAGGTTGCTGGTGAATGATGTTTGCATGGCCCCTACAACAATAGGCTTAGTGACCGATGATGATGTTGATGACATGCACTAACATGTGTTAGGTTAGTTTGAGAACACGTATCTGGAAAATCTATAGAAATAAAACAGAATCCAGCAGATTATAGAAGGACCATTAAAGAGAGCAGCTGGATTAAAAATATTTTATTTTGTCCAAAAACAATAAGGAAATTAATTTATGGTAGTTAGGCAAACAGGTTGTTGTTAGTCTACTAATAGAATTAATTTATGTTCCCTGTCCCTGATGAATCGTTTATAAAATGCATGGTCCCCAGGACAGAGCCTTGGTGAACGTCACTAACTAGGAAGTGATGGACACTTTTGAACCTCACAGTCCGAGAGGCTTGATGTAAACCAGGTGAGCGATGTTCTGATGATTTCAAAGATGAGTACGGAGGGAAAACCAGTCGGCTGCACGGACGTTAATAAACATTTTCAGAAGGATAAGGTGCAGTTGATAAAACCGTGACAACATCCTCCCAGGTTGGTGCGAGACGCCACCTATACACACCAGAGAAGCTGATTGGCTGGATTCAGGAGAACGAAGGGACAGGAAGGACACATGTGAGAAGACTGTCCTGCTCAGTCGGTTCCTGCTCTGCTCAGAGGAAGGATTTGCTCCATCTTCCTGAGCTTAGCGCACCATTGTGAGAGCAGTGGGTGGATGAAAAGATGCAGAAGGAAAAAAGCGAGGGAAGAGGATGAAAGGAAACCAGCAGCTGCCTTTAAACTGATGTTCTGCTTATCGTGACATGATAGAGTATATGTGTGCTCAGTGAATCAGCCATCAAAGAGCTGCTCGGAAACAATTACTTCCTGAATTTTGCGTGCATTAATCTGGGTTTCTGCATCTTTAAATCGTGGAACATGGCACGCTTCACTGCGGTATGAATATGGAAATCTTTAGCTATGAAAGAGGGATCAGTAGATGTAATGTAAAAACTGACAGTGTCTTGGTTCAAGACACTAAACATGCTCAGAGAAATGCTGTATTTATGGAATGCAAATATGTCATATAACACTGGGAGAGATGCTGCGTGGAAAACGCATCATAAAGCATTTTGTAGAATCTAGAAAACATCAGGTTTGCAACTCGTTTTTGTTTCATTTTCTCTTTCCAGGAAGCTCTGTAAAATCACTTCTTCCAGACAGATTCAGATGGTGACTACCACCACACTAAACTGTAGCTCAATGTCTGGAAAATCAATGGAGTTAAAGCGATTTTTGTGTTTGCTGGTCAATTAGAGGGGGCTGTCTTGATTCAAAGTTTCTTGTTAAAGTTTCTCCAAAACTAGTAAGTATAATAAAACAGGTTAAAATAAAACTATATACAAACTAACAAGTATACTGAACCACATTAGCACACCTAACTCCAAAAACCAGAGAGTGTGGCGTTAAAAGCTTAAAACTGCATGAGATGCTCTGTTTATGGGATGACATGTAGAATATTGACCCTCCCCTCCCACCTGGTTGTATAGGGTCTTGGTTTGCCTGGTTCAAATGTTAAAAGTATTAGGATTAACACAATGAGCTCAAAGCTGATGGTTCAGTCAGGTGCTGGATAAGTCTGCAGATCTTAAAGCCTGAGGAGATGACGGATGAGCTCATGAGCCTCAGGTGCAGTAACAGAAGCAGGAAGTGAGCTGGTGCTTCTTGCAAGAACTAAACAGAGGTCCAGCCAGCCCATAGCTCCACCTAGAGAAAAATAGACTGATGGGGAAGGAAATGGGGAGAGAGCCAAGCAGGTTGTGTTGGAATCCTTACAAATACTGTGTTTAATCCAAAATGGCCGACTTCCTGTTTGGGTTTGACCATTTAGGAGATTTTTCTACCTCGTGGTCTGTTAAGGTGCACAAAATATTTTAAATCTGTTTATAAAAATGTTTTTGTGCATGTTGCTCAGAACTAAATCTCACTTTTGTGACATTATTAAAATATATCACATCCCTGTCCATCCCTGGTTTGTCTTTCAGCATATCCTGACTCTCCCTCTCTATTCCTCCACCTTTCACTCTCAGTTTCGTCCTTCTGCTTGAACAATGTTCAAACCTCTGAGTTGGTTTTTTTTCTTCACACTTTGAATGTTCGAAGTGTTACTCCACTCAAAGCATACAGGAACAGGCACTCACACACGTGCACAGGAACAGGCACTCACACACGTGCATGGATGAGCCTGAAAGTGCAATTACTCACAGTTTGTCCTTCTCAGAAAACAGAAGTGTTTCTTTTCCATCAAACTTGTCCAACCAATCCGCCGCTGATATGACGTCTCCAAGTTCGAGGTAATTTATGAACACTGGACTTCTGAATTAGGATGAAGGGAAAGAGCTTTGTTTGATTTGTAGTCGTCTTTGGCAGAATGCACCGGTGATGTAAATGTCAGCTGTCTGCCACTTCATTCCAGACTTAATTGCTTTAACATTTTGGCACAAGATGGAGCTCCCTGTGAATCCCAGTGCAGCTCCAGTGATTTTCCCACCGATCCCACAGTGAGGCTGACATTTGCAGTTGACTTAATTGCCATTATTACAGTGAGTGACAAAAGTTCATCATCTCTCATGACTTATTACCTTGATTAAAATAATCCATGATGACACCTCCTAAGTGATAATATCGATGAGGGCACAATCAGCACACTTAACAAACAGGCAGACAGAGAGACAGTGAGGTAAAAAGTAGATAACAGAAGAATAGGTTTGTGTGAACTTTAAAGACATAGTTCAGATATGTTCAAATTGGGCTGTGTGGAATGGTTATGAACAATTAACATCTTAACTGCTGCAGATAGATATTTTAATGAACTCATTTAAAGGGAAACACGTTTATTTCTGACTGGACTGATGAGTGTATGGCTGATTTGGATGGAGTCAAGACCAAAGTGAATAGCTGCCATTTTAAAACAATTTCAATCTTAAACGTGTACCGTAATTTTCACGGTATAAGTTGCAGTTTTTTGCATAAATTAGCATGCCTGTGACTTATATGGACAGTTTATTTTTTGTAGAGACGTTTCGCCTTCACTTTGGCTGTGGCTGCCTGCCTGGGAGGAGTCGACGGGGAACAGGACAGCCCCCAGAAACCATCTTATCTCCAGCAAACTGGTTGGTCCACTTAAGGAGTTTACTGCTTGGTGGGGAAACAGTTTACTAGAACTCCTCTGACTGATGAAGCCCTCTGGATAGAGGGCAAAACGTCTCTACAAAAAATAATCTGTCCAGATGACCTGACTGAGCATTATTGGATTTGGTACCTGGATGATTGAGCATGAACTTTGATGCAAACAAATAATTGTTTTTAGGTGGTTATCTTGTTAAATTTCGAAGAAATGCACAATGAGTCCTCCCTCTGTGTGCTCCCGCGAATCGGCTTTTGAAATGCAGCTGATTTGACCGTCAAAGTGCATTTATTAAGGAAAAGTTCAACTGAGACACACCTTTACTATAATTTCAAGCAAACAAATAATTGTTTTTAAGTGTTAAACTTGTTAAATTCTTGTTAAAGTCCTCCCGCGCACGCTCCTGTGGCCGCCATTTGCCAGCCAATTGATTTTTGGCACAACACCGGCCCACGTTTCCAGGTTGTCAGAGGTGACGCGTAATAAATGCGACCTGTATGGTGAATCAACGTATTTATGTTTTTTTCCACTTTATTAGACAAATTTGGACTGATGTGACTTATACGGAGGTGCAACGTGTACGGTGGCAAGTACGGTAATCATGATTTGTGTGAACATGATTTTATCAAACTTTACACCAACACCAATTCTGCATTACACAGTTATTCCTGCAGAAACGTGATACTCTTGCTGGACGTACTCTAGGCTGCAGCAAGTGCTACAGATATCTGGTGCTACTGCTTCTTACGCTTACAAATAATAATTTAATCCTAAAATTTATTGCAATGTGAAAGTTTATAAAATAAAATGTATTTGCTGTGAAATCTTTTAGACTGGAGTTGTTTTAAGTTGTCTGCTTGGACCTTGGCCTCACTCAGAACTATGAGCTCATCAGTCTGCTCACATTTACCGGTAACTTTATTTCTGCAACAGGCAAGATATATTTTTATCTTTCCACATAACTTCACTTCAAAAGGTCTAAATGATCACTTAAAGATAATTAGTCAGGTGTTTTGAAGCAGGGCAACATCTAAAACAAGGACAGTGGGTCATGAGGATCTGGGTTGGGGATCTCTGGTCAGACCACATAAGCTGTGAGCCACAACTGTCCAGTTGTTCTTTTCTATCAGATGAATGAAAAATCAGAAATCAAGTCTAAAGTATTTGGCATGCAAATCCAGACTCTGCTTTTATTTTGAAACTGGCTTTTGGGGTGATTTTACTTTGAAGACAAGTGGGCATTTACATCAGCTCTTGTGCGCTCGCTGAAGCAGTCTATCCCTTATGTGAGGAGAGTTCAAGAAGTTTAAACTCTGTCATGTTAACACATGGTAAAATACAAAGACTGATGCAGAATGTACAGATTTTTTATTAATTAATGTATTTATCTACAGCGTATAACCTACAGTTTATCTAACAAGGTTGAATCAGGTCCTTTGGACAGATTCTTCTTTGTTGAAACATTTTGTCTTTTATTCAGAAGTTTTCTTCAGCCTGAGGAGCTGCAGCAAACGCTGTCTTATAAGCAGCATCTTCTCATGGCGGATCAACCAGTTTGCTGCTGACATCCAGAACTAGTTGTTCACATGTAAAAGGAGAACCATCAACCTAACAATCGATCGTTAGTGCCCTGATGGCCGCTTGCTATTCAGAGGGCTGATACTAGCAATAACATTGTAAGAAGGCGACAGTTGGATATGGAAGCCCCCGCCTCTGTTTAATGATGGGACAGGTTCTCTTCTCAAAGATGGCTTCCTTCACTCCTCTATCAAACCATCGTTCCTCTCTATCCAGGATGTGAACATCTTCATCCCTGAAAGAGTGACCGCTGGCCTATAGATGAGTGTAGACCGCAGAGTCCTGGCTTGAGTGTTTTTTTTTTTACTGAATTCAATAGCGAAGCAGTGAGCTTCGTTCGGGGTGAACAAAATGTTTTTAAGGATTGTAAATTTAGAATACTTGGCAGCATCAGACTAAACACAAATACAGAGCAGGCACATCAGGATCTCTGCTGTCCAAGGAAAGAAGTAGCCTAGGCTTGTGATGTAATAACAATAATAATAATTTATTATTATTATCCATCCATCCATTATCTTTACCCGCTCATTCCATTTTGGGTCACGGGGGTCGCTGGTGCCCATGTCCAGCAATCACTGTGCGAGGGGCGGGTACACCCTGGACAGGTCGCAAGTCCATCACAGGGACACATAGAGACAAACGAGACAAACAACCATTCACGCTCTCACTCACACCTAGGGACAATTTAGAGTTACCAATCAGCCTAACATGCATGTTTTTGGTCTGTGGGAGGAAACCGGAGTACCCAGAGAAAACCCACGCATGCACGGAGAAAACATGCAAACCACCCAGAAAGGCCCCTGGACCGGGGTTTGAACCAAGGACCTGCTCGCTGAGAGGCAGCAGCTCTACCAGTTGCGCCACCGTGCTGCCTATTATTATTATTATTATTATTGTTGTTGTTGTTGTTGTTGTTGTTGTTGTTGTTGTTGTTGTTGTTGTTGTTGTTGTTGTTGTTGTTGTTATTATTAATACAGTAATACAGATCTATCCTCTGAAAGGGAGTTTATCAAAGAGAGTTTGAATAACTCTGCTGTGTTGATTTTCATTGGAGGAAAATAATTTAACATTTTTCCCAACTGGGCAGCACGATGGCTCAGTTGGTAGAGCTTCTGCCTCTCATTGGGCAGGTTACCCTGGTTCAAATCCCGGTCCTTTACTTAACCAGGCAAATCCCATTGAGATCACAGATCTCCTTTGCAATGAAGGCCTGGACCTGAAGGCAGACTAACATGCATGTTTTTGATCTGTGGGAGGAAACCGGAGTACCCGGAGTAAACCCACGCAAGCACGAGAAGGACATGCAAACTCCACACAGAAAGACCCCCAGGTCCAACCAGGGATTGAACCCAGGACCTTCTTCCTGTGAGGCAACAGTGCTAACCACTGAGCACTCGTCTTTCTGGGTGGAGTTTGCATGTTCTCTCCATGCATGTGTGGGTTTTCTCCAGGTGCTCCGGTTTCCTCCCACAGATCAAAAACATGCATGTTGGGCTGATTGGTAACTCTGAATTGTCCCTAGGTGTGAGTGGGAGAGTGAATGGTTGTTTGTCTCTGTGTGTCCCAGTGATGGACTGGAGACCTGTCCAGTGTGTCCCCTGCCTCTTGCACAGTGACTGCTGGACCGGCGACCCAAAAAGGAAGAAGCGGGTAAAGATAATGGATGGATGGATTTTTCCCGACTTATTTTGTAATTGATCATTATTCCTAGAACGTAATCAAATTCTCCACATGACTAGTTCTGTTTTATTGTCCAATGACAGTGTCTACTCTTAAAATGTATTTAAAACTATATTATTCAAATTATTGTTTGTTTGAGACTGCTATAGGTATTGCATGGTGATCGTTGCAGCACAAAAAAAAGAGGTTTCCTGCTGGGAATGCTTGGTGTCTTTTATTGGCTATCATCATAGTGGGACTTTGTTTTTTCGGCATGTGGAGCTGAAGGCAGCAGTATCACGCTGCTTGATGAAGGGTTTTAAAACAGAGCAAAAAGGCAGAGGAGGAGAAAATGTCGAGGACATTCATGGAGAAAACAGCAGCGTGTGTCAGGATGAAGTGTGTGCGAATGATGAAACACTGACATAACTCACAATTATCTGTGCAATGAACGTCATGAGAGACTGAGGAGGGACAAATAGGCTCAGAGGCAGTTTAAAGGAACAAAAGTAGAATCACAAAGAGATTTTTCCATAATCCCATCTGTATAATGACGATGTGGCCCTCCGTCTGTGACGTCACATTCACAAGGAGAGTACCAGGTAAGCACTGGGTACATACCCAGGACATAACAAATACCTACCCAGGAAATGCAGACACATAAAGCTTGATTAAAATGGAAACTAAAACTTTAATCTATTCAAACCAAAAAAAGTTGGCAGCAAAGAACTTACAAACTTAACAGGACTGATATGAGAATGGACATGGAGGAAATGTTTGGCCTGAGGCTAATGACGAGACAGGAGACAGCCGAGTACCATGAAACAGAGTGTAGGTGGGAGTGGGCATCGCAAGACTGACGAGAACAAAACTGAGAGAGATTACAGGAAACAGTGTAAAAATGCAGAAAATATGTATAATGACCAAAAAAGGAAAAAAAATAAAAATACTAACAAAAGCTAAAAAAAACACAGATCCTGATAAATACATACCTTATATGCCCGGTACGCACTTGGTAAGTTCCAAGTATCTATGTAAATACAGGTTGCCAAGTGTAATACTGTAGCCAAAAAAGTCCATTCTCAAATAGAGATCTCAATACTGTAGGCTAGATTTGCATTCGGGCCCAAAAAATCCAATCCTACCCAACCCCAGCTCGTAACCATCATTTCTGAACCCCATCCAACCCAACGAATTAACAGTAATTACAGGTCCGAACCCCCCCCCCCCCCCCGGACATTTTTAATTAATCTTTGACTGAGGGGGCAGAAGATCAGCGATGAAGGTGTGTTTGTCCTTTCATGGCCGTCAAAGTGCATTAAATCCCTGCTTCTGTCTGCATTCTGCATTATGCAGACATGGACCCTGCTCTGACATGTCTGCTTTGGAAACTCACCTGTTTGGGTCGTCGGCTGAGCGCGTCCGCTGAGTGCAGTGGCTGAACATACGTTTGGGCGATGGATCGCTTCCTGGCAGTACTGGTAGTCCCATCTGAAGCTTAACTGAACTTTATTTTACCTCTTTCAAGACCGGTCTGCTCGCGGTCAAATGGCCACGTGCAGCTGGTGATTGTATGACAAGCCATGTTGCCATATAATTGGATTTTATGACAAGCCATGTTGCCATATATTTGGATTTTATGGCAAGCCATGTTGCCATATAATTGGATTTTATGGCAAGCCATGTTGCCATATAATTGGATCGCGGCTGATCTGCTGACGCAATCAAAAGCCCGACACCGACCCGGCCCGCCCATCCAGCACAATATTATGGCCCGGCCCAAATTCAGGTTGGGCTGGTATGCGCTTGGGGCCTGGGTTAGAAATGACAGCTCTACTGCAGGTAACAGATATGTACTTGGTCTATACGTGTTAAGTACCAGGTATCTACAAAGTATATATGGAGCTGTTATGTGTATTTTTACCTTTACGGTACATATCAGGGTGTGTTATGTACCACTACCTTTTAATGTAGTAGTATTTTGATCACTAAAATATTAGCTGGCCACTGTAGATATTTAAGTTCAGTTAAATACTGAGGTTTTCTACAAGAACCAAAGAAATATTTGTTCAGCATGTTCCATGAAATGTAAAACCTTTTTCTTTTAAAATAATTTATTATTAAAGAAAAGTTGTTTATGTTTTGAAAAAGTGTTCAGAACTTTAAGTGAAGTTCATTTTAGGAGTATTAGCAAAAACAAAGAGTTCTTTTTGTGTTTTTATTGGCCGCTAATGAAGGGAAAAATGGGTTGTGTCTGTGTGTGTTTGTTTTCCCTGTTAGCAAGATATCTTATTTACCAGTGGATGGATTTTAATCAAACTTTCAAAAGTGTTTTTTTAAATACATGGCTTCTACAACTAAAGAACTATTGGGAGTCAACTGTATTCAAGATGGCCGCCACACCTAAACTAGTTTAGCCAGTACAAATGTGTGAGTTTTACACATACCGAGTTCAAATTCAACGTGGTAGTAGCTGAGAGTCATTCACAGCACATACTTTGTGTGAGACGTCTCACATATTTGGATGAGATCATGCATAACGATAAATTTAATGTTTAAACAAACCATAATTTCTCAACAAATTTAGATTTTCAATCTAAACTGACATGAAAGTTAATGACATTTAGATTTATTTAACTAATTATGTGTATCTGAAAGTAATGGATTGGGGCTTTAAAGAAAAAAAAAACTTTTATATATCATTTAGGATTATATACAAATAAAAATTCCTCCACATTTAACTGGATCCTAAACATAATCTGGAGTTGTTTTGTGTATGTAATTAAATTGAAAACCCAAGTTTTCGCAAGTAAACAAACAACCTGTGTGATTTTTGATTCAAGCATCTTGAAGAAAAATCCTCCAGTCACTTCATTCAGTTCCCCCTCACCATCCTCTTCCTCACACATCCTTACAAACATTATAAATAAAATAAACCCACCACAGACAATTTGAAAAGGTGTTTATTTTCTAATGATCATACTGTATATAATATTCTTCATATAGATATTCATGTTTATATCATGTAAGTAAAAGTGTGCTTTTCTTCACAGCATGTGTCCACGTCAGACCGCTGTTAGTTGGAGGTTTAGAAACAATACAGTGAAACTGGCTGGCAGCTGTGTGTGTGTCTGCATTGGAGCGTGTGTGTGTGTTGTGAGAGTGCGTACAAAGACAAATGTGATGTTTCTGCATGCACGCTGTGTTGAGGGCTACACGTTTGGTGATGGGGCTCAGAGGTATGGAGCAGGGTACAGGTCTGTCCAGCCTTTCAGGTGCGTTGTCTGGAAAATTTAGCAGTTTTAAAAGAAAAATGCTCAAGGTTCCAGCTGCACGTTTGACTCGAGGCTTTCGTTTTTCACTTTCGTCACCGCTGCGAGGAAACACGGTGTGACTGTTGAAGATGCACAGGATCACAGTTGTTTCCTGTTTTTTAAATTCTCCATCTGAACGGTTACATCTTCAAATCAACTGCTTCGAGCCTGCCAAACAGGTTGCATGAGGGAAACAATGATGCTGTTCATGCTACGTATTCTGCCTCAACCCCCCCCCCCCCAGCCTTTCAGTCAGTTCTTTTTGTGGCCATTTTTCAACTTCTGAATAAAAGAAAGCAACAATTGAATGCTTATCCCACTGACCCTTCCCCTGAGTTTGTTTTCTAACAGTCCCCAGGTCAGTTTAGAGCGGACAAAGTCAAGTTACAGTCACTCGCCACGGAAATTCTAAATTGTTACAGTCTGCGGCGATTAAGGAAAACTAAAAATTGTTTTCCAAAATGGATTGTGAAGTTAAAATCGCCCAGATGCAAGACCATGTAAGTATGCAAAGAGTTGTGAACATTTCTTTAAACGATCCAGCCAGCACCTTCATACCTGACCCTTACAACTGCCACTGTATCTGTGTGTCTCTCTGTTAGCAAAATATCTCATAAACCACTGAAGAGATTAAATCAACCTGTGATTCTACACAGAACACCTCGACTGTAGTTGAACACTCTGGCAGCATCTTACTCTGGACTCATCCTGGATGGTTTCCAGTTGAGACGAGACATCTGGTAGGTACAACGGATTCCTGTTGAGCTTTTCACGTGCAAACAACTAATTGTAAACAAACTGTGCACCTACATCTCCAAAGACAATACAGTTTCCATGTGTGCAAACAGCTACAGACAGGCTGCTCACTATTTAAAACCGTATCGCTCACGCAGCACTACTAGCTGCTGACGATATCAGACAAACATTGAACTGGTCCTTGAAATGGTGCAAGATAGACTCTCATAAATTATTTAGATTTATTCTGAAGGAAATATATTATATATTTTTAGAATGCTTTATAATTATACATGTGCAAAATCTGGACAAAAACCTTAAGTCTACACTGAAAATAGAATTCACTCTTTAAAATAAAATTCTTCCAAACTAATTAAAGTAACTTCTTTGCATGCTGGACTTTGCTTCCTTAATAAATCACCTTTATATGTGCTGCAGTTGGATGAAGCCTGCTAAACCTGGCTTTGCTTTACAAATTAAAGCCTCTCTAAAAGGGGGGTTGCTGCATTGCCATACCAAATGTAAAAAGTGGTTTTGAACCCTTATATTTTAGGTCTTTTTGCAGACACCCAAAATACAGTACATCTAAATGACAATAAAAAAAGGGGATTTAGGCTATCTGAAGGTGTGGGTCAGACCATAAAGACCCACTTGGGAATGTTTTGTGAAGATGCAAAAGTTCTTTAAGTTTTTTCACTGAGTTTGCACAAGAAATTGTAATTTAGGAGTCCCCAAACAGTATTACTGACCAAGGTCATCTGTATTTGTGCACAGTATGAGTCTCCACCATGCTGGAAGACAGATAAAGAGTATTAACAGAGGAATCAACAACTTTCAACAAAGATTCATTTGCTGAGTTCCTGATGGCACAGAAACCAGGAAAAGGGGAGACAACACAGAAGCGAAAACACATGGACACATTTGAGCTAGCTGATGAGCCCCAATACTGGCAGAAATTAACGTTATACTGCACCTCTGAAGAAATGAAGAACTGGAAGAAAGATTCAAATCTGCTGCCGTCTTCCTGTCCTGATATCGTAAATTATCTGGTTTTCAGTTTGAACCTGTTCACGGATGAAGCAACTTTTTAAGCCAACAGTTATTACGTCTCTCGTGAGGGGGGGGGGGGATCGTAGTGAGAAACGATTACCACATAACAGCCAGGGTACATAAACAGGTACACTACTGATAAAGTGAGCTTTTCCACATTATTTTTTTCCACAATATACAACATCAAGATAAATTCACTGCGTAGAAACAGCCCTTGATGTTTACCTGGATGTCATGTGATGTAGTATTTAACTGTTTTATATATTTTCTGTTGTCATTAAAATCCATTTAGCTGCTATTCCATAAAAAGTGCACAAATACCTCCAACAATATGATCTCAGCAAATTGTGTGGAGGCTCGCAGCTGACTGATCTGTCTGATCAGCCACTGGTGCCTTCGTTGCTACGACGTCTCAAGTTTTTTCTCCTTGATTCGACACAACTGCAGGGATTTTTTAATTGGACTCTTTTATCTTTTTACAATAATTAAAAGTTGACCATTATGGTTGAGTAATTGTTGATTGCTCTGTGTTCTCTCTGTCCTATGTGTTTACCCACTGGAGGCTGTCTTCCAACATGGCGGCCGTGATGTCGTTGCCTCGCCACAGTGCTAACCTACAAGCTAGCTGCACACGCTCCACTCCTTGTTTCCTGTTTTTGGTGTATTTTTGTGGCAGCATTATTGCGCAACATAAGGTACAGTAACTACAATGTTTTAAAGCCTTTTCAGTGTTTCTGTGTGGATGAAGAAATTTCCAGAAACGGTGCTGCGTTTACGAGGATATTTTTGAAAACGCTAAATAAAAAGATTGTTATTGTAGGGACATGACTTACAAATGTGGTTTTCTCCGTTGTTTTCAATTTTAAGATATATCAAGTTGCTGGATTTTATCAAAAAACGACACTGTTTGATTAAAATCATGGACAAAAAGTCTTTGGGGGAATTTTAGAATCCCATATTTGTAATTTCAGCTGTTCGGTAAGAAGATGTCTAGTTGTCGCCTGCCTAGTTCGACAGCAGCTCTTTTTCAAAATGTATCCTGAATACAACGGATGCACAGAATAAACTCCCTGCTTGCTCAAACTTCCCACCATTTTTAGCTTTTTCATGCTCAGTCAGCCAACCGTGGCATCCTCGACTAACACCAGTAACAGCAACTGAAAGAACGACTGAAGCACAACCATGAAAAACAGAAATTAAACTCTCAGTCAAAGTAAAACAAAATCCCCATTTGCCAAAGGGATAAAAAAAAACCTGACACTAACATCAACTAAATCTTGAAATGACAGCTTCTGCTATGTTTGTAGATGTTCTGATAACTCAACGAGTCTCATTTTCTAAGCCTCACCTCATCACAATGCCCTTTATTAATTGTAACATAAGATGACCTCCTAAATCACCTCGAAGGGACAAACTGTGATGTGAAAACTTCTAGATATACTTTTACTTTGGCCACCAGGTTGGTTTTCCTCTTTTTCTAGCTACTTCAATCAATAGGACTTTGTGCGACAGCTCGCCCTTAAAGGTTGCTCTAATTTAAGACAAAAATAAAGAGATTCTTGTCTTTTCCTGCTATGCTCCATGTCTAAACCTTATTTCAGCATCACGGGCAGACATGGCCATATGCAAGCCAAATCAGACATGAACTATGAATAGTAGGACTAGTCGGGTGATTGTTTTTATGTCTAAAAAAGACTGAGGGATGATCGGGAAGGTTAGCTCTGAATCTGATCCTTGAGGGACCAGATTAGTTCATGAGAATACAGAAAAGGATATCCTGAAAGCCCCCCGGCTGATCTGGGAGCTGTCTGAAGGCAGGATAGGCAGGCACTAGGTGCATGGGTGAGGAGAGGCCTGCAAACACACACACACATATGGGCACATTTATTCACCTGTACGCCCTCCCCTCACTGTAACCTTGTCTGTTGGTGAATATGTGTGTGTGCTGATAATGAGTGCAATCTTTGTGAATAGATCCAACAAATTCACATTTCAGTTCTTCTTGTCTGCGTACAGTTAGCTGGCTCAGTTTACTCAAAGTCCATCTTAGGATCGACTCAACAGCAACAAATGAGGAACAGTTTTTTTTTTTTTTTTTTTTTTTTTTTGGAAAGAAACATGACACAGTGATTTTTCATTGAGCAGGACGCACTTCTTCCCCGCGCCGCACTGGACACAGGCAAAGCAGTGAGAGACAGCATTGTCTCGTGTATCTGTTTGAGTGTGCACAAAATGTCCGTGCAGGTGTGTGTATTTGTTTGTGCACTTGTTTCTATACA
Organism: Nematolebias whitei; assembly: GCF_014905685.2. Taxonomy (NCBI): domain Eukaryota; kingdom Metazoa; phylum Chordata; class Actinopteri; order Cyprinodontiformes; family Rivulidae; genus Nematolebias; species Nematolebias whitei. Next base: position 24,470,911 of record NC_056512.1, on the reverse strand, counting down.
ACTGAGAACAAATATTCTAAGAAAAAGAAGCTGGAACTACAAAACAATTTAACTGTGATAATTTAATAACTCTATAAGCTCTCATTTGTATGAGCTCAGATCTTTTAGCAAAACTTGGACAATTTTTAGACTTAATAGAGAAAATGCAGTCATCGGAAAATACAGTACATCTTCATATATATATATATATATATATATATATATATATATATATATATATA
>NC_056512.1:24463908-24470680 GCF_014905685.2 Nematolebias whitei | reverse complement strand
ATATATATATATATATATATATATATATATATATATATATATATATAAAAACACACAATATTCTAGTTTATCATTATTATTCAAATCTAATTCAAATGTACAAAAAGACACAGCAGGTTCCATCATTTATTAAACAAAAACAAAGCCAAAGTGGGAAAGCTGTGTAAAACTAATGGCCACACTTGCTGCTTTCATGAGACTGAAGAAGAAGCTGTTGATTAAATGCACCTAAGCTGATCATGATCAGTGTGAGCACCTAGATTAAAGCAGGAGTTTAGCAATATGTTGCCCTGAAGCAAACAGGTGTAAGTTAAAACAATACCAAGGCAGAAACTCATCAGCAATGATTTAGAGAAGCAACTGCCCATCAATCTGGAAAGGTTATTTCCCCCAAAAAAAATTCCAGTCCATCTTTTTACAGAGGGAGATTATTTGCAAGTGTAAATTATTTTAAGACAGCAGCCAGCCTTTTTAGGACTGGGTGTCCAGCAAATTCACCCCAAGGTCAGACCTTGCAATGCTAAGAGGAAAAAAAAAAAGTATAAAAATCAAGAGCTCCATCTTAGACCCTACAGGCTTCAGTCAGCAGGTCAAAGGCTAAAGTTAGAAAAAGATCAAACAATTCTTCCAAACAACAAACTTGCCAGCTCTTCTCTCTATAAAGAACAGACGTATACTACAATGTCGTTTGGATAGATGAGATCAAAGAAAAGATGTTCATCCATAATGTACAGTGTCCTGTTTGGCCAAATCCAAACACAGCATACGAGCTCGAGCACCTCACATCAGCTGTGTAGCACAGTGGCGGAGGGTTCATGATTTAGGCTTGCTTTGCAGCTGCAGGACCTGGTCACCTTGCAGCCATTGAGTCAACCGTGAACTTCTCCACACCAAGGTATTACATCAGATGTGAGACCAACAACCAAACTGGGACATGATCGGGAGTGATGGTGCAGAGGTTAAGACAAGGCGAGCCTATGACCAGGAGGCTGCCGGTTCAAATCCTCTGTTATATCAAAATGTAGGTAGGAAAGGTGAAGCACCCACACCTGCTTCCACCCTTATTTGCCCCACTATGAGCCCTTGAGAAAGGCCCACAAGCCCCTGCCTCCTCGGGCAACTCAGATGGCAGCCTCCACATCGGTGTGCTCACATGCCCTGGGCAAAATGCAGAGCATCAATCTCCCCATTAGGAATTAATAGAGCAGAATAAAAAAAAATGCTATAAAACATTGATCCAAAATGTAACGGCTAATTTACAACAGAAAGGCTGATAAATAAATCATTGAACGTGTCGCAATGATCCAGTCTAAGTCCAAACCCCAGCCTGACTGAAATGCTGTGATGGGACCTTGAGAGAGCTGTGCAGAAACAAACGTGTGCAAACCTTGAAGAAGAATGGGCCGTCATTTAACTATGAGACTGATACAATCTGTCACTCTTGACCTGTCGCTGCTGACTTGTTAAATAGTGGGACACATTTAATTCTTCACACCGTATTTCCAGTTTGGCTTTGTTCATGTATTTTTGTGCATGTGAGGTTATATTTGAATAAACGTAAACCTGGTAACAAACAGCCAGATCATATATTTCTTCATCCCATTACTGTATTTTAAACCTCCACAACCGTATTGCATTTCAAAATGTTGAACTTCTTCAGAAGTATAGAAACAGGTGGGTGAGTGTGTGTTTGTGTGTTGCAGTGCTGCACGTCCTGCTGGCAAACATAGTCTCTGGCACCACTTGAGGCGAGGTTCAAGTCCACGGAAGAGCGTCCGAGTTTTCCACCGGCTCTTCGTGAGTTCCTCTTGTCGGAAGCTTCCCACACGGTCAAAACAACACAACCTCACAGCCACATTAAATTAGAAAAGGAGACTAGAATAATATATTAGAAAGACTACAAGTCCTGCACCCCAACTCTGCTACCTGTCATCGACCCCCCTCCCCAAATGAATAAATATATTAATAAGTATAATATGTGGCAGAGATTGTCATCCTCTGCACACTGGCACCATTAAGATACTTCTTTACTAATAGTACAATTATTTGTTGATATCAGAGTATTAAAGCTGTATGGCGGTAGAAAGAGACACGGTCTCAAAAAGCACCCTGTACTCTATTGGGGGTAAACATCAATACGGTTCAGGTTTAGGAGCCCACACCCTTCTGTAAGGCGTCTTTAATGAGCCGCACCCTACAGCGTTGGAGATTAGGGTGCTGTTTGAGGCCTGATTTGAGATACAGCAAATGTAAGCACTGGAAGCAAATGGACATGCATGGTTTGAATGGTCAATGGCTCATGGATGGCAGTACTAATCTGGGTGCCAAACACCCCCCGAAGGATATGAGAGGCCCCTCGTAGTGGGGAGCTACATCTAAAACTGCTGAGTCAGTAAATCCTATGCAGAAACGAGTACATACGGCAGCAAATCTGAGATCTAAAGCTAATCTGGACACCGTGATTTACAGGAAACGTTTTGAGTAATATTTGGCACAGAGTAAAAGCAGGCAGTTCTCTAATATGCTGTGAATCGTTAGCAACTCAAAGAACAAGTAATTATTTCACCATTATCTTTTGAAACAGGTTTCTGTGTAAAAGAGATCAACAAATGTTCTTTTTGCACAATAGTTTTTTGAGGAAATAATAGTTTATGGCTAATCAGGGTGGGCTAAGTCCAAAGTGTAATGCTAACCTCTTAAAGCAACTCTAATCTAAAAAAATAAATTACAGCATTGCAAGCAAATGCCATTGTTTTTTATTTTATAAACCTTTACATCATTGTTGGTTCACCATTACATGGGTCTTTAAGAAAAGAAATCCTGCCCAGGCTACACAAGAAATGCTACAGTTAGCTGCTGCTATTGCTATTTGCGCTCGCAAATAACCATATGTAAATAACTGTAATGAAAAACTAACAGCATTGTAAAAGTTTATAAAATAGTGATTACATGAATCTGCAATTTTTGACATTGGAGTTGTTTTAATGCAGAAGCGATCCACCTTGCTCTTGGCTTGGCTCATGCTAACCGTTAGCTGGTCAGTCTGGTCAGAATTAAGCTCCATTTCTTTTTTCTGAGGTCATTCATAGGGCTATCTACAACAGGTAAAATATTCATTGTTCATAACTTTCCGCAAAACTCCAATTGTTTTAAGACTATATTCAATTTACTTATCTAATCTAAAGTCAACCTTCCAAAAAATAGCCAATGGAAGCCCAAAGCCTCCTGGTTTTCTCTGCCTCGACCTCTTTTTCATGATAAATTATTGGTAAGCTGCTCAGCTGATTGAAAGAACAGATGTTTCTGAGCAAATGCACTTCGCCTTTTCGTTTCTCTCTCCAAGATAACACCCTTACGACGACATTGCTGCAGTGCTGAGCATTAAAAGCCCTTGTGTGCTGCTGTCCTTTAAAAATTAAAAGCCCTTGTTCTGAGAAAAGCGCCCACCCCCCCTCCCTCTCACACACAGTCCATGACGGTGGCTGATTTTGCAGTTAGTTCACAAAATCAGTATTCAAAGGTGGAGAGCACAAGCAAGTCTGTCATGGTTATGCCTTTATGTTCCCTTTTTGGCATAAAAGACAGGCGATAAAATTGAAGCTTTGTCAATTAAACAGCGCGACTGAGGTTAAAGCATTTTTCATTGTCGGGGTTTAACGGTCAACGTCAGGTTGTTTTCTGTTTCATTTGTATAAAACAGTGAAATAATGGCTTGGGGAGTTATATAACATGAATATACAGAACTGTCCCCCTTTAAGTTTCTCTTGATATTCACAGTCGCTTACAAAAGGTTTGGAAAAATGTGCAGGGAAACGCTGTATTCGTGTCCACAACTCTTTTTTCTTTCTTCTAGCTGCTCTGTGTTTTATGGCTTCTTATTTTGTTGTGATGCAGTAAACGCTCTCTGTAGCTTTAATTTAGCAAAGTAGGCCTTTTAATAATGACTTTGTCTGCTTTGCCACATGATTGAAGATCTGTTTTTTTTTTTTGTTGCCATTTCTGCTTTTAGGAAAGAAAAAAAACATCACAACAGAATACTAAACAGTCAAAAATTGTAAGGGAATAAAAGTCTCGTAGTTAGCTTGATTAAGTCTTTCTATGCATTTGCTGCCATAATTAAATGTCTGCTAACGCAATCGTTTCACTGCTGCTAATAGCTAAGACCTGCGTTTTATTTTTATTGAATCTCACTGCAAATTTTTCAGAGTAAATGTTGCTTCAAAATGACACTAATCCAGGTTTCTTGCTGCACTTTTTAGGAGTCTTCAGTGTTGAATCCTCAACTTCCTTTTCCAAAAGGGTTCATACAGTGCAAACCCTTGATAGATAATATTAAGACAACACAATTTACACGACGCATATTTAGTTATTTGTGAAAACAGAGCTGTGGTTTAAAGTTTTTATGATATGACCATCTGTGCAGACATGGCTTATGTTGCATAAGCGTGCTCATATTTGTGGAGTTGAATACACCGAGTGCACACAAAGAGACTACAAGTGACAGTTTGAATGATTGTGGCAGAAATGTTTTAAATGTCCTATAGATTGGACCATCAACCCACCCTTAAACTGTGCACTACATACAGACGAATACACCGTTGGAGCGATAGGTTCTTAGACTGTAATTAGCTTTTTGTTTGTGTTTATTTATGCAGCTGAAGTCAAATAAAAACAACTTTATCTTAAAATCTTCTAAAAGATGTTCTCCAAGAGGTAGTGGGCAGACACAAAATGTCCATGTGTGGTTAATTAAATGAATTTTGGCACTGCCTTAAAGTGTATTCACAGCTAGGCGGTCCTCTCTACAACTGTACCCTGAAACAACCACCTCCGGAAAACCAAACCATCCCACAAGCAACACCAACGGAAGACTGGACCTAAATCTGTTGTCCTTTAAGGTAGAGGGAAAGCCAGGTAAGAGGATGTGCGAAGGTGTCATTGAGGTGATAATGGACGCTGCACACAGGAAAACATGGAAGGCGAAAGGTGATTTGTGAAGGCCAAACAGACAGATATCCAATCGTCTCAAGTTTTAGGTAGAAATATTAATAAATAAATACATCAAAAAGTGGCAGAAAACACAACTGTGAGGAAGCACCAATGGATCGGACTAAGAGTTTCATTAGTTCTTTTCAGTCGAACCTTTTCCACTCCAACCACTAATATGTACACAGGGTCAAAGAGATGGGGTTGAACAACACTACGAATGAGCTTGATTCAGTTTCGGTTAAAAAAAATTAGAAGTTTTTCCACAATGAAGTCAAAGAATATGAAAGCAGTATAGAAAATGACCGCTAACGGCAAAAACGTACTGCCGTAAAATGGATAAATCGATCTTCTAAAACCAGCTGAACTCAAACAAATTAAGCCCTCTGCTTTGACTTAGAGTTTTAAGAAAGGCAACTTAAAGCTCTGAGTCATCCTTTCATTGGATCCAGCTCTACTGGGATCCAAAAAGCGATAAGGAGAATTCACAACGTTTGTCATCTCTTTTGACTTCTCCTCAAATTCACATTAGTTTTGTTTTTTCCTTTGGGGAGAAGTTGCCCCAAACAAGAAGCCACTTGCAACACAAGTCCCGTTCCCCCTTTACAAAAACATCAGGAAGCTGATTCATGAGCACAAAAATCCTGAACATGAACGGTATGTGTCGATATAAATAAGGAGTTACAGATAGAGCTATACAGTGATATGTGGCGGGGAGTTGGGGACAACTTCTCCAGCAAAACCAACCCTGCTACACACTAAGAAACTCTCAAAGGGCAAAGGATTCACAGTTCAAAGGCTAAATGTTCACAGTTTGCAGTCACAGGTTATCGAACCCCAAGTAACCCCTCATATTCTCTGTTCGCTGTCATTCTCACTGTACTCCTCCTCTTTGATACTCTGATTGTGTGATAGCTACAGCCAGATTCTCTCAGACGGGTGTGGTCCTGCGGTTGGGGTCCTTGTTGTAGTCTTTCGTAAGTGTGCTGCTCTGGAGGAACTCCCTCTCTGAGTTAAGCAGACCGCCAATGCCACCAACTGGTTTGGTGCCAGCATTGCCGGCTTCTCGTGGATTCAGGGTGTACATGGGCATCTCAGAGGCAGCAGGCCCCATGTAGCCACCTTTCCCCAATGGTGATGTGTCACGACTGGGGGCTTCGGATGAACGGACACTGGAGCGACGCCGGAATCGATAGCGATAAGAGGGGATGCGGCTGAAGGCGGACTTCTTTATGAGCTCCGTACGGGACTTGGCTCGTAGCTTGCGATGCTTATCGATGAACATGTGCACAGCCAGAACGCCTACCATTTCAGCCATGATGAAGGAGAGGGCACCAAAGTAGAATGACCAGCCATATGAGTAGGACTTCTTGCTATCACTTTGACCCGGGTCACCAGAATTGGCTGAGATGTAGACGATAATTCCAATAATGTTACTGAGACCTAGAAGAGACATAAAGAAACTTAATAAAACTTACAGAAAGAAGAGGAAACGCTCAGTCAGACATTAATAAAATCAACACTGAGGCTACATTATGGTATGGTTGAGCTTTATGCTAACATGAACATGCTAACAAGTCACGTGAAACCATGTATGTAGCCTGTTAGCTCCTAAGATGCTCATCTGTACCAACACAAAAAGCTGCTAAAGGTAGCATCTCACTGGGCTGCAACTGTTGGTGACAATGGTATGGCTTTAATGTTGCAGAGGTTCTCAATTTCCTTTTTGCCAGTCCCAGGTTCTTGCTCTCTAATTGCTGGAATATGGAATTTGCAAAACTTGGGA